>NC_047157.1:19634500-20234500 GCF_009819705.1 Hippoglossus hippoglossus
TTGGTATGGTATGGCATGGTGTGGTAAGGCATGGCATGGTATGGTATGGTATGGTATGGTATGGTATGGTATGGTATGGCATGGTATGGTGTGGTGTGGTGTGGTATGGTGTGGTATGGTATGGCATGGCATGGTATGGTTTGGTATGACATGGTTTATATGGGTTTTGCTCTAAATAAACTACAGTTCCCATGTTCATTGTCATACAATTACCTTTTGGATCAACAGCAGAACAACAACAGCAGAGGAACAAACTCAATAAAGCTACACAGTGAATACAATCACTTCACTATGGTTTTGGCCTTTTCATTAGTTTGCTTGTCAAACATAGAAAATCGCCAGACTCATAAAAACTGCCCGTGTGCATCTCTGCTCTTAAAACAATCTAATGCAGAACATTTATGTTGTACAGGGTGCAAAAATTCTCGAGGGGGCAGATTCTACAGGAGTTTCGTCTCGGCTGCCAGGCTCTGGCTGCCGATGACAACAGGGGCTTTAAAAAGGAGTTTGAGGTAACTAGTTCAGAAATTGAACTTGTATTAGATCCGTGATTTATGAAAGGAGACACGTCTGCCATGAGTGCTGATGTCTTTGGTTCTGTGAAGGAGCTGAATGATGTTGGCAAAGACCTTCCCACCAGAGCGGGGGACTCAGAGGTCAACAGAGAGAAGAACAGATACCCCTTCATTCTACCATGTAAGAGCAAAGCGTCTCCCACTAGAACAGAGTCATCTATAGTGTGTGAAGCGATGATGTGTGAGACTTTAATTTGCTTTTCATTTTCTGACTAACGCAGACGACCACTGCCGCGTGAGGCTGTCCATTCAGAACTCCGTTCCACACACTGACTACATCAACGCAAATTTTGTGCCTGTGAGAACTCGTTCACTTCCTCCACTGAATTGATTACTTTCACAACTCTGCCTGGCTGCCGTGCATCTGTCTGCATGACTCATGATACACTGTGTATGTGTATGTATTCAGGGTGGAGGATCAGAGAGAGACTTCATCTGCACCCAGGGTCCTTTGCACAACACCATGGCCGACTTCTGGAGGATGGTGTGGGAGCAAAACGTCAGGATAATCGTCATGGTGACAGCTCTGAGACACAAGGACATAGTAAGAACGGCATTCTCAGTATGTGTGTGTGTGTGTGTGTGTGTGTGTGTGTGTGTGTGTGTGTGTGTGTGAATTACTCATGTTATGGGGACCTAAATCTGTTTACAGTCACAAAAATGGAGACTTGTGTTCCTAATGTCATTTTTGGAGAGTGGTTTTGATCTTCTCATCTAATTCTTGGCAAGAGAATCTGGAATAGAATTTCTCAACAAGTCAAAAATACCTTTAATATCTTGATTTTAAAAAATAACATTGTCCCATATTTCTTTGTGTCCAGGTGCTGTGTGATAAATACTGGCCTGTGGAACGAGGGACAGTTTATCATGGGCTGATCCAGGTGACAACAATGACCTGCAAACAAGGTCCAGATTATTTTATCACCACCATTAACCTCAGACAGGTGAGAGAAAGATTCATCCATCATCCTGTCTGGTTGCTTTAAACTGCTGCTGTGCACTGACCGTACCAGTGATCAATCACAGAGAGAAATACGTCCCTGTGGTTGGATTTAAGGAAAGTGTTGGTGTTTCAGAGAGACTGTCCGACAGACAGGATAATCACACACTACTACTATCATTCCTGGCCGGACCGGGGCATCCCTAAAGACTCATCCTCTCTGTGCGCCTTCACTGACCATGTGCGGCTGCACTTGGAAGGCATTCCTCGCCTGGGGCCGTCTGTGGTGCACTGCAGGTCTGACCTCTGACTTCCACTACTTTTACTCTTCCATTACTCACTTCTAATAATCAGTTAGAGTCAATCCGATGGTGCATGAGACTGTGTTTAAAGTCGATGCTGTCACTATGTGTTTCAGTGCAGGTGTTGGGCGCTCAGGGACGTTTGTGACACTGTTGTGGTTGATGCAGTTGTGCGCTCGGGGCATCCAGCCGGACATCCGCTCTGCTGTGGAAGATCTGCGGCTACATCGAATGTGGATGGTCCAGAATCTGGTTTGTACAGTCATGACACTCACCTTCAGTAGAAGAAGAATTGAGATATTTTACTGGAATAAAAGTAGCAATGACAATGTTACTACATCACCAGAACAGGAAAATATACTTTCTCAAAAGTAAAAGTACTTGTTTTAACCTCTACAGATGTAAAAGCTCTTATGTTGACATATTTGAAAACAAGTACATTTTTTGCAAAATTTTCAAGAATTATTAGTGAAATGTGTCAATAATATACAGGAAAAATGTCTGTTACAGTTATATCAGTAAATGACTCAAATATATTATTAAATTATTGCTTGTGTAAGGAACATGTGAGCAGAATCTCACTGATGTAGCCGGTGGAGCTCATTAGGATTAATTAGCTTAGCATCAAGACTGGAAGCCGGGAAATTAGATCCAATCTTTATGCTAAGCTGCTGATTGTAGCTTCATATTTAATGGACACACAAGAACGGTATAAATCTCCTTATTGAGCGTTGGCAAGAAACCAAATAACCTCTCAACATGTCAAACTAAATCAAAGCATTAAACTCATGCCCTCACCATGAAATAATGCTGTTAATTTGAGGAGTAACTACATGTATACAGTATGTAGTAAATTTGATGTTATACTCGTTGCTATACGTGTGCAGCGATTCTGTATTAATATTATGACTGGTGACAGCTTGGTGACATACTCTGCTTATTTAAAAAAGCCAAATATATGTAATATCCTGTTAAATGAGCCATATTCCAGTTTGGATTGCAGTAATCAGTATATTTAAACACATACTTGTAAGTCACTCACTCTCATGAATCAAATTGCTCTCCATGACTCTCATAAATCTATCATCTCCATGCTCATTAACACTGTGCGCTCACCATTACCTGCTCATTCTGTGTGTCATCAGGAGCAGTACATATTTGTGCATCAGTGTCTGATGCAGTGGCTCATCGGAGGAGCAGGGAGAACCACAGCAGGGTGAGAACAGAAATAAGCTCCCAGCCAGCACCGACACACACCACATTCAATTTCAGCACCGGCAGCATGTTATTAGTCAATGTAACGTAGGATGACATTTTAATTGGGCGTCTTTTCTTTCCGAGCAGCCCACAGATTCAGGGAGCCGGTTCGAAAATCAACCACCCCGTTCAGGATCAGCCTCAGAGCTCAGGACGGGGAGAGCGAACGGGGAGGAGACGACAACATCGCCAGAGACAGAAACCTCCGTCAGAGCCGCAGCAGAACACAATACAGCAGATGTTACACCCTGGGAACCTGCTGAGGAGACTGCTGCCCTCCTCATCCCTGTTAAACCCAGGCTCACACACCCCCTGAACTCACATACCATTAAGCTTAAGGTACAAAGACACAAACAAGAACAAAATGCTGTCATGCAGCACCTGAGGACATGCACTGCAGAAATAATGCTGAGTGCTCGATGAGGACAGGCCCTGCAGGCAGAAAACTGGTCTGACGACATGCAGATAAACGCTGAAGAAACCAAAGACGCAGCTGTTTGTAAGCGCACCTCAAGGGAAAATTAAATTACCACCTGCCTTTCAGGTCCAACGTGTTACTATGCTATGAACTACTTACAAGATTCATGGGAACAATGAGACATTATCTGTAAACAATAATGGTGCAAGAGGGTCAGGTACATTTAAACAAAACCTTGTGTTAAACTCAAAATGTCTTGTGTGCACCAAAATGTATGTTTTTTTAATATTTTTTACCTCCATTGCTGATAAAGTGATTTCTTTTATTCAGAAAAATCATTGTGCATCTTTATATATTTCACACGATGCGGTTTGTATGTAAGGATGCATGTGCAGAATATATACTGTACTTGCTAGAAAGGCAGACACATGGTATCGTGGCTGTACAAAAAGGTCATGTTTCAAAAACACACAGGCACTGCCATTCTCCTTAGATGACTGAAACCCTTTACAGTACATGAAGGAGCTATGAGTATAATACATTATAGAACATTAAGGGCTATCCCGCTTCTTAAGAGTCTTTCATTATGTAATAACCATGTATGATACAATAGAATCACTCTTCAGGTTGAGTTCTGGGGTTGGTGATGGACTGAGGAGGATCCAGCAGCCGTCATCATCCTTCACCCTCCTCCTGCCACATCGCCACCATGCGGCAAATGCTAGTAGCTGCAGGTCAAGTTCATGACACTGTGTAGTAAGAGTCCATAACAGTGAATTCCCGATGAGATTCGGTGCTGCCGCTTCGTGCGTCTGCGCGTGACCTCAGGTCAAGACAGACGAGTGAAATACAAAGAAAGTTCACACAAATGAGATTTTAGCCTGTTTGGCTAATACAGTCTCTATACCACGGAGGTATTCACTGTGACACTTAACGGTGACCAAGGCCGACGAGGGGAAGAAGCAAACAAGGAGGGATGTCTAAGAAAGGGGGAGTATTGCGAGCCAACCCCAGTGAAAATATATTGGACGTACATTACAGATTAAAAGAAAAGGGGTGAACGGAAATGTAGAGTTGTTCCAGACTATTGGTGAGTAGAGCCAAGAGTTCAATTAACATTTAAATTAGAGTTCAGGTCCAATAAAATGATTAGACGCCACATCCTTTGGTCAAAACAAAGGGATGAGTGAGCGATTGCCTCAGTAAGACAAATTATTTTCTATAATGTTGGTATGTGTATGTACAGTCCGTGTTTAAGATATGCGGACACTGAATGTATATAAACAATTACATGCCACCCTTACAGACCACAAGAGGGTGTGAGAGAATAGAAAACTACTCGATTAGCAGTCAAAGGCTGGGTGAAGAGGAAGAGTCGAGTCCGTTTACAGTTCTCTTCCTGTCACTCTAGTGCATGCCCTCTGACATGTTAATGACTTCCTGGATATCGCGGATGACGAGGATGCGGGCGAGCATCTGCTCCAGCTGTTCTTTTGAGATTGGCTGGGTGGAGTACCAGATGGGGCTGTTGGGAGCCACCACAGGCTCGGGAGTCAGGTAGAAGGTGTCGTTGCGACCTTTAGCACTCTGTGGACTGACAGGAGAGCAGATAGAACACAATGTGAGGACACTTCTAGGATGAGCTTATTAATGAGGATGAGGTTAGTTTCACCCGTCTCTGCCTGCAAAAAATATATTTAATACTTTGTGAAGGAACTGAAGTAGGAAGTGTTATTTTATGTAAAACATCTTATGTCTGTTTAATGCCAGAGACAGCAGATAAGAGTCAGTGGAAAACTTTACTCTGCAGTGTTGTTTATCATTACTGTATCATATAAACATACACTGAGTGCCCATTCAGTATGTATTAATAATCTGCCTTCCACATGTATGCAAATGAAAAGGCCCCAAAAAAACATTAAAAAAAGGAAACCTTCAGTTTGATCAAGTCTGGCACAACACCACTTTTAATTATGACTTCAGTAATAAACATCATTTAATCTACACCTTAAAAATTTAAATTAAATTGATGAGTTTTGAAAGAGAGTTCAAGGCGGACCTGTTGGATTTGATCACAAGACAATACAGGTGTACCTTACAAATGTATTGAGATCTTAACAAATTTTACACAACAAACCAGCTAAAGCCTAAACTAAATCCGGCCATTGTGTTAAAATTAACCTTTTAAATGTGGAGATGATTACTGACATGAACAACCCAATCTGTGTTTTTTTTTTGTTTTTTTCCAGTAGAAATGTTCTCCAAATTCACCAGTTGTGAAAGATGCTGTATATTTGTCGAGGCAGCAAAGGCCAGAAAGGTTATTTGTCTTTATTCCTTGACATAATGTTAACACACACACAAAAAAAAATTCAAGGTTTTTGAGGAGAAAAAAAAAAATGATAAGGCAACCATGTTTTGTCAGTTGCCTAGCAACAGTGCTTTCACAAGTTTAGGTGCTTGAACATCAACTGCACATGTACTCCACCTTGCATGTCAATAAAAAATGATTTAATTCAAAGGTAGCAGCAGCATGGTAGAGTGACGACATGGTAGCATAGATATTTTACCAGTTTTTTTTTTCTTACCAATTGTTGATTCTATTTCACACTAGCTGAATTAATGTTTTTATGACATAAAGATTGCGTCTACTTAATAAAGACACTTGACAATCATTTAATCATGTTAGATATTTACCATTTGAAGAGGTAGAAATCGTAGAGTTTGATGGGGCACCGCAGTGGGTTATCTGGGTCCTCCAGCTGCTCTGAGTACATGTCATCTGTCACTGAACAAAACAAAAAAAAACATTCAGTAGGAAAATGATTAATTATCTTTAAATATGTGGTTTCTCTCTCAGACAGCCCAGCACAAATCGAATCCATGTACGTTGCTACCTTTCTGTCCTATGAACCTCTCTGTTGACTTGAGGTACCGGATGCTGGTGCTCTTGTCTTTGGGGTTGTTGGGACTTTTTCTGGTGTGTCTGAGCACCTTAGAAAAGGCCACTTTTAGATGCTGATCCACTGTTCTTAGGTGAAAATACCTGAGAAGAAATACAGTGTTTAGTCAGTGATATATGGCTGCAGAGGGGTGATACAGAGTAATTATAGCAATGCCTTTTGTAGACTTTTTGGCAGATATTTGAGTTGGAAATGGTTGTTCAAGATAAAGGGGACTTGAGGTGCCAAGTATGTGCATGTCTGTAAATGAACATGCTAGTGTTATGTTGCTGTCCAGATGAAAAGATAATGATTTGCTCAGAAGTCCAGAAGTATATAATGACAATACTGCGCACAGCTTTAGAAATATCATTCTCGTGTGATGACAGAAGAAACTGCCACATGTGGGAGCACAGTGAAACTCACTTTGTGTTGAAGAACATAAGAGTTGTGAGCAGTGTTGAGGGTGAATGAGCTCCCAGCTGTTTACATTCCCAAAGCATCTCCTCCGTCACATGACTGGGTATGATGTAACCTGGTATGAGGTTAAGAGCAGCTGATGAAGAACAGGCAGTTTATGAAACTGGGCAAGCAACACAGAATATATTAGTTACAAGGAAACACACATCCTCTTGCATTTGTCCACAATGTCAAAATATATTAAGTAACTTGATTGTTGTTGGCCAGAAAGGCCAGTACAATCCTTCCTCCTTTAAAACCATGTGTTCCATTGCTCAGTCTAAGAACACATAGGTGTATAAACTGAAGACCAGTATTGATAATATTTTCTATAGAGTTGTAAGATAAGTGAATATTTTCATAAACATAAATGAGAAATTGTACAAAACATAATATGTAGAAAATAATCAAATCTAACACTGAGCTTTGCCCTTGGTAACAAGTACTGGCTAATGATCCAGCATCTCCTCGACTGACTCAACTTTATCAGCTGCATCAGACCAACTCTCAACAGTTGGAAAGATGCTCTTTTCATTGTGCATCTCTTATACAAACATTTCTTTATAACATTTCAAGCTGAGGAGACGCCTCGCTGTAAATGCTTTCCCATCTTCTTATAGCATTCTCCTGCTTTGTGAGCATCAATTACTTTAATTTTTAGAGTTCTACAAAGCTTAGTGCAGCCCAAGGCTGTTGATATTTTGGACATGATTTAAGTAGTATTTAAAAAGCTTTGAAAATTGGCCTTTCCTAACCAGGATTGTGTACAGACAAAACCTCAAACAAATGAGGTCTGAGACCTTGGAGAAAATTTCCTCGAATCTCCCTGCACTTTGCTCATTTCAATCTTAAATAGTACAAAACTAAAGTAATACACTAATCTTGTGAAAAATTTTGAAAAGAATGTTTCAGCTTTAACTTCCCAAACGCAAACGCTTCCCAAATGCATCATGCCTAAATTTTTAAGCTCATTATAGAGGAACACACATTAATGATCCATGCTATATTTGATTAACATCTTTTTTCTCACCTAGCGGATGAACGGATGGTCTCCAAGGCTCCAGGATCTGGTGCAGACTGTGAGCGAAGCGGGTGTAGTACTGATCCGAGAAAACGTCATCCACACGGCCGTTATCGAACAGATACTGGAAAGAGAACACACAAGGAAAGATGCCGTTAAACAGTGTTTCTACACCACAACCAACAGTAAGTATGTTGTGTTTGTGCGGATAGTAAACTTACTTTTTGAATGCACAGAAATACATAGTAGAGAACATCAGACTCGTAAGTCTCCCCTTCCATCCCCCGAGCGTCTGTTGTCATCATAGAGAGGCCCATGCAGAGCTCAGCGACTGCACATGACACCAGGTCTTCCTGGAAACGTAGTGCCTGACGTCCTAAAATATACACACTCATCTGTGATCGGGTTGACATGTGAGACGCCAGAACATAAATTATTATTTTGACACTCCAATAAACACTGTGTGTATGCACTTACGGCCAATTGGGGCCAGTTTAGTACTGTCTGATTTCTCAAGCTCTGCATTTTTTCGTTGAGCCCAAAGCCGCCACACTTCTAGCCCCTCTTCAGGCTTCAGCGTGGCTGGCAGCAGGAGCTCCTGCACCTGCACTTGCTGTTGGCCATCTACCTCTGCTACCACTGTCTGACCCTGCACCTACACAAACACAACATGATTAACAAGTGCAATAAAGATATACATGTCTACTGGTAGATATGTATAAAAGACCAAATGGTTCAACAAATGCTATTACCTGTAGCTGCTGTGCTTCCTGCGCTGACAGACCCTGCGTGTGCAACACCTGCTGCTGTGGGTCCCAGATGAGGGACTGTGTAGCATTGGAATAACCCTGTACAGACACCGGGATGTGAATGTTTCCATTCATCAGCTGGGCAGGGAACAGCGTGTTTGCAGCTAGTGTGTGCACAACTTCTTCCTGACCCCCCATTCCTCCAGAGCTTGTTATACTAGAAACAGCCTGCACTGTCTGACTCTGACTGACAGGGATTTTCAGCTTGTCACTTTCAATAGTGACTTGTGTTGGCATTGTGGTCATTGTTGTAGTGTTTGCCCCTGAAACCTGCACTGTTCCATAAGCCTCCTGGGGGATGGCAATGTGTGTCACCTGCTCCCGGCCTCCAGAGCCAGCAGGAGCAGAGTACACAGGGATTGTCCAAGTCTCACCTGTAGGACTGGTGATTGTGCCTGTGGCACTGTAAAGATGGGAACTGTCCACTGTTAGGAGGTCCGGCCGCAGTGACACATAACTTTGCTGCTGCCCCTGCCCCTGAGGGATAGCCAGGACTGTGGCTACCTGCTGACCAGGCAGGGCATAGGACACAGTGATGGGCATGTCCACCTTACGCTTCTTGGCTGGCTGGAGGACACCTGCTCCCTGGGATGTGGCAACCGTAGTTCCCAGTATCCTTCTCTCTACATTGTCCTGCTGTTGTGTGGGAGAGAGGGCCCCCACTGTCTGGATTTGGATCTGCTGTCCTCCTGCAACAGCTGCCACCAACTGGGCTTGCAGCTACGACAAATGGGAGGAAAATGATAACTGGTAACTGGTGACAAATTAACAATGCTGCAATTTTGTTGTGCATGTGTGTGCAGAGGTATACTTGTTGGTGCTGCTCCTCTGTAAGTTCCCCAGGCTGAATCAGATGTGCAGTAGTCACACCCTGTAGCTGTTGATGTGAACCAGAGGGCACTTGGAGGACCTGACCCAGCATCTGACCTTGTTGATGTCCCTGGATCTGCACCTGAAAATAGAGGCCAACATGAAGTTGATCAACAATAAATTGGATAAGGAATAAGTGACAAACAACATTAAGGTGCATTAAAACAAACCTGAACTATCTGATGCTCTGTATTCTGCTGAACAGATTGTTGCTGAGACGTGGACTCTTGTATCTGTTGCTGCTGTGGCTGGACCTGCACCTGAACCTGCATTGTAAGACAGTGTCTGTCAAAGAAACTAATTTCAAGAACAGAAGCTTTTCACAAACAGCTTCTTGACAACTTAGAACATATTGATTTACCGGGCAGGCCAGTTCCAGCAGTGACCCCGCCACCTCTGTGCTGTCTGTGTAGATGCAATTAGCCTCCTGCTGGTAGACCATAGTGGTGGTGGTGGTTGTTGGGTCTCCGCTTGACTGGCTGAACTCCTGCAGAGCATCTGGACCCTTGCTGGCCAAGGACTCCAGGAACTCCTTCATGCGATGCTGAGGGATGCTCCGCGCTTTCTGCCTCACAAGCTCCTCGTAGGAGCCGGCACCATCCAGGGAGTTATTCATTGCTGCTTAAAGTGGCCTCCTCTGCAAAGGGGAACCTGCGGAAACGATAATTTAAGTAGAATTGTTTTTTAAAAATGGTATAATGCTCTTGTGCACATATAAAAACAAAACATTTTGCACTGGTCTTTAGGTTTTAATGCCAGCTTTGTTTTTCAGCTTTTGTGTGTTATATCTTTGTAGTGTTTTATAATTGTATGTGTTTTTAGGGCCAGTTCAATATTCAACTCACGTTTATTCTGCATTATTACTCTGGGTCTTAGATGAAATGTCCTTGTGTAGTGTTTTTGTTGTTTGTTACACAATGTGCTGATCTGCAGCTGCTGCAGCACTTTGGCCAAATAAGAAATTCCCCATGGGGACAAAAAATATATTCGATTTGAAAACCTATTTGTAGTCACCCAATCAAAACAAAGTCCAGATTCAATGTTCATAAATTACAAATAACAGTGAAAGATACAGAGGGCATCAGTTGACACCTCTGCGTGTTTACAGTCTCACACACACACAAGCTCTACGTCAACTTCCATCTAACAGATGCTAGTACGAAGGGGTTAATTCTGACTGAGGGTATACGAGCTGGGACAAAAGCGCGGTCACTTTCCAAATCCGACGCAGTATTCACAGCGGTGGTGGAAAGTGCAGCGCAGTGAAAAACACGCCAGATTTACTATGAATACGGTGCAGCGGGTCAAGAGGAGCTAATCAAACAGCTGATGACACAACGCGCTAGATTAGCCAGGTACACCGCTAACTAGCCGCGTGTTGTGTGCGGGCAAAATCCATAACAACAGTGTAGAGCCACTAACACCAATGCAGCGTGTCAGTGCGTGACAGTGTCTCCACTTGGTAACACATGGTGCGTGAGCTCAGATCCACAGAAAGAGGAGTTACCCTCCGAGGCTACGCCGACTGTATTTTTGTTATCCTCGCAGCTAGCATGCTAACGTTAGCGGGCGCGTTAGCTACCTCTTTTTCCTCAGCCGGGCCGAGGATCGAACCACCCCCAGCCGCGCCTCTCTGCCCGCGAAAACAGCGCCCCTCTTCCGAGCCGCAGGGAAGCGAAGTGCCGGAGCTGCGTCTCTGCGGCCGCCTTATTCTTTATTTCTTGTGAATTTTCGTTAAATGGCTAAGTGTGGTTTTCTTTTTTGAAAGCCACTCATATTTCGCTGGGCGCCATCTTACAACAAGGGCACCGGACCAATGAGAGAGCGAGTTGTGACTCCGCCGTGTTCTCGCGGTGTTTCCGTCGCATCTTCTCGCGACAGGTGGCGGTGGAGGATCAGAGCCTTAAAGGCGCCGCACGCTCACGAGGCCGCAGAGCAGATGAGGAAGATGTCAGTCCACCTTAAAACACGGTTACAGCCGGACTCCAGCTCCTAGTGGTTCACTGGCGTCTGGATCTTTTAAGGTCGTCCCGCAGAGATGAGCCAAATACCTGGGTGGTGCTGAAGCTGCTCCGGACAACTGAGAGTTAATTCCCACGAATTTACACCTCAGCATGGTCTGTGTAAAGTGACAAGTAATATTTACTTTAACTTAATATTTAATATTGGGTTGAAGTAGAGGATAAGTGAGCTTAATTTACCCCAACTAAGATAAGATAATCCTTTATTGGTCCCACCATGGGGAAAATTGCAATATTACAGCAGCAAGAGTCAAACATAGGCATCAGTAATTAATGATAAGTAGGTGTAAGAATAATATACTTCAGTGTAAAGAAATCTAAAAAATATAAATGGAATAAAAACTAATGTATATAGTGTAAAAGAAAAAATACACATAAGAATTTTACTTTCCAATTATAGCCAGAATCAAACAGTACGGTTACATTGATGACTTGAGTAGTCGAATGATCAATGATTAACTTGCAACAATTTTGATAATCAATACATTTAAGTATTTTATATCAACTTGCTGCCGCCACCTTCCAAAACCGGATAATTTACTATTTCCCCCCAGATTTTTATCATATACTATATCAAATAGATAGAATATCACAGTTGTGAAATTGTTTGATATTCACATTGGCTTCAACAAACATAAGCGTGTATTATACTTCAGATTATTACCACAGAAACACTGGAGTTTTTATGTTTTATTTATTTTTGTCTCTTGTCAAAAAAGGTCACATGTGCACCCATCTGATTCTTAAAAAACACACACACACACACTCTGTGGTTTGGCACTGATCCACCACTCGTGTAAGAAAGTTGTGTATGGCATGTGAGAGCGTCTCCTCTGTGTAACACCAGCTTGGAGCCAACATAAAAACTACATACATTAGGTCCTTGTTGAACAGTAATCAAAGTTGCATACATTCAACAACAAAGAGGAACCATAGTAAGTAAATATCTTTGCAGCAGATAGAGAAAAGATTAAACCAGACTCTGACACTGACTGGCCGAGCTTGAGATTGGTCAGTGTTATCAGAGTCGTTTTGATAAAGGTTGGCAATTTACATTTCCCTGTTTCAGTGAGACTGAACCATAATTAAGAAAATTATTAAACTACAGTGTCTGATTTGGACTGATCTAAGCTGAAGCAGCATGTGCCCTTGCTGATGTTACACACTGAGCGAAGCAAACAATTTGGGCGTGTATCTGTGGGCTCATGGGAAGCAGCACGTGCAACTTGATCTCAGTCAATCAGATCTTCCCAGGGTCTTCTTTCAGTGTGACTGTTCTGTTGAAGACCAGCTGTGATAAAAGAAGAAGATTACAGTTACAGTTCTTGCTCGTATTAATGAGGTGCCAACATGTTTTTTTAAGTAGATTAACAAATTACTTCTCAAATGAGTATTTATGATGTAAAATCTGAAACACAAGCATGTAATGTACCTTGTCTTCAGTGCTGTCTGGGTCCAGGGAGAAGTAGCCAACTCTCTCAAACTGGAATTTGTCTAAAACTGTTGCTCCCTTGACTGAGGTATCGACTAAGGCACTTCTGATCACCTGCATTGAATTCTACATAACAAAAAGAAGAAATCAAACAATCACTTCATCAATTAAAACATCTTAAAGGTTCAGTGTGTAGAATTCAGCGACATCTAGTGGTGAAGTTGCATGCTGCAGCTGAATAGCCCTCACCTCACCCGCCCCCTCTGAACATAAAAGAGAACCTGTGGTAGCCTTCAGTTGTCATAAAAACTCAAAAGGTGTTTAGTTTGTCCAGATTTTTCAGATTTTACACTAGTAGAAACATCACTAGGATTATTGTATATAAAATGTCTGCCAATAGAACCCTTTCACCTAAATCTTGCACACTGAACCTTTAAATAATCCAAAAAGGCCATCTGGCACAGGGGTGCAAAATTACTCACAGAATTGATGTCACTCAGGAAGCCGTTGGGCACCTCAGATGTATCCTCTGGGTGTTTGTGCAGGAATCTTAAGACAGCGAGAAGTTTAGGTTAAGTGAGTTTTCCACATGAAGTACAAGCTGTGAGTGACGGAGGTTGTTTGTGACTTACAGTCTTTCATAGAGACGCACTTCACACACCAGCGGCTGGCTGACCCAGTGGATGAAGGCCTTTGGTTTCTCTGCAGTGTCAGAGCTGCTGCAGTTTACCTCCACTTCCACCACTTTCCCCTGAGCGTCCTGAGAAATGAGCGTAACAAACAAGGACATGTTGTGAGGACATGGATCAGATGTAAAATCCTATTTAACTAGGAGGAAACATGGAGGTATCTACAGAGAATGTGAACAGGGTTTCTGTTGAGTACATCAAATTCAATTGTAACCACCCCCGAGTTCAGAATGAGTCTTACAAACAATATTTCAAAGTTTTACAGGAGATGTTGAGGTAAATATTCTCAGAACTGATAAGACAGACACCAACAGAACAAATATCATAATGGCACAGGATTAGAACTTGGAAAATGTATTTTCAAAGAGCTACTGAGTGAAAGTCTTACCTTTATGACCTTCTGCACAGATATGACATACCCAGCATGCCTCAGGCCCACAGGCTGTTCTGGGGTCAGACGCTTGTAGCCCTTTTCCATCACCTGCAAAACAGAAGGGGTCAATCATCATGTACACAATGAAAGAAAATGCACAAAGAAAGTCTGATACTTGTATTGTGAATCAGTGTTTATTTAGCTTCTCTCTCTGACCTCTCTGAAGTCGCTCTGTTCAATGAAGATCGTGCGAGTGAATGGAACCGTGTGGCTGCCCCTGGCCTCATTGGCAGGAAAGTCTGGTACTCGTACATCTGACTGAGGGAGAAGAGGAGAAAACATAACGTGATGTTTATGATGCTTTGATAAAGACCAAATATACACAGTATAACAAATTCTCAGGGAGAAGTTTGTACTGAAAGAAATGTCCAAACCCGTGAGTTCTCTGGGAGGTTAACTATGGTGATTTTAAGTGGCTCCAGCACAGCCATGACTCTGGGTGCTGTGTCATTAAGCACGTCCCTCACACACGACTCCAGCAGGTGGGGCTCTGTTGTTGTCTGAGAAACGGTGACTCCGACCTGCCAAGAGATGCAACGCACTATTACACGACAGCATCGCCCTTTTACATTTGATAACTAGTTCTTCCATCCACCCATGTGTCCTTTTATCCATCCTGCATACCCGTGCACAAAAGTTGTTAATAGCCTCTGGTGGGAAACCTCTTCTTTTCAGCGCAGTCAGAGTGAAGAGGCGGGGATCGTCCCAGTCTCTGTAATGAGATAGATATTGTCCCAGTTACATAATTGGTCAAATGTAGCATGAAGACATCCAATGAAAACTGCTGCACACAAAAATTACAAACGTATACAATTGCAGACCACAAGAATTCAGGCTCTGAGCTTCAGCACATTTAATTCAAAATAGTATATTACATTATACAGTAGATAGAAATGCTACTTCACCTGACAACGCCAGACTCTACCAGTTTGATGATTTTCCTCTTGGACACAACAGTATAAGTGAGGTTCAAACGCCCATATTCCCACTGCACAGGGCAGTACAAGTCCAGAGCGTTAACCAGCCAGTAATATGATGAACGCCTGTTACAACGATAAAATAACCAACAGAGAAAGTCAACGTTAACAACACATTTGTTTGCATACAAGACAGAGTACAATGTAGAACAGAATTCATGTATACCTGGCCTGAAACTCTTTGGTACACAGCGAGTGTGTGATATTTTCAATGGAGTCACACAGACAGTGGGTGTAGTCATATGTGGGGTAGATGCACCTGCAGAGAGAGAGATAAGTGACACAAGTGTTAGTAAAACAAGATTTAAACCGATCTACCTTGATGGGGAAAAAAACCCAACAGATTTTCCTACCATTCATCTCCTGTTCGATGATGTGGTGTGTATTTGATTCTGTACGCCACCGGGTCCAACTTCCCGTCCTCCATGACCATCTTCATCCTGAGTGTGGCCTCTCCCTCTGCATACAGGCCTTTCTTCATCCTCTCAAACAAGACCAGGGACTCTTCAATGGGACGGTCCTTCCACGGTGACGGAGGAGCGTTATGGCCCTTCAGGTCCTCCCCCTTCTGGTGGCACACATACGCGTAGCCCCTGCAGAACGACAAAGAAAAGAAACATCAGATAATGGGTTGCGCACAATAACCAACATGTGTTCATAGTTCCTACGCTCACCTGCGAGTTAGATCCACAGCAAGATCGTAGAGTTGCTGGAAGTTGTCAGATGCATGAGTGACTTCATAAGGTGTGTAGCCTGTGGATTGAACTCACACTGGTAAGAAATCTTCATGAATGTAAAAGCAGTGTATTTAACAAAGCTTTAATCAGAACCCCAAAAAAACATATCAAACTCACCAAGCCACTCCACCATGTCCTTAATGGCAGTGAAGTATTTCTCCTCCTCCTTTTCGGGATTTGTGTCATCGTACCTCAGGAAACAAATACCATCGTTTGCCTGCAGGAAGAGGAAAAGTTTAAAGAAAACATCTACGTTAGAGAGGGTTAAACAGCCTGTGTGATGGTGAAAGATGAGAAAAATACTCCTACCTTAGCATAACCAAAATTGAAGTTAATAGCTTTGGCGTGTCCGATGTGAAGGATGCCGTTGGGCTCGGGAGGAAAACGGGTACGAATCTAAAGGAATTCAGAAAAACCAAAACACAAGATCATCTTCAAACTGCAGCTATAAATCATTAGTTAGCACGCATGTTATTTTAATGATTTCAGTGATCACTTGTTTTGTCTAAATATAAGCTGTTTTCCGACATGATCACTTATTGAAAATGTGTACCTGTCCACCAGTGAACTCCAGGTGCTTTTTAAGCAGGGACATGGTGTTTGGTGTAACCACATAGCCCTCAGTCTTATAGTTCTCTCCTGTAAGATGGAAGGACAGGATTAAAGTTCAACATATTCCGTAAATGCACTTTTCTGCTCTTGTAGTTGAGTGTGTGTGGTGGGGGGACTAAATTGTTCAGGTCTTTTCTTCTCACCTATTTTATGGAACTTAAGTGCTTCTCCTCTGAGCTGTTCCATGAGTGACTTTCCCTGCTCAGCCTTCGGCTCACCTAAACAAGCACAAGCAAACAGTTGAAAAACAATCCACGGACAGGTACAGGTAAATTAGCTCCTGTCTACCATCCCCTCGCTGCTTACCATTCACTGCCACCTCGTCTTTCTTTGGCTTCACGTCACTCTCACTGACTTTGGTTTTCTGGGCCTGGAAGATCATTAGATATACAGATGAAATAAAAACATTCAAGGTGGAGGGATTAAAAAACTAATTTGACATTTTGGAAATCAGCATATGTGCTTTCTTGTAGACTTGTTTGTTTAATCCACACACAATATAAGTTTTTAAATCTCAACTTGTAGCTTTAAAGTGGGTTATATCCCGAATTATTGACCAGGTGCAGAAAGAAAGCAAATAAAAAAATTTCCCCTGAAAAAAAGTTGAGTATTACCTTAGATTTCTTCTCCAGATCAGCCTCTGTCTTTTGTCCTAAGAGGTGCAAGACCTTAAAGATGAAAGCCATAGTTAGACAGGCTATACAGTGAGAACAAACCTGATTCAAAATATTCTGTCACAGAAGACAGACATAATATTCTCCCTTTCCAACACACCTGCATGTCGACCTCATTTTTGATGACCTTCCCATCAGCCCATTTCAGGGCAGCACGTGATTCTCCTGTAATACACACAAACCTCAGTGAGACATGCTGTCTGTCTGTTCGGATTTAAGATTTTCAAAAAAACATTTAAATAATGTTAGGGGCTATGAAAGTTTTCTCTACTGTCGAACATGGTTGTTTTGTCTTTGTATATAATAGGCCCTCTAAGCCTCTAAAATTCACAGAGAGTGGACTTGTTGATGACGTATTTAACACGTGACGGACATGAAACTGAAAAAACAAATATCTCAGGATGAAAAAGAGGTGTCATACATGGAGAAGGTGGCGACGACGATGTCAAATTAGAAAGACAATGAGTTTGACAGCTTTTGGTGATAAGGGCCAACGATGGTGTTGCTGTGTCGTAAACTAACTCCAGAATAAGTCTGGACCCAATTTTCATGAAATTTTCATGAAATTTTCCACAGTTCATGTCTGAAATTGGCTCTAGATTGGTAAGTAGACACTTTTTAAGTGTGAGATCATACCCATTAGTAGTCCCATGTTGAAGTGGTACCTCTCCTTTAACAGCAGTTCCTTGTGCTTCTTGATCACAGACTCCACCTGCACAACATTCCATGGTCAGTGAACACACCCTGTGAGGCTCGTAAAAAGTCACTTTACTTCTGCTCACTTACTGCATCTTCAATCTGTTCAGGTGTTATAACCACGCCCACTCCACACGCTTCTTCAAACTCCTTCATGTTGATGGGGTCCTGAAGATGACTCTTCAAAAAGTCCAGTGCAGCTGCAAAACATCATGTTGAAAAATATGTTAGCTGAATTTTTTTTTTTACAGTTTTCAACTATAATATAATTGGTTTTATTTGTGTTTTCACTTATCTAAAGTAAAGTATTTGATTAATCAAGCCTCAATTACATACCTTTGTCATAAGGGTTTAATAAAGCCATTTGTAATGTCTTTATATTGGTGGATGTATTGATATTTTTTTGGTTTGTTTTTTTAACTCCCTCCTATCAGTATAGGTACTGGCCCCTAAACATCAGATATCAGTCAGGCTCTAGAATACAATATAATGATATGATGCTAAAACTAGTTTTCTTGTTTTGGGAATTGTTCTGAAAAAAAGACCTGACATAGAAATAAAAGTTAAAGTGTGTCCTGTTATGCAACATCCTTGTACTTTGTTCATGCTCACACAGTTTGGGTCCCTCAGGAATTACCTGCCAGTTGCAGCTCTGTGCAGATTTTGCGCTGAGCTATGCTGACTGAAAGGAACACCAGACGATTTGTGTCTTTGAGGCGAGACGCCATACTGTACAGCAGCGTGCCCATGGCTTTGTCCACTCCTGACGCCCCATGAACACTGTGAGCCTGTTGAATACAAGGAGACACACGTTTGAGAAAAAGACACCAACACAACATGTGCACAGTTTTACTTAAAAATACTTTTTACACCTGGATCCACTATGACAGCTACCTCTTAACAGACATGTGGTTAACTACTATTATTACTGGGTAAAGCCTTGGGACCCCTGGGTGTCAAAGGCAGTTTCCTGTTTATCAATACAGCCTTGATGCATACGAGCCTCATATGGAAAGTGAAAACAAAAGTATAGTGGCAATAACAGTACTTAAAGTAACAGTATTTAAAGAGTGTGATCTACTAATACATATATACATATCTAACCCCTTATATAGAGGAGGTGCATACAACAAGTGGGCTGCAGACAGGAATACCACAGCTGTCCCTCCAGGCACTTTAACTTTCCTCCACACTCTGGCTCATACCTGGGTAATCGCGTCCTTCAGGGCCGAACTCAGCGCTTCATTCTTCAGCGTTTCTTTCGCCTTCTGCTCGCTGAGCCCGATGGAGGTGAAAAGTGTCAACATATCCGCCATTTCCCCACAAACAGCCGGTCAGACTGGAGCCACACAGACACACCACCACCAACGAGACTGTTTCCCCTGCAGAGGAAGGAAAATGTGTGAGTGTGACTTCCTGTACACCTCCAAGAGCAAAAAATATTAACCAATGGGACACGGAGAGAGCGGAGGGTATTGACCAATCGCGAGTGCGTATTAGAACAAGTTACCGCCTACTATGACTAAGGAGCCAATCCGCGGCTGTGCGACTTCTGCGAGGGAGGGGCTACCGGAAGCGGTAATGTTGCATCAGTTTGACGGCGCATTCAAGTGATGTCTAAAAAAATCGGAAAATGAGATGCAGACCGGGGAAACTCACGTGAACGCACCGTTAGTTCACAAAAATAACAAAAGTTTTTTGTACGGTTGCTGACGTCACAAACACAGAAACATGGTGGACGAAAATAAACGTTAGAGTAATTCGATAAATGGTGCAAAATAACCTATTACATATAATTTCCCCTGGATTTGATTTACTGTGGGCGTGCACACGTAGAGTGACCTAGATGAGTAAGAATAGTTAAATATTCGCAGCAATTTTGATAACAGGTCATAAAATAATAATTCATTGGAAGTAATTGCTTTGAGTTATAAAATCCAACACTTCCTTGAAGACAGAACACTTCATAAACACAGGGATTTATTGTTTTTACGGACAATTATTGAATAAATAATAAGTTTAATAAATATAATATTTGAATTTAACTACGTTTTAAACTACGTTTGTGTCCACATTTTGCACTTATAGAAAATGTATACAAAACATTTGATTTTCGTTTAAATTCAACCATTTAAATTGGAAGTATCGATATATATAGAGAGATATAGTTGTTTAAAAAATTTTGTTTCACTTGTATTTATATGGTCATGTGGAGTTCAGAAGGTGACAGTAAACTACCTAAAACTTATTTGTCAACTGCCATACAAAAAAGCAGCAGGAAGAAGAGAAGAGAGAGAGAACATTGCAAAAAAACGGAAAATGTCACTATTGAAATATAATAAACAAAGAAGATTTAATATCAGGATTAAAAGAAATCAAGGAATGTCAGAAATCCACACTCCATACCAGCTGGTGGCGGAAATGCACCGGATTGTTGTTTTCCAACCACCAATAAAACCCAAAAGAAGAAGAACAGGTTCTCCTACTTTCTCAGAAGTATTGAGTGAGTCTACGATAAGTTTAATAACAACAGGACACTGCCACGGGTCGGTAAACGCTGTATAAGCTGTAGAAACCAGCAGGATAAGTGTTCGCATCAATGGACAAACATGCGGTGTTATCATCGGGGACACACGTGTGGAGATCTCTGGCCTGTTCGAAGTCTGAGCTGCGTCTGGAGCTCACTCTAGCCTGTGGACAATCCTTCCGGTTGGTTGAGCTCAATCAGAAAGACTTTTAACATCATGTGCAACAAAACTGGTGCAGTTTAAATCAACAGGTAACAATAAATGAATAAATCTGAACCCACAGATGGAAAGAAACCGCGCAAGGCCACTGGACGGGGGTGATGGGGGGACGAGTGTGGACCCTGACCCAGACAGAGGACACCCTGTGGTACCACGTTTATAACAACCCAGGAGGGCGGGGGAGGGGACCGGCTGGGGGTTCCTCCCCAGGAGACAGTGAGTCAGAGAGGAGACTGAAAGGAGCTGTGAAGAAGGAAGAGGAGGTGACGGACACTGAGGAGGAAGAGCAGATGCTGAGAGATTACCTCCAGCTGAGTGTGAATTTGTCGGAGCTGTACACACACTGGCAAACAGTAGACCCCCACTTCAGGCAAATCGCAGACATTTTCACGGGTACATTTGTGAATTCACGATATCACTGTTCAGTAGATAACAGCTGAGTCAGTGTTTGTTTTTTATGAAATGTGAGTAATGTAGTTTGGTCTCGCTCAGGTGTGCGGATGCTGCGCCAGGACCCCACTGAATGCTTGTTCTCCATCATCTGCACCTCCAACAATCAAATCTCTCGAATCCAGGGCATGGTGGACAGACTGTGTCAGAATCTGGGCGCTCCACTGTGTCAGCTGGAACAAACCTCTTACTTTGACTTTCCTTCCCTGACTGCGCTTGCAGGTACTTTGTTCTTTCCCTAAAGACCCCAAACTATTCCATTCATCCATCAATAATCTGTAAACCCATGTTTTTAAAGTTGTGTTTGTGGTTCATGGGTAGAAAATCCAACCAGGAGTCCTTGATTCGATTTGTAGCCACTGCAGAAAACATTTTTCAACTTAAGCCATGTTGCAGAATAGAGAGGAAGCTCACAAGCATTCCTGGTCACTGATGGTTCAGATGAGTAAATACTAAATTATCATAGACACATGCCACATGCAGATGCATTTCATTTTTGTCATTTGACATGAGTTCTATGGGCTTCACAGTCTATTCAACCCTATACAAATAACAAATTCTTGTTATCATCAACGTGTTATGTTATAATCTCTGAAGATCTGTAAAGATCTGTAAAGTTAACCGATACCAGCAAAGAAACCAAATTGTGAGTCATCCTGAGTAACTATATGAGGTAATAGTCGGTGAAATCTTCATATCCAATTAAAGAGATGCCACATTTTAAAGCGGTACTCACAATCGTGTTTTCTGAAATGTTATTGGCAGATAGCAGCGTGGAGGCGTGTCTCAGGGATCTCGGTTTTGGATACAGGGCTCGGTTCCTGCAGCAGAGTGCCAAGCAGATCCTGGACACCCATGGGCTCCAGTGGCTTGAAGGTCTACGCAGTGTCCCGTATCTGCAGGCCTGTGATGCCCTGCGTACTCTTCCTGGTGTGGGCACTAAGGTACAGCAGCTGTACAATTTTTTAATATTTAGTGAACTTTTATTAACACGTGATGAAGGATTATTGTCGTCCTGTAGGTGGCGAACTGTGTTTGTCTGATGTCCCTTGACAAGGCAGACGCTGTTCCTGTTGACACACACATATGGCAGATCGCTAAGCGTGACTACAATTATGCTTCTGGCAAAGGAAAGAAGAGTATCACAGACAAACTTCACAGAGACATTGGTTGGTATTCACACATCTCAGTAGTTTAAAGTAGATTTAAATGGAATATTTGTAACTCTTAATACAAGGACTACTGTTATTTTTCAACACAGGGGATTTCTTCAGAAAACTCTGGGGTCCTTACGCTGGTTGGGCACAGTCGGTCAGTGTTATTTTAAACATTCAATCTGTTGGTCAGTCTCTGTCATGTCTCGTCACACTCTGTCTATCTTTCTGTTTCAGGTGCTGTTCTGTGCTGACCTGAAGAAGTTCCAAAAACTGAAAGAAATGCAGCCAAAGAAGGAGGAAGAGGATGAAGAAGAAATTGGGGAAGAAAGCAAGAAAACAAAGATTAAGACGCAAGCAAATGTTGCTGTGAAGCGTTCGAAAACCAAGTCCGCATGTCACAAGAAAGCGAAGATGTCGGTCAAGAAGGAGCGAGATGTGTGAGGTAAACAAGCTTCTTGCATCAGGATTACATTACATTACATTATATGTCATTTAGCTCACGCTTTTATCCAAAGCGACTTCCAATTAGCTTGGCTGGGGTTGAGCTGCCGACCATCTGGTTAGAGGACGACCACTCTACCCCCTCAGCCACAGCCGATCCACACCATATTACAAGAAAACACACACAGATATTTCAGATTAATTTTATAACCCGACAAAATTAAATGTACAGGAGAAAATACAGGAGAATTTTCCTACAGGAAAATATGAAATGATTATTATTTTATATTGTATGATGATCCTCACTGTTTATATTTAACTGTAACCTGTCCTATGTCTACTTCCCCATAAGTTCACTGTTACGATTGCAACACAGGGTTGTTTTTACAATAAAGCAAAAATACTTCATGCACTACTTTTTACTTCTTTCTATTTTAAAAGAAAATGTCCTTATTAGCACAGTCATCAATACAGATAATATATTTAAATCCAGTAAAACCATCTGGTAATTCTGCTAAATGTTGCCAGAAGTGGTCACTAGATGGCAGCATGCTTTGGAAGATGTTGCCCTGGGAGATAATGTCACATAATGGACCATTTGCTTTAGCCTATTTTCTTTCTTTTTTTCTTTTTTTTTGAGAAGAAATTGCACTTGATGAATATTTTTATTTCAGACCTCAGGCTCTTGTTACACCATGTACACACACGCTGTGGCATTTGTGTGCATGTCTGAAAAGGTCATAGGACAAAAATGGTACTTCTTCTTAGTTTTCTGCATTAAAATAGTGAATCTGTCAGTTGGATCATAACAACATTGTGTGGGTGGGGGGCTGTGGAGTGCCACGGTGTCTGTATGTTTATCTATAGGCAGAAGTTGACTGTGTCAGCTGATCTATTTATAGCAGGGATTGCAGTTATCTGTTGTCACTGCTCGGGGTTAGTGTGACTCTTTCTGGTGACAACATGGACATGTCTCGTGTCCCATTTGACTCATTAATGTCCCTTTACAGCAATGATGAAGTCGTATTTTAATAAATCTAAAATCTATGGAATAAACTTATACTACAATGTCTTCAAATCTCATTCTTGTGCTTATTTGAGAAATATTTTCTGAATGTATAGTCTGAAGTGAGCAGGTGCATCAGGCATGAAGCTGCATCTGTATCAGTATGTCACTATTGAAATATAATAAACAAAGAAGATTTAATATCAGGATTAAAAGAAATCAAGGAATATCAGAAATCCACACTCCATACCAGCTGGTGGCGGAAATGCACCGGATCGTTGTTTTCCAAGCACCAATAAACCCAAAAGAAGAAGAACAGGTTCTCCTACTTTCTCAGAAGCATCGAGTGAGTCTACGATGAGTTTAGTAACAACAGGACACTGCCACGGGTCGGTAAACGCTGTATAAGCTGTAGAAACCAGCAGGCTAAGTGTTCGCATCAATGGCCCAACATGCGGTGTTATCATCGGGGACACACGTGTGGAGATCTCTGGCCTGTTCGAAGTCTGAGCTGCGTCTGGAGCTCACTCTCGCCTGTGGACAATCCTTCCGGTTGGTTGAGCTCAATCAGAAAGACTTTTAACATCATGTGCAACAATACTGGTGCAGTTTAAATCAACAGGTAACAATAAATGAATAAATCTGAACCCACAGATGGAAAGAAACCGCGCAAGGCCACTGGACGGGGGTGATGGGGGGACGAGTGTGGACCCTGACCCAGACAGAGGACACCCTGTGGTACCACGTTTATAACAACCCAGGAGGGCGGGGGAGGGGACCGGCTGGGGGTTCCTCCCCAGGAGACAGTGAGTCAGAGAGGAGACTGAAAGGAGCTGTGAAGAAGGAAGAGGAGGTGATGGACACTGAGGAGGAAGAGCAGATGCTGAGAGATTACCTCCAGCTGAGTGTGAATTTGTCGGAGCTGTACACACACTGGCAAACAGTAGACCCCCACTTCAGGCAACTCGCAGACATTTTCACGGGTGCGTTTGTGAATTCACGATGTCACTGTTCTGTAGATAACAGCTGAGTCAGTGTTTGTTTTTTATGAAATGTGAGTAATGTAGTTTGGTCTCGCTCAGGTGTGCGGATGCTGCGCCAGGACCCCACTGAATGCTTGTTCTCCTTCATCTGCACCTCCAACAATCACATCTCTCGAATCCAGGGCATGGTGGACAGACTGTGTCAGAATCTGGGTGCTCCACTGTGTCAGCTGGAACAAACCTCTTACTTTGACTTTCCTTCCCTGACTGCGCTTGCAGGTACTTTGTTCTTTGCCTAAAGACCCCAAAACATTCCATTCATCCATCAATAATCTGTAAACCCATGTTTTTAAAGTTGTGATTGTGGTTCATGGGTAGAAAATCCAACCAGGAGTCCTTGATTCGATTTGTAGCCACTGCAGAAAACATTTTTCAACTTCAGCCATGTTGCAGAATAGAGAGGAAGCTCACAAGCATTCCTGGTCACTGATGGTTCAGATGAGCAAATACTAAATTATCATATACACATGCAGATGCATTTCATTTTTGTCATTTTACATGAGTTCTATGGGCTTCACAGTCTATTCAACCCTATAAAAATAACAAATTCTTGTTATCATCAACCTGTTATGTTATAATCTCTGAAGATCTGTAAAGTTAACCAATAACTGCAAATAAACCAAATTGTGAGTCATCTTCATTAACTATTTGAGGTAATAGTCAGTGAAATCTTCATATCCAATTAAAGAGGTGCCACATTTTACAGTGGTGCTCACAATCGTGTGTTCTGAAATGTTATTGGCAGATAGCAGCGTGGAGGCGTGTCTCAGGGATCTCGGTTTTGGATACAGGGCTCGGTTCCTGCAGCAGAGTGCCAAGCAGATCCTGGACACCCATGGGCTCCAGTGGCTTGAAGGTCTACGCAGTGTCCCGTATCTGCAGGCCTGTGATGCCCTGCGTACTCTTCCTGGTGTGGGCACTAAGGTACAGCAGCTGTACAATTTTTTTAATATTTAGTGAACTTTTATTAACACATGATAAAGGATTATTGTCATCCTGTAGGTGGCGGACTGTGTTTGTCTGATGTCCCTTGACAAGGCAGACGCTGTTCCTGTTGACACACACATATGGCAGATCGCTAAGCGGGACTACAATTATGCTTCTGGCAAAGGACAGAAGAGTATCACAGACAAACTTCACAGAGGCATTGGTTGGTATTCACACATCTCAGTAGTTTAAAGTAGATTTAAATGGAATATTTGTAACTTAATACAAGGACTACTGTTATTTTTCAACACAGGGGATTTCTTCAGAAAACTCTGGGGTCCTTACGCTGGTTGGGCACAGTCGGTCAGTGTTTATTTAACCATTCAATCTGTTGGTCAGTCTCTGTCATGTCTCGTCACACTCTGTCTATCTTTCTGTTTCAGGTGCTGTTCTGTGCTGACCTGAAGAAGTTCCAAAAACTGAAAGAAACGCCATCGATGCAGCCAAAGAAGGAGGAAGAGGATGAAGAAGAAATTGGGGAAGAAAGCAAGAAAACAAAGATTAAGACGCAAGAAAATGTTGCTGTGAAACGTTCGAGAACCAAGTCCGCATGTCACAAGAAAGCAAAGATGTCGGTCAAGAAGGAGCGAGATGTGTGAGGTAAACAAGCTTCTTGCATCAGGATTACATTACATTACATTACATGTCATTTAGCTCACGCTTTTATCCAAAGCGACTTCCAATTAATGCATTCAACATCTATGAGGGGCCATTCGGGGTTCAGCATCTTGCCCAAGGACACTTCGGCATTGGGCTGGGGTTGAGCTGCTGACCATCTGGTTGGAGGACGACCGCTCTACCCCCTCAGCCACAGCCGATCCACACCATATTACAAAAAAACACACACGGCTATTTCAGATTAATTTTAAAACCCGACAAAATGAAATGTACAGGAGAAAATACAGGATAATTTTCTTACAGGAAAATATGAAATGATTATTATAGAATATATAACCTGAATATATAACCTGTCCTATGTCTACTTCCCCATAAGTTCACTGTTACGATTGCAACACAGGTTTGTTTTTACAATAAAGCAAAAATACTTCATGCACTACTTTTTACTTCTTTCTATTTTAAAAGAAAATGTCCTTATTAGCACAGTCATCAATACAGATAATATATTTAAATCCAGTAAAACCATCAGGTAATTCTGCTAAATGTTGCCAGAAGTGGTCACTAGATGGCAGCATGCTTTGGAAGATGTTGCCCTGGGAGATAATGTCACATAATGGACCATTTGCTTTAGCCTATTTTCTTTCTTTTTTTCTTTTTTTTTGAGAAGAAATTGCACTGGATGAATATTTTTAGTTCAGACCTCAGGCTCTTGTTACACCATGTACACACACACGCTGTGGCATTTGTGTGCATGTCTGAAAAGGTCATAGGACAAAAATGGTACTTCTTCTTAGTTTCCTGCATTAAAATAGTGAATCTGTCAGTTGGATCATAACAACATTGTGTGGGTGGGGGGCTGTGGAGTGCCACGGTGTCTGTATGTTTATCTATAGGCAGAAGTTGACTGTGTCAGCTGATCTATTTATAGCAGGGATTGCAGTTATCTGTTGTCACTGCTCGGGGGTTAGTGTGACTCTTTCTGGTGACAACATGGACATGTCTCGTGTCCCATTTGACTCATTAATGTCCCTTTACAGCAATGATGAAGTCATATTTTAGGGTCTAAAATATATAGAATAAATTTATACTACAATGTCTTCAAATCTCATTCTTGTGCTTATTTGAGAAATATTTTCTGAATGTATAGTCTGAAGTGAGCAGGTGCATCAGGCATGAAGCTGCATCTGTGTCAGTATGTGCACGTCTCGCACGCATACAAATGTTTGTATTTGTGGAAGAGTGTGCAGCCATGTGAGTTAACGACTGAGTCAGCTTTCATCCCCACTCCAGTTGAGCTGGACAAAAGCTGGGGCCCAGCTTAAAGGCAGAGTCACACTGAGGAAAACAAAAAATAGATAATAACAGTAGTTCAAAATAAAACAGTTGAGAGAACAGGGAAATTCATTTATTTGAAGGGAGAGAGTAGAAAAGGTGAAAGTGTGCTTGAGGTGGCGACATGCATTTTAAAGAGAAAGCCATCTGTGCATGCACATTGACACACACACAGACAAAAACAACAACGTGACACTGGCCTGTGCATTATGTAAGAGGTGGGTCACTGCTTGTGTTATGCCTGCGGGAATTGTTCACTTGAGAGTTCATCGCTCAACTCAGTGTGCCTTCCTTCTCTAATAAAAGTCTCTCCTGCAGGCACCAGGGGGCGCCACTCTTGGAACATGAGCGAAAGAGAAAGTAGATCGGCCTTGTGTATTTTAGATGTGCAGCATTTGTTTGGAGTTGGCCTTTGGATGACATGTGAGAAGTGTCTTTGAGGTGGTTGAGTATGAGAGAGGTGGGGACCTCAGTTGTGTTCATTGATGAAATAACCTCATGGACCTGTTTTCACTGATGTAGTTAATTAGATGGACGTAAATCAAGATATTTCATCGCACTGATGTAGAAATGTAAAAATCCAATACACTCAGTTGTCAGTTTATTAGGAACACCTGCTGCCTAATCATAGTCCAATAAATCCTTCTTTCATGAAGGTTTCACTGTTCTGTTCTTGTTGAAAATGTTTACAGAGGTGTTGATTAAACTGTATGATCATTTTTGGAGGATGTAGATTGAAGTGCAGTCAACAGCAACACAAGCTGCAGCCTCTATAATGATCATACACCTGAATCAACAGCTCTCTAACACGGTTTCAAAAACAAATTAACATTTCAACTTAGGTGTTCCTAATAAACTGAAAACTGAAGTATAGCCTTAAAGCAGCACAACAACAATACCCATAATAACCAGCCAGAGAAAACAAAGCAATAGCTACAACAGTATAAATGATAATATAAATGATAGATTGTAATAATTGGTAGTAATATTATATATATATGGTCAGTGAGGGTCTAGTAGATACTGTACTGAAGGTTGTTTTACTGTGATTTAAATGGCTTGACTGGAATTTATCCTCTACACTATCAATACAGTAAATGTATTTACACTAACAGTTCTGTATATAATTGGAATATATGAACAGGTATTTGATATACATTAATATATTAATAATTTAAAAGATAATAAAACAAAATTCAGTCATGTCTACGTCAATGTAAAGTGTAAATCAATGACGGTTAATACGATTTCACAACATAATCATGTTGTACTCAAAGCTAAAATATTTTTTTGCAATGGAATAAAGTTTAGAAAATATAATCATTACAAAATAGTTATTGCTATTGTTATAATTTATTTAAAGGAACGGATTCATGTTGAATATCCGTGCTCTGTCTCTGTTGTCCAAAGATGGTCTCTGTGCATGTTCAAACTTTGTCCGTTACTTAAAGTGATGGATGTTATCGTTCCTGAACAGTAACAGATGTATTATATAACAGTATCTGATACAATACCAAAAATGGATCATAGTTGGAGCGAGTTGTGTTGCTTCACCTTAGATGTGATGAAACCCAATGCAGCGGGAGACATTCGTGGGGGAGCCTGACGGACCTGGGGAGGGAGGCAGTCCCCACATTGGAGTCTGTCTTTGGGGGCCCGGAGTAGGGGAGAATATTCTTTGGTGTCTAGACAACCAGGGTGAAGGGAAAGCCACACAGAGAGAGAGGGAGTGTGAGTGCAGAGCTGGCAGAGGTACTGTATTTTAGACCCTGAGCTTTTCTGAATCATGTATGTGCAGATGGATTTTAGCATCTTTACTGTTCTCAATCACAGAGCTTTATTTTGTGGTTAAATGTAATACTTTCTTCCATCTGATAGGATCTCTGCTTAGCTGAATGTGATTAAGGCTCAGGGCCGTATAGATTGGGTGGAAGAAACTGTTCCGTCTGCTCTGGTATTAAATTTCACAGCCCCCGACCACGATCAATTCAAATGACTTAAGTGGAATGTATTCTACGCATTCCTGGACAAAGATGGTATAGAAACACTATCCAGTGTGGGAGAGCATATATTCCATGTGAGGTTTTTTTTTATGTGCGTCAGTGTCAGTGCAGCGAACTCTTTCCTTTTTAAGAATGTGTTCATTTAGGAAGCTTTAAATAAGCCCCCCTCTCACTTTATTTAAAGCCCCCTAAAAATGACCCATATGAATCCAGAGCTGTCAGTCAATGGTGATGTACGCGTAAGTCACATGGTTGACCTGCTTTGATTTAAGTGGGACACAGTGGTGGAAAGTAACTAAGTACATGTACTCATGTAACGTAGATAAGTGTCAATTTTAAGGTACTTTTAGTCAAGTGAGGTATTTCTATTTAAACTTTTTACACTGTATTACATTCACCTGAGAACTCTGGATAGTTACTTTTCAAATAAAAAATTTGTAATCTTATAAAATAAAACACATTAACTGAGTTTCGACTGCAGTTACTTTCCTCCGGATCTACAAACCTTTTAGGGAACTCCTTGCATTTCCACTATGGGGACCAGGGTCTAAATAAAGTTCTATGTAATTATTTTTACACCACCAAACAGTTCCTGGTTTGGGGTTGTACTTTACAAAAGTACCGCAACCATTGGGGTGGGGCTTGCAGAGGTAAAAGTACCTGATTGGTAAGTATTTTATTAGTATAGCCACCAATTAAAAAAAAACAAAAAAACCTGTAGCTGCAAATGCAGTTTAAGGCAAAAATAAATGGTTCCCAACCTTTTTGTCTTGTAACCCCTTACTATAAACGGGTAGCTTCAGCTCTCCATCCAAATGCAAACACATTTTAACCACATTTCTAAAAAAGATTAAAAGAAAATGGGATTTAAGGCACTTTTCCACTATCGTTTTGCAAATATAACTAATATTTCAGTCAAATCTGAAATTGTGGAAAACATTTTTGAAAACATTACATGACCAACTCTCCTCAGACAAGCATCAACCTTTCTTTAACCTTGCGAGAACAGGTTTTTCATAATTTTTGGTGATTTCTCAGATGAATCTGATCTTGATTTAAATAATGTTACACTTTTAAGAAACTGATATCTATAAGAATGTGGTGCAGCTTAATTGAATTTTATGGGACTGTTGGGCCTTGGCGGAGTTCTGAACTCAACTGAGTGCCATTCTGGTCTATTGTGAAGTTATACTTTTGGTATTACTTTTCACGTTGTTAGTACTTCTGCCACTACTTCTGAGACATGTAAACATATACAAGTAGTTGTTTGGATTATTTCAGGCTCAGTTGTAATTTGATTGAAAATAAGAAAATGTGCACCCATGTTTGTTTGTTTGATTGGATATAAAACAGATTGTGAAAACAAAGATTGAGCACTTCTCTTGAAATCTAATTTCAAACACTTGAAAACTGGGTCACCTCATGTCACAAAAGTTCAAATATCTCATTTATCATTTTGTTTGGACCCACCTGAGCTCTCCTGTATTTTAATCAATGTCTGTTTAACATTCAACTCAGGGAAAGAAGAAGAAACACCCGTGTAAGAGGAGCGACGTATCTGGGCCTTTATTATGTCAGATAAATCAGATACAGCACAGAAGATGAGTCGTCTTGTTAGAAATAGAACTGGATAACAATCAATTCATTCTCCAAGGAGGTGAGTAGCAGATGAGATTTAGATGTAAACATGCCTTTTTGTGTTAATATTCTAGATTACATGATATCTCTTGCAAAAACATCACGTAAACATCCATTCTCTATTCGTTCCTGTGAGGTGAGCGTCTTTTAATATGTACTGTTTGCTCACTTATCCTTCACCTCGAGAATATTACTCATAATCCATGTGCAATAAATCTGATTAGCATCTTGAAGTGTCCCCGCTCCTCCTGTCCTAACCCTTCAGTGTCTCTCCTGCTGCTTCAGTAGTAATATAATGGCATTAGGACAATCCTCTGAGCCGCGCAGGTTATTTTAGGACTTGGCTGTACAGTGCAGACAATCTAATGAAAGTGACATACATGGGCGGGGGGGGGGGGGGGGGGAAGAAAGAATGAGAGTGTGATGGTTGTGAGAGTCTTTATCAGTATTTGTCTGTGTTTTGGGGGCTCTAGTCGGGGCAGAGCTGCAGTGTCAACAGCATGCGTGTCCTAACTGGAGTGTCGTGCTTGTGCAGGACAGATAGACAATCAGGCGGAGGATGAAGTGGAGGGCACGCAGCCAAGGTGCAGCATGAGGAAGCAGTATCATGTTGGCTCAGAGCGGCTCGCTCCCCACTTCTGCCATCCCTGGTTGGAGGACAGGAGAGGGTGACGGGGAGGGCGGCTTGAGTTTCATGCACAGCTCTGATCCAAGCTGATTGTCCTCACTGCTGTTGCACCAGAACAGTCAGGTGCCTCCTCACCTGTCTCCACACGCCTCTACCTGTTCACGCTTCCAGTTAATTGTCTAATTTTATTCCAGCGAAAACCCCAAAGTGTTATCATCACATCTATCACGTGTTTCTGTTTACGGCTCATCAGCACCACCATCAGAACGTGTCACCAAAAGCTCTAGACACTCGTTTTCTTTCTAAGGCTTCTTCATGTATTGCTCCTCTTTTCATCCTTAGATATTTGTATTCTTTATTTTTCGTTCAAGTTTTACATTTGTGGCATGTCACCAAAACATCCATTTGCTCGCTGATGAATCCTCTGGAGGATTCTCCTGCTCTCATGGGCTCATTCTGACATTATCCAGACTTTCTATTGGGGCTGACAGGAGATACTCAGAAAAATGTCCGGAGCTAAATGAGCCTGACATTTCAGTGCATGTTTGAAACCAGCTGAAGTAGTATCCTTATAGTTTTGGATTGGAGCCCAAATCCCACTGGAGGAAAACATGTTCCACGCTCTCAGTGTCTCTCTGACAGAAATGACATGAGCTGTCATTCCAATAAAAAATATGAATGTAAGAGATGATTAGTTGGATAAATGGAATTCAAAATGTTATGTATTTGGCTTTAGGCTGGACCGGATAAGATGTAGATCAACGATGATGATGATGATGACGTCAATGCCTGTGTCGTCACGTTTTCACAAAGCACTGTCCAAACAAGCCTCTGTAAAAGGTAGATGAAAACACACACACACAAACACACGCACACTGAAATACAATGAGGGGCCGAGCCTGAAACTGCGTGACACAGACCTCTGTTGCGTAACAGGCGTGCCGGGCGCTAGGTTAATAGGTAGGCAACCGTGTTCATCCGCTTGTGAGCACAAAAAAAAAGAGGGAGGGAGAGAGGGATGTGAGGAGAGATGGAGCGGTCGGTCGGAGGGGGCGTACGTCTCCTCACTGGCTCATGACTGGAGGGAGCTGGCAGCGGCACAAGGCTGCTGAGCGCAAACCCGCTCTGTGGATGTGTGTGAGAGCAGCGTTGTAACGTCCTGCGACCTGATACAACGACGGTGAACCACGGTTCGCTCTGGATATGTCGTAGCCCCGGTGTCCTGCCGCAGAGGACGCCATCGGAGGGAGCAGCACGGCCCTGCAGGTACGATCCGCTCGACACACATCGTGGACTTTGGAGAGCAGTTGTGGAGAAGCTGCGCTATGCGGCGACACTTGGCGCAGTGAGTCACGCGTAATAACGCAGCGCCTACGTGCGTCGCAGCTTCAGGTTTACGGGCTGTTTACGCATTACTGCCGCCACTAATTTACCTGTAATTGATTTCCGTGCTTTGCGTACGTTGTGACTGGGAATAACGCGTCACGAGGAGTGCAGGAGAAGCGTCAGTTTGGCCGATTAGGTGTAGATAGGATGAACCAGAGACAATATGAGGATGGACGAGATGACTGTTCCCTTGAAGTGAAGCCAAACTAGCGTCTTAATTGCCACCTAGTGGCCGGCTGCAGTACAGTTCACAAATCCAGCCTCATCCATGTTGGTGAATGGGACATGGACCAAACTAAAAAGTCAAGGTACACATCAAATATAAATGTCTCAGATTGTTTGTGTCATTTTGGGTAATTCTTATTGCATTGATCTGTGTTAAATGGTGGATGTTTCAGTTAAGTTTTGTTTTATTTATTATAGTTATTTGATGTTATACACAACATGGTGAAACGTCATGATTGACAGCTGAGACTTACTCATGATTATTCAAGCGCGTGTATAGGCGGGACCTAGATACCATGGCTCCACCTCCTTATCGCAGACTTTCCAAATGGAAAGATGGTGGCGTTCGTATCCGGGATATTTTGGCTTTATTTCTGAAGTTGAGACGTGTTGTCCATTTTTATAGTTAATGCAGTCTATGGGATGAATGTAGTAACGCTGTTTTTCTGCTTTATAATTAGTGAATTATGTCAGCCAGTCATGAAACATACTAAAAAAAGGGTTAAATAACACTATACAGTCACCTCCTAGCTAATGTTTGCTGATGTTACTAACTACTAGCTGTTTTGGATTAAGTTAAAACTATGAACCTGTTTGAGTCATAACTGTTTTCTCAGGATTAGGACTCACCTATTTTCTGTTGGTGGCTCTATTGTTAATTTTACTTCTTATTCAATCCTTAGAGACACCACCAGCTTTGAAATAATCATTTTATTGCCAAAACCCAATCAGCTTCATCATCCAGACTTGACCACCAGCTTCTTTGGTTGAAATTGTTCACCTGTCCACAAAGTGTAAATAACTGTCTGCACTTAGGTGTTGAAACGGCAACAAGTGGAGTAGTATTTCAACGTTTGGCAACCGCTTGCACGTGTGCAACATGTTGTATCTGCGTGTTTACAGAACATTTACGAGGGCTGTCCAACCTCGGCGTGTAGGAGAAGGGCTGTGGCACTTCAGAGGATCTGGCTGCACCTGTTCCTCATCAGGATCTGAACGCATCCAGCGGAGGGAGGGAGGGTAAAAGTGGGGGAAACCACTCTTACTGGGATCAGGCAGACAGAGCTGCTCCAAAGTGCTACTGGATGTAATGCAGAGCCCAGCACAACGAGTGGAAATCAAAAGAAAAACATCTCACACCAATCTGGGATGAGAGAAAAAGGCTCCATCTGCTGAAAAAACTCAGAAAAGATTTAGGTGACAGTGTTTTTGTAGAGAAGTGGGGGTTTGAAAGAGTTAAAGGCTGTTGCAGGACTGAAGATGAACCTTGACTTCATGCCTCAGTATTGAGTAGTCTACAAATGTCTTACTTTAATGGCTTACCTTGTAAAATAACAGTTATCATTCACTCATACACTTTTAAACTGTCAGGATAGTTAAACCATACCTTCCAGTTAATAGCCGACATGTCACACTCCTCAGCACAGACAGTGCTGGACTGTCAGAGTAGAGGAACGTAAAGAATAACTCAAGATATTGATGGAGCACAAACCCACTAACCAATGGACACATCTGTTCCCCCGCTCTTTCATGGCTCTGGATCTTTTTTTGATCCAGTCGGCGGAACTCATTTAATTTTTAATAAAGTTGTAAATGAGCACCAAGGACGTCCATGCACATGATAACACTTGTGTGTATTTATGAACACAAATGTTCATAAATACACAATTTGCTTGCAAATTGAATGATTGCCACACAACACACCACTTAACACAGCAGATTTTATTGAATGCAGCTGTGAGAGAGTTGGGTTGAAGTGGAGCTATGGTTGACTCCCTGCAGCAGGCACACACTTTATGACTTGTGATGCCTGTAATCACTTTTCCTGCAAGTGTTTTGTGGCTGGACATGGTTCAGCAGCTGTCTTAATCAGTCCCCAGACTTGCTATCTCTCGGTTTGTAATTCTGGGAATGTGTGCGTGGTAATTCGAACATCTGAGTACCCTCTTTGTCATAATAATTCACAGAATATTTGTAGACGGTGTCAGCTCTCTGGTGAGCTTTCTCTCCGTGGCCACTGATCACATGACAATCGTCATAGCATGCAGGGGGCTGCGACTGTCTAGGTGTGTGTGTGTGTGTGTGTGTGTTGGAGTGACAGTTAAAGGGCCTCAGCCTTTAAAGGCTGACCTCCTTCAGCTTTTGATCTGTGGCTCACATGAAGGCGGAACATCAGTCAAAGATGTTGTGGGGCTCAGCACTTTTAAACTGGACATCCGCTTCAACTGGGGATCAAAAGCATCCACGATTGGTTCTGGAGCCTCCCCTCTCCATATAGCATGACCTCGCTGTGTGGTCGGCGTCCCCCCCGCCCCAGGGCAGTGGAGCACCACGAGAGGCATCTTTACCAGGCTTTGGTTTCACTTAAGAGCTAAATGGACAGTTTTAGTTTGGTCTAGAGGTCTGGAAGTTAGCAGAAAACTTTCTGGAAGAGTTTGTCTATGTCTTAATGTATATTAACTGAATATAAACCGATTAAAGGTTTAGTATGTAGAATTTAGTGACATCTAGTGGTGAAGTTGCATGTTGCAGCTAAATACCCCTCACTTCACGCTCCCCTTCCAAACACGAAAGTGAACCTGTGGTCGCCTTCAGTTGCCATAAAAACTCAAAAGGTGTTTAGTTAGTCCAGTTTGGACGACTGTAAAAAACATGGCGGCCTCCCAAGACAACCTTTAAGTGTCTATTTTAAATTAATTAATGTAGTAGCCATATATATTTTCAAAATGAGCAAGAAAATAATGGAAGAGCTGTTTGCTATCCATATGTTATTTCAAGGTGTGGAATTTTTCAACGGTCAAACCAGCAACCTCCCCCCACCACTCGCATACCAACATAACCACATATGGTCCCCCGCCTATTTCTCCCCTCTGCCCCATCTCTCTCCCTATGTCTCACATACACACAAATTAACAAACATACACTGCCTCACAGTCACACCTCTCCCCTCACAGAGTGCAATACAAACAAGTCATACATCAGTATGGCAAAAGCTGATGGACAAGCAGTAATACATAACTGCTCTTTTGGTCTGAGTCACTGTTGCTTTGCAGAAGTCCACCAGCTCTGTGCTGGTTTATTCCAGTCGCTTTCTGCTTTTCCTTCTCTCTCCATCTTTACTGTTCCTCTGTCTTTGCTTTCTTGCTGTCCCAGCAGAAACACTGTGCCTGTACCACTCTCACCTTGTAATCAGATTCCTACCATCAGTTTCCTTCTCTTGTTTTTTTGGGAAGCTTTGATTGTTATCATTGCCCCCAGTCTCTCTCTTTTGTTCATCCCCGTCTTCCTTTAGCCAGCTGTCCCTCTCAGCTGACTGACCGTCTCTCTGCTCACGACTTTGTTTGTGTTCCACCGTGAGCCTCCTTGACACTGGATACTGTAAAGTCATCTCAGGTATTGGGCACTCACTCAAAGACATGACCTTGTAATCTCATTCCCAGACACGCGCAGCCTCAGCATGTGTGCATTCACACATATTCTGAGGAAGACGACGGCTGGGTATGAATTTTTAACCGTGCTAGTGATGCGGCACCAAGGATGAGGATCGGATGATCAGTCAGTCCGACCACTTTGCTCCCGACTCAAATGTCTCAACAACGACTGGATGGATTGCCATCACATTTTGTACAGACAGTGTCTGTGATATTTCCTCTAAATCCTCCATAATGTTGCTATTTGCGGTTTTGAAATGTCAAAGGACTGTTGGATGGATTTTCATTAAATTTGGAGCCCACATTACACACCATGTGTAACACGCATATTAAGTGTTTGTATTTAATTCAACCTTTGTAAACTTTAAATCTGCAAAATAATTTCAAGTTTGTACATGTGTAGAAAACAATTAATTTGTAAATGTATTGTAAAGTTTTGTATTTATAAAATATAGTTAAACTTTAACTATTTCAGGATATAATGGGATCTTCCCTGATGTATACCGCATCCTTCCATCCTTCCATTGGTGGTAATTCATCCAGTAATGTTTGTGTAATGCTGCTAATTAAGAGACAACAAACATGCAAATGAAAATATAACAACCTTGGCGGAGGTTATTAGAGTAAAATAAAAGACATATCCGACTAGACATTCAGTCCTGTCTTTCAGTACTTGACAGTTCTAAGTCTGTTCTTAGAAACATTTCGGACATTTCAGAGTTCAGGCTCAATACCCAGGGTAGATTTGACCAGTCTTTGTTGAAAAGACACAGATTCTTCTGTTCCCAAATGGACTTAGGACGGTCCCTGGAAACATTCAGTGAAATTAATGGAATTTTTGCACTGCCACAGTGTGTGTGCGTGTGCGTGTGTGTGAGAGAGAGAGTCCTCCAAACCCCACCTCTCTCTTCGCCCCACCCTATTTGCCTCTCTCCTTATGTAAAGTGGCATTAACTCGCCATATTAATACATTAGCATAGACATAGCATCACTACCTCGACGATTAACTGATTAGTAGCAGCTGCTGTTGCTCTGACTCACATGATGATATAACCAGCAGGTCTATACTGTGGGCGAGGAGTTTATAGTAATCTTCAGATTGTTGCCCACTGCTGTAACATTGGATTTTATCCATGGGCCTTTCCTGCCCTGGATAAAGAGCGTATTGTGCGTAAGAGAGTGACGACATTCGCACAACATGCAAACCACGGATACAAATTAAATCCAGAGTGATGTGTGCCTCGGCCCCGAGGGGCTAAATGTGATAAAAATACACTTGCTGCCTTCTCCTCCCCTGGACAGTCACAGAGGGACGTGCTGTCTTACTTGTGTGTGTGTGTGTGTGTGTGTGTGTGTGTGTGTGTGTGTGTGTGTGTGTGTGTGTGTGTGTGTGTGTTTCACTCACTGTTGAAAGGATGTTGAATACAAGCATCTGCTGTGGTTGGCTAAGAGCATGTAGGTCTCCATTCAATCCAAACACATAACCAGCTGATTACACCGATCTCGTCTTTGTAGTGTTTGGTTAGAAATGAAATCCGACAAGTCTGTTCCCAGTTTGAAATTCAGACTGTTAAAGAGGAGCTGCCAGTCTGCTTCATTTACTCTCACATTTATTTCTTCAGTGGAAATTTGTGGTAAAATTGTCAAAATCCAGTCAAGAAAAACCTTTTGTGAAACCGCTGCTGTGTGTGTGGCTCTGCGTTTGTACATTTGACCCGTTTACGTAGATGAGATTAGCGCTGACAGCGTTTTAAATACAGCAGCAGTGTTTTTGCTTCTCACTAGAGTTTATGCTTTAAAATGCCTTTTGAGACTCATTAATCACCACCACCTATGGTGTCATGCACGTATAAGGCTGACTCACGCTGGATTGCTTCGAATCAAGATAGTGGTATGTTTACTAAAATCCATTTCTCAATAGTCAGGGTGTTTATCTCCAGCTGCCAGCGACTCCATAGCTGCCAGTTAACATCAGAGCAAAGGTGAAGCAGGCTCAGTTTCCCCGCATGCCTTCCCTGCACAGATTTCTCTGCTTGGACCATAACAAACTTGTTCATCCTGAAACCTGCTGTAATTTCCTCGTGACTCTTCCTCGCACATATTCTTTGTCTGAGTAGAGATGTTTCAATACAATTCCCTACCTCTACCAATACCGATTCCGACCCCTGGACTTTGCCTACAACCTATATAACGTATTTTATGCTGCTAACACTGAAGGGTAGTGATGATGGCTCTCATTGTCGTGTAGCCTGGCTCAGGTTAAACCCTTTGAAAAACAGATACATACAGAGAATCAATGCCATAGTTTGAGAGTATTAACTGAAAAAGAACACATATAAATAAAACTAGGAATAGTATTTCCTTCAAATATCTGTGAAAGTGCTAATGTCGCACCACCCCTCAGTACTGAAGTCTTGAAGTACACATCGCCGTTTTGCTTGTGGGACTTTCCAGCGTGAAATATTGCCAAATCACAAATACACTTTAACGACGTGGTTTCTGATCAGTTCATACTCGACGATGCCCAACCCGGTATTTTCAGCAGTGCTGGTGGCATTTCCAATTTTAGTATTAGTATCGGAACATTTCTGCTTCTTCGTTTCTGACAGTTTCTGTCAACTCGCCTTCCCCCCCGCCCCCGTCCACATGTTCTAAATTTACAGCCTTCGCCGCTTCTCTCCGTCTTAATTTTGTCACAGATCCCTTCAATTCCTGCCCCCTCCCTTCTCCGTATCCTCCACTGTCAGATTCACTACCATCACCGCTTCTCCTCCATCTTCTCCGACCTTCCATCCCAGCTGCCTGCCCCCCCCCCCCCTCCTTCCGCCCCGTCCTCCCAGCGAACCTCTTTTCTTATCTCCACATTCTTACATCTACCTCCTGTGTTTGTACTTATCTCTCTTATCTGCAGGGCTTTCTTTCAACCTTCATCCAGGAGCATGCTGCAGCACTGTGGTGAAATAATTCCAGCTAAATGGGGGGCATGAGTAAAAGAAAGACGGGAGGAAAAACTGGGATTTGTCAGAGATTGGATTGGCTAACAGCCGACTACACTGAGAGCAGAGGAGGTGGTTAAGACGGGAAGGAAAATAAACATTGAGGCTGCTGTGAGTGGGTGGGGATTGAGATATACTACCATTTATATTACTGTACTTATGGACAGCTTTTCTCTACAGCTGCTCCGCTATCACTCAGCAAACAGGGAAACAAAACATGAGTTAAGGTGACAAGTTCTAGCAGAGACTCTACTTGCTGTGCATGGGTCTGAATCTTCTCACATACCTACAGTATGCTCAGGAACTTCCTGCTTGGTGACTGACCCCTTGTGCACACACATACCCTTAAACACGTTTTCCATATACTCACTGCATCGCTCGTGCACGTGCACACCAACGGTGGTGCACAGCTGCAGTAATTTTTCAGAGAACTAGACACCAGGGCTGTGAATGAGGCCTCGGTGAGTCATCTGCAGCAGAATGGACTCTCCCATAGGCGCTGATTTGTCTTTTTCTGTGCTTTCCCTCCTGATGTTTCAGGTTGAAGTTTCGATATGATTCTGACTCTGCCCCCCGAGGTTATCTCCCACTGTGAGTCATAGGTTGACGCAAGTTTGAACAAGGGAGGGTTTTACGTAAGTCTTGGGCTGAAATAGTAACAGAAAAAGGGGTGTTTTTTGATAAGCGGTCCATGTTGGGATGCGGCCGGCAGCTGTTTAGGTTGATGACTCGTAGGATTGTGTAATCCTCAGGAGCTTGGGGGGTTTCTGTGTGGCACCGGGCTCCCTGAGCTTCACCACACTCCTGATGCTCCTGGCATCCGTGACGCAAACATAACTATCAGAAAAAGCAGTGGAGTGGAGAAAGAAAAAGAAACTGATATTCATCCAAAGAACATTTTATGGCAGGGAATAGATGGTGTGGAAAAAAACTGAATTTGTCCATCTGCTACTGAATGAAACCATCTGTGACTCCTGTTGGTTTTGACAGTGCTTGTTATATAACTTTAGAAGTTAAACTCTTGCCTTTGTGTTTGTCTGTGTGACATTTATTCTGAAACCTTATACCTGGCCACACCCTGTGTGTCTGCTGGTGTCATGCTGCTGAATCCACACTCTCTGAATCAGAACAGCAAAGCCGCAGTATTAAAGCTATAACATGTAACTTTTCCTTATTAAAGCTAGGGTTGGTAATCCTGGAATAGCATGAGCAGGCTACAGTTTGACAATATACAACCGATACGTCCCAACCACTCCCATCGGCCCTCTCGTTAAAGCTACGCCCCAAAACACAAAAACTTCCCAGTTTCATTTTGATCGTCTTTTAATTGCATCATCTCAGTTTTTCCCGTGGCTCTGCAAACGACATATGATGAAGGAATAACACACTGCTAGCCAGTTGGCTGTTTTTTACTAGTGGTCACTTGTTATGGATCACGATTATTTTTGACTGTGTAACGTGAACAAAACTTTAATACATTACCCCGTCAGTGAAGATAACTTGAGCCTGAGTAGGGCAGGTCGATTTTCATCAGTAAAGGTGGTTTTAAATTTTTTTTGATTGAGAGACCTTCAGCAGTTGAAGTTAAATATTGTACATTTAACTGCATCACATGTTCACACAATTCACCACATTAACCTTTATCAAACTATGACCATTGCTCCTGCATAGAGACAAATTCTGAATTTAACTCAAGCTTTTATCCATTAAGGTGTTTAACTGTATTCTGTCCCTCTTTGATATCATAATGTGTTCTTGTTTCTTGTTTTATGCCATGAAACTAACACAGTGCCTGTTTTCTCTGCCACCAGCTGAAGGATGGTGTGACCGATACAGAGACAGACTGAGGGACCAGTCACTGCTCGCCACTCAGAGGCAGACCATGGCTCCCATGTCCCTCCTCTTCCTGGGCTTCTTCCTCTCCTTCCTCCATTCTTCACATACCCAGACCATCATCGGCTCTTCCTCCTCATTTCCTCCTCTCGACCTGCCAATTAATTCTCCACCTCCACCAACCAAGCAAACTGTTCGATTCTGGCCCTCTTTACCTCCCAGAGGGCGCAGTGATGTGCCCGTCAGAGCGACAGTCCGGGATAGGCTGACAAGTACGAATGCAGTGCAACAGGGGCAGAGAGTGGCCCGTCCCACTGTGCAGTCCATTCCTTCTTTTATATCCGGTCTCTCTGCAAAGAACCTCAGCATCGGGCCAATTTTAACCCAACCGACTGCCTCCAGGCCCAGGACTGACATGGCCGGTTTAACACTCAGCAGGGCCTTTGCTAAGGGGGACACTTCTACAAAAGGCTTGACTCCACCTCTGCCCACTGCTGTCGCTGAGCCTGCAGGTAACAAGGCAGGTAATGCAGAGTCAGACGATGATGATCCACAGGGGTTAGGATCAGGTAGTTCTCCGACAACGATGCTTGTGAAGGAGGAAACACCTGTTCCAACGGCTGGCGATGAAATGTCGCAGCATCGGCCTCAGGCACAGACGGTGATATCTAAAACCTCTGCCAAAAAGACACCACCACCTGAGAGTCAGTCCGTGAAGCCTCCGGTGTTTGTGCTCACAACAGCCAGTAAAACCACAACATCACCACAGACACCAGAGACGAGAGCAACACTGTCCCCTGTGGTGACGAAAGCAACACTTCAGACTGTAGTATTAACAGGTGAGAAATCAAATGTCTTTTTTCTAATTTCATAAATCTCTGTTTGTCTGTATGTGAAACGCATTTCTCAAGAAACCGTTCATCTCATCAGCTTCTCACCTGTGTATTCTTAAGGTCCAAAGAAAGTGAGGTGTTGAATTTGGTGCAATTTGGATATGCGATAAATTCAATAAGCTCATTCCAAACAGGCAGGTTTAGAAAGGCCACTGCATTAGTTAGAGTAATCACTTCATGATAGTAAAGTGCTGTTTGGGTCAAAGTATTTACACCGTGTAACAAATATGCCTTCTGCTCCATATTTTAGGAGACCTGACAGCGAACACACTTCCTCCGCAGCAGGACTCTGTGATGACCACCACCGCTGGGTCTCCTGAAGATCAGCCACAGGCTTCAGAGCTGCCAGTCACTGCCCAAAGCCAGAAGAGTTTGCCTTCAAACACCACAACACCACAAGTGACGACCACATCTGCAGCTACTGTGCTTACTACAACACTGGCGGCTGTGAGAGCGTCCTCGAAAGCATCAAATCCAACCAACATCACGACGCAGCAAGGAGGGAATACAGCTAGCACAACAAGGACAGGTACGAGACAAAGGTGCTGTGTTTTATAGATGAGTAGATGACAAGTTTATTCGTCCTGATAATTTAAAATGGAATTATTTGTGCAGCTGGGACTTTGTACTGGAAGAATCTGAAAAAAAAAAGCCTCAAAAGAAGGGGAAAAAGCGGAGACACTTTTCCGTGGAAAGTGGGGTGGTAGTTGTGTGGAGCAGACACAGCAAGGGGAGAAAAGTACGAGCGGGAGGAAAGAGGGAGGGGGTGGATTCACAGCCGAGCAAAGAGATAGACGAGTAGGGTCTGAAAAAGAGAGTGTAGGGAAATACAGATGGGAGAGAGCAGACAGGATGGGTGAGAGTGTGGCAGAGGAAAAGGTACGGGCGAGTGGGGTAGGTAATGAAAACCAGATGCGCTGAGGAAAGCCATGAAGGGAGTGAAGGAAAAGTAGATGGAAAAGGAAAAGCATGACACATGGGACACATGAGCCAGTCTCTTAGATACCATGAGCACAACATCATAACTACTTTTAAACACTCAGGCTCTTCGGCCCCACAAGCACATATAAAGACTTTAAATGGGCCTTTAGCAGCTCATTGAAAGAAATAACATCCTGTATCCAAGAGTAACAGTTTGTACAGTATGTACATATCTGCTCACGTTTGTATCTGGGCCATAAACCTGATTGTAGTTCCTATGAGATGGAGCAGGATATATTTATTTAATAGTTCATTGCAATGTGTGGACATACAGTATAAAGCAGTGAAAAAAAACTCAAAGGGTGTGGGTACGTTTAAGTGTATCCAGCTGTGAAATGTGATCAGCACATCTGGAATGTGTCTGGATTTTGCTCCTTTGAGGAAAAAAAGGAGTTTCAGGGAAGGAAGTGAAACATACCTTTTTATAAAAATAAAGAAATGTGTGTGTGATCTGTGTGCAGCGCTCGCCTATGTGAGTCTGAAAGTGAAATGAGTGTGTAGGTGGTGGTGGTGGTGGTGGGTGGGTGTGTAATAGGAGGGACGGAGTGCCGGGACAGAGCCAGGAATTGAAACACATGTTGGAGTGAGTCATTAGTCAGCGTGTCTTCTACAGGGGGATGAACTCCTCAGTGCTTCCAGCGGCTGGTGGTTTGTGTGTTTTTTAGCAGCACTGATCATTTAGTTCCACCATCCATCAAGTTAAATGCGCGCGTAAAATAGAGATGTTCTGATGCAGATACCGGCACCGATACTGGGTCAGGCATCGGCGTGTGCGTGAATCTAGGTACTGATCCAATGCAATGACTTGAAAGTACAGTTTTCTTTTCCCATAAATCACTTCTTCCTCTTCACTGCTCCAAAACAGCAGTTGCGCTGTACTGCCATTGGCAAGTGCTGTTTTTTGGAGGGATCTCTGGTAGTGTAGCGTTAGCCAGGGCAAGGCAAGCTAGAATGGCAGCGATTCAGTCCCAGAAGTAGATGGCGCTAGTGTTGCCAATTACAACACCAGCCCTCTCATAAAGCACTTGTAGGACCATCACATGAAGGAGCAGGAGGAGTTCACCGAGGCGAAGAGAAAAACAAACGAAATACAGCAGCAAACTTTGGAAACTTTGATTTGTTTGTGACTGTCAAATTAAATCCTAGATGAACTTCCATATGACATTCATCCTCTGTTGTTTGTCAAAGGGTTTAACCTGAGCTAGGCCATACAACAATGGTAGCAGTCATCCCTTCCATCCAGGGTTAGTAGTACACAGCTGTTAAAATACGTTATACAAGTTGTAATTCTTTTAAATGTGCAGATATCATGTCACAAGTCCGAGTCAGCTCCTTGTGAATAATTCTAGATGCCTCGATAGGTTACAACTATTTCTTAATGCCCCATCACTCACTGAGCCATGTTTGTTTTCTTGTCATTCAATCCTTTTAGATTATTACATTTAGTGTTATTATTGTTCACTTAAAGTCAAAATTCCCATTTGTATGTCGTGCTCTTTTATGCTGTTATCTATGTAGCTGAGTAGCTGACAAAGCGCTAGTGATGAATGGCCCTATGATTGTAATGTTGTTGGGTGTCTCCAGGCTTTTGCGGGAGGTGCGGTGCCTTGAACAAACATAATGAGACGGTGCGAGACGGAGACACAATGTGCTGCGATGTTGTCAAAGAGTTGTCTCGTCTCATTAAGGGATTTATGCTTTGCAGAGAGATTTCCTGGTTCCGATGCATTGTGCCATTGTGCTGCAGTATGTAACGTTAATTACGTAGTCGAATCCAATTAAGTCACAATAACTGCGCAGATATGCAGAAGAGTTTCGCTCAGCAAAATGTCTGATGTAGTGATGTGTCCTTCATGATTCCTGTTTCAATTAGTATTTAATGAGTTAATGCTTATTTTTATTTAAATTTTTATTTAAACCTAATCATACCTTGGCTCAGACGTGTGTTAGCTGAGTTGTTGTGTCTTTGGCTCACATGTGCAGTTGTGTGTGGTTTGTGTAGTTCATAATACCGACCTCTATTGAGGAACATTGGCTTTGGTTTAGGTCTGTTATTTTTATATTAGGTCATGTGATATAGTTATAGATCTTATGTATCTTTATGCATCTGTGTGTTTGTTTTAATCTGTGTCTAATGTTTATCTTGCAGCACATTTTGCTTCCACCTTGAATGAAATGTGCTACGTGAATGAATCTTTGCTCGCTTACTGAAAAAGATTTTGAAAACAGGTGTTATTGAGTTCTTAGTAGTTTTATAGTTTGCTTGTCAGCACATGTGTTTTGTGTCTGTTTAGAATTACTTGTCAGATGGCTTAGTGTCAGATGGCTCTGGTTAATGACGTAGATGGGGAGCTACTCCCCTCTAGTGGCTTTGAATATAATTTCATGTACTTTTTTGAGTCAATCTTTCAGTTAAATTATATTCAGTAACATTTGATTTACGTAAATTTAAAAACCAACGAAACAAATCTCTGTTTCTTTTTTTTCTAGGAAAACCTTCCTTCCTCACCACCGGTGTAGTCCCAGTCACCCGGATAAGGTTTTTCCCCACCTACCAGAGTGGTATTGGTCAGAGGAACCGCTCCATTCTCCTGGGACATCCTCACCAAGCTCCCCACGCTACTTATAATCCAGTCCCCTCTCCCAGCGCCAGTCCCTCTAACGCCACATATCTGTACTGGGGTGACCTGAGCCGGACGCTGGCTTTCGCCTGGGAGCTTCATGTCTACGGCTCAGCAAGTCTCTTCCTCCTCCTGTTTGCTGGAGCTGCTCTCGGCCTCACCCTGTCCCCTGCCACAAACTGTCCACATCGGGGTGCTGTTGCACTCGCCAACGCTCTATTGTTTCTAGCCGGAGGCCTTAGGGCAGCTCTCTTTCTAATTGACCCCTATGGCACACGGAAGTTGCTCCCCCGGCCTGCAGTTATGGTGCTCTACAACTTGCCTCTACACCTGCTGGTGTGGACGCATGCTGCCCTGGCACTGTTGGCCATAAGGGTGGCAGGGGTGAGTGTGTTACCTTCAACTATGGAGCGTCCTCCTCTGGTGGCTGTGTTGGCTGTGTTGCAGTGCACCCTGCTGCTGGCAGCCGATCTGCTCTCCCCAGCCCTGTCCCCTGTGGTGCCCGTCACCCTGCAGATCCTGTCGCTGTGCTGGGGCCTGGCTCTCTGTCTGGGTTTTCTCTGCTACGTCTTTCCACGTATACGCTGCCCCCCGCTTCCCCAACCTGGAGTCCCTGAACAGGGCACGAGGAAGGCTTGGACAGGGAGCAGGAGGATAGGCGTGGTCCTGGGGAGAGTGCTGGCAGTGTGTGCAGTTGTGGGGGCATTGTGCTGTGGGCTGCATGTTTATGCCACCTTATGGCTCTATGGGCTTCTAGGGGACTGGACACACTTCAACTGGGGATGGTGGCTGGTTCACTTCTGGGCCCGGCTCTTGGAGCTCTCCTGGGGGTTCTCGCTCCTTCTCCTCGGTTCATGGCTGTTCTGGAGGCCCCAAAGTTACCAGGGAAGGGAGGAGGGTGGAGCAGATGGCAGAGCAGCTGGAGACGTGCCATCCCCTGGCCAATCTGTAGGGTCCACTCAAAGACATACCTGCTGGTCCAAGATAGTACAGAGCCTGAAAGTGAAGCCGTGCAGAAAATCTGACAGCAATGGGGTAGGAGGAGGAGGGGGAGGGGGGGGAGGAGGACCAGGAGGACCAGGAGGACCAGGGGAGATGCCTAACAACTGGGCTGGTCAGGAACGTCCTGGAGCTGACATCAGTAAAAGTCTGATCAGGAACCAGAACCACGAGCAGGTCACTGCCCTGCCACGCTACGTCAAAGACAACAACAGGGGGCGCAACCATAGGGGCCACTCTGCAGAACGAGGCATATCTGATGGCTCCACAGGCTCCCTGCTGAGACTGCAGGCGCTGGGACGTCCTCCTCAGCGCTCAGTGAGTGGCAGCCTGGATCAGGATAAGGACACTTCCCTGTCTCTGTGTGACTTTGATTTACGCCCCCCCTCTCCCATCAACCTGACCCGCAGTATTGATGAGGCTCTGCACAGGGAGCACCTACTGGAAGGAATTAGCCTATTTTATCCTTTCAACCAAAACTCACAGTCTCCCTCCCCGGGCTCAGGGGGCAGCCAGGGACCCTGGCTCCGCAGGAACAGTGATCCTCAGATGCTCTCTGAGAGCAGCGAGGCCCCGACAGAGTCGTCCATGCCACTAGGTGGCAGCGTACTCAGCAGTGTACCCAGCAGGCAGGTGACTGCTCCCCCCACACCTTCCCATCAGGGTCACAGGTGGGCTGGGAATGGAGTGGGAAGTGTCCCCTCATCAGTGTCCTGCCCTGTGTCGCTTCGTCCCACCAGAATATCTACGGGGCATCTGGGGGAGGACGGAGTGGATGACACGCGGCCATTCATCACTCCGGACTCAGAGAGGGTGCGGGGAAGGGCTGGGAGGCCGGCGGGATCACGGAGTTACCTGGAGGTCAGTCGACATGACGACTCTGCCAGTGTGAGCAGTGAAATCATTGACTTATGAACCAAACTGTGGACATGAGGACCAATGACTGGACATTAGACACGGCCATTTAACAAAAGCTGTTCCTTTAACACACAAGGGTTCAACGACTGTGTTTGTGGAACTGAAATGTTAAATCTTTTACTCTGGGAGTAAAACTGAGAGCTAAAGCACAGATAAACAACAACTCTCCATCTCTCTCTCTAACTCTTTTTCTTTTCAAATGCCCACACACACACACACACACACACACACACACACACACACACACACACACACACACACACACACACACACACACACACACACACACACGCACACGCACACACTGGCATCACATTGACACAACTTCAATAACAATGGGACCATACACACATTTCATTGCTGAGAACAGCTGTTCAGCAGGTGTAGGTGTGAAATTTGTCATGGATATAGATTTAATTTTACCATCATGTAAGAAATCTATGTAATTGTTTCATATCATGAATCTGTCAACATGAACATATTTTTATTTACTTTCTGAGTTTCAATAAGTTTGAAATGTGGCTCCAATTTCGATATCGTCTCTGTGAAAACATGTCTGCATGTCAACAGTTGTGAATTTCATTGCTTTCATGAAGTTTATTCTCCTTCTTTCATGTTTCAGTTTGCTCTGTGATGTAAAGATGTGCCATACATGACCTCGGTTGGTTCTGTGCTATTTTTAATGGTTTTACAAACCCATTGTTTGGGTTGACTCTCTATAGCGTCTTACCAGTATCATAGTGACTCAGCTATGGATTACTACTTCTAAGCTCTTAACATGCTGCCGCTGTTGTTGTTGTTGTCGTCGTCTATTCTGCCTTGTATGTCAATGTGAAGCTGGTTACATAAAGATGCAGGCGGTGAACAACAGTCAGAGACATGCAGACGCATGCTTATGCGTGAAACTGTTGCCCAGGCCTTTAGCTTTTGCTGAAATCGTCTAGTTTAAAATGACTTCCAAGCATTCACATGTGAGGTAAATGCATTTCATCGTGACTTTTTGCTGTTAAGACCAAGCTCCTGCAACTAATGTACAACTGAAGCCTCTGAATGCATTTTTACAGAATCTAACTTTAGAATAGGAATCCTAAACAGTTGCATTGAGTCGATTCACACGGTTTGATCTCTTATCTAATTAGATGCTTCACAGCTTTGCAGAGCTGCAGCCAGTGGTGTAGGAAGTATTCAAACAATTTACTGTAGTAAATGTACACATAAATAGACACAAAAAGTGTACTCAAGTAAAAGTACCACAACAAAATTTCTCCTTGACTAAAAGTTAATAAGTACTTGTGTTTAAATATACTTAAAGTATTCAAAGTAAAAGTACTTGCAGTGTGCAATGTCTTCCCTATGCAACAGTCTACGACATCAGTAACTGTGCCTGTGTATCTTGATTTGATTCAAGAATACTATCTCTTTTAAATACGGCCATGGATCACGTATAACTAATGGCTGTGTCTCGGTGGTGGCCTCTTCTCAGATGATCTAATGTTACAGCTCTGATTGAATCAGTGGACCAATTTTATTGTTATTACATAATAATAATAATAAAATAAACAAAAGAACGTGTTGTAAAGTGAAAAAACGGAAAATAAATCGACGTAAGTAAATGAAAAATGTATTTAAGTACATTAATGAAGTAAATGTACTTTGTTGCATTGCACCACTGGCTGCAGCACACACAACTGGCCTGGCATGAACCTGGGAACTGTTCTAGGTACTTATTATCAGAGCACTTAACTGAACGCCTGAGCACTAAAGTATTTTACTACTCTAGAGGAAAATATCTTTCAACTGTACGATGTATAAGCGACGATGTAAATACAGTTATTTTTGATGTTCATGAATAAAGGTGTAATTGAAACAGTCAATAGTTGTAACTGTGAAAGACAATCTGAAGTAATGCTTTTGCAGAAAGTTGCGCTATTTTGACATCAGATTGAGGCCTGTTGAGGACATGCAGAGCCGTGGCAGTCCATGCGTGACGTGCATGTCGAGGACGTTCTGGGCTGTGCTCAGGATTGTAATAATGATGCTGGTTTTGCAAAAAGAATATATCTGATGGCCATGGTCCGCAGGATTTTGATTTCTACTTTATTTTTTCTGTCATTAAATGATTTCAACGACATTTGTAAAGAAACAAACAAAACACACTAGTTTGTCATTTATCCTGAAATTAAGCCGGTGGTTCCCTTTGTTCAGTTTTAAAGTTGCAAGGATTTATTGAAAACTTCTATGATTATTGAAAAACTGAGACTCTTCCAACCGAAATGCTACTTTGGATGCTCGTGTGAATATCTTATTATATTTTGACATTTTATCCCAAGTGGAGTTTGGAGTAAAACGTAACTCATGCCCCTGTTACCGCTGAGAGCCAATCCATGACTTGTTTTCCAGTTACCTCAGGGTGACATGCAGCTCCTCCCAGTGATGTGAGATATTTGACTTGTTTAGTATTTTGCAGTACAATGGCCTTGTGTTGTCAACATTCCAATGCACCTGTAAGATTTCAGTGCCCCAGTACTCACTGTTACATCTTTTTCTTCATGACCAAGGTCGTACCTCCAGCGCCCCACAGTGTTCTCCCCTCTACGCAGCAGTACGTGCCATAGAAGATCCAAATCATTGTACCCTCTCCAGTCTGTAGCCGCAGTGCAGGAGTACAGTGTTAGTTTGATTCATTTTTTTCGCTCATTGAACTTTTGTTCTTGTATTTCTTGCTGCATTTTGTGTCTGGATCCAAAATAAAATTGAGGAACCTCAAAATCTCCTGGCTGTCATATTTTTCTGTTGTGTTTTGTCACAAAATGGAAACGGTAAGAATTAAAATAATCAGCTACCGAAACAAGATTTTTCTTCAAGATTACCTTGTTCTGTTGACCAGTAAAATGATTCTTCCAGTCACCCGCAGCATCTTTTTCTAAAGAAACAATACATGACATGAGTAACTTTGAAAACCAAGTGGTCTGGAGACATACCTTGTCCAGATGACGATACTTCAGTCTGTCCTCCAGTCGCTGATGATGTGTGAACAACTGTGTGTCCTTCCTCCCCTCTCCTTGAAAACCTCTCTCTATTTATTGGGATCAAAGTCCGGGTATTAGTTTATATACCACCTTTCCTGTTTGCCTGCTTTTACTTGTGGTTGAAAATCTTTAATTCATTCACTAAATTTGAATTAGAGAATTTCTCCAGTACACACAAAAAATGTCAAAAGTCTTATTTTTTGGGATACAAAGCCTTTTTGTCACTTTTTAAAACGTTTTTGTTTTTTACACACTACTTGTGTAAAAAACTCATTCCATGTTGTAGCAGATCCGATAATTTTAACTAATTAATGGGCATATTCATTCCCTGAGGACTTTATTAGAAACACAGAACTAATATTGATCTGAGCCTCCTTTTCCTACCAAAGTCTACCAGAGTCTTTGTGGCATAGGACACATTGAGAGATTCTGGTCCATGTGGACATGAGGCCATCTAGAGCTCACCCAAATTGACTGCTGCCAGTAATTAATGGCCACATCAGTACTGTGTGTAACTGTGTTATTATCATTATTAGTAGTTGTCGTGGTTTTACTTCCACCACGGTGGTTATGTTTTCATTGTCAGCAGGATTAGTCAGAAACCACAGAACCAATTTACATGAAATTTAACTTGGCAAGATCCAGTGTTAGACTTGGCAGAGGTATTCACCTTTTTTATAGTTTATCAAGTGACAAATGTTCCCAAGAAACAGGCAAGTGGAAAAATATGCATAGGTTAGTTCCTTTATTTGGACCGACATTGTTTTCAGGACCATGAGATCACAGCTTAACAGTAGATACAGTTAATTTCTGTCAAATTAAGTTTGACAAAGAGACTGTGGCTGCTGGTACAGTAATGAATGTATTTCAAAGTATTTCCACTTGTTTACAAGGCCCTGAATGGTACGGCTCCCTGATACATTTCTAACCTGCTCACTGTAGGATCCCTCAGATCCTCAAGCATGTGTCTCCTTATTGTAGCTGGAATTAAAAAATAATTCAGGTGAAGATGCATGTAGTCACCATGACCATTATCTCTGATCTGAGATGAGGCCTGTGCCAACTGCTTTTTCTTTAAAAAGCAAATTGAAAACATTTATTTTCTCTCAGGCTTCAGGTAGTTAATTGGTGTGTGTGTGTGTGTGTGTGTGTGTGTGTGTGTGTGTGTGTGTGTGTGTGTGTGTGTGTGTGTGTGTAAGTGTGTTCATGTCTCATACATCTCCTGTTGGTTATTTCATCGGTGCAGAGTATCAATATGCATTTTCTATCTCATTCCTTTAATGTTTCCTATATTCTTCACACATTGAGATTACTTCTGTATGAAATGTGCTATACAAACTAAAATTAATTGATTAATTGATTGATCAACATCACAGTAAAATATCAAGGCTTATATCAGTAAAAGTCGAACTTTGATAATTGATATAATTATTGTAATCAGACTGATTATATAATTTTCTTGTTACCAAAAATCTAAAATAAGGCTCTGGCTCAAACTATTTGATAAAATACCAGTTCAGGAATGTTTCATTTAGCAAACGGGCCAGACTTCTAAATCTCAGTGCGAAACTTCAGTGTGGGATTCTTCATCTTTTTCTTGTAGTCTTCGTCAAACTCTTCATTCTGAGCCACAGTGAAGTGGTTCTTCCAGTCACCAACTTTCCCTGCAGAGCCACAGAGTATCAGTCAGGAAACATAATGAGATAAGTGATTATGGTTTGAGAAGATTTCTCCTTCACCGTACCTTTTCTCATGAAAGGAGACACCTTGTGGTCCATCACTTCAACAGTGGAATAATTGGCCATTTTGTCTTGTTTCATGTTGTCAAACTTCGCTCCAGTTGCGACTCTTTCCTTCTTTTCGGCCGAAGGAGACAAACCGAGGAAGGAACAGAGCTTGTCTATCTCTCGTCCCGTGTCCTGCACATATTGAACAACCTCAGTCTCAGCACATCAATGCAAAATGACAAAAACTAAATCTGTCCCAGCATCTTTTAAATGCATTGTTATTGTGAACATCGCTGCACAACATTGAATTCTACTTCTTACTATATTGCAGTATTGTGCTCACTTGCTTTCTTGCTATGAGCAAGTTGTGAGGATATATATGATGCTGGCTAAAAAAAGACTTTACTGAATGTACTGGCAATTAGATAGTACTGCAGATAGCAGGTCCTGCTACTCTTCATCCATCCACCAGATGTCCTAGACTCTCCTCCCCATCTCCATCACCTGACTCCCAACACCTCCCTCCTCTCCTGTCTCTGAGGCCCTACTAACCACTTTGTTTCTATTTTCTTAACCACACAACATGGTGAAGACTCGCCCCTACCCTGCCTCTGATGATTAGTAGGAGCAGGTCTTCACCCACAATTCATTAAACATCATTACACTAAGACTAAAGTATTGATTATTCCTTATTTGAAAACACAGACACAAACACCTCTCAGCTTACTGTACCTCAGTCAGGTCTTCATAGAACATGTAGTGAATATTGGAATATGTCTGTTTCTTCTCCCACCAGCCGTTCACGTGGTCATACCAAGATCCAAACACAACTAAAGCCAGAGGACAATACATGAAGGAACATTGAGAAAGGAAATGAGGGAACTTGAGACTCCATTTACATGAAAACTTATTTGAACTCACTCTTGTCCTCCTTGAAATCCTGCAGGAAGGTGCTCCAGTTAAGTGGATCTGGCTGGATAAAGTTCATCCGGCCAAAATGAAAATAGGACACTGCCGAGTCCTTTGCGTTACGACCGACGTAGATAATCTGCAGAGGGAGAAAAATAGAAAAATAGAAAATAGAAATAGAAATAGGACACAAACTTGGTCCATAAATGATTCATTTCTCAGGGCTTTACCCGGCAGTTGTGCTCCCAGAAGGACTTCGGCAAAAACTGGATTGGTAGATGAGTTTTAATTAGACGAGGAGTGGTGGGTAGTTGGTCCGCCAGGTCTTTGCCTTTATGAAGAGAAGGATTTGTCTGTGACTGATTACATGCACGATTAGACTTGTTTATATACCAGAGAACAACAGGACTTCAATGCCGAAACCGTTGTGAGGTGCTTCATGGCTTCATGAATTTACACAATGAAAAACATTCACTACTCCACCAGTGGTGTAACCTTATCACTCGGTCAGTCAGGGACGTCACGCAGTCAGTCGATCGCTCAGTCAGTCAAAGGCATTTGTGTTTCTGTGACATCACAGTTGAGGCCAGACAAAATTTATACTTTCAGCTTGTGGTTGCTGACCAACTCACAATTTTAGATTTTCTATCACATTTTAAATTTGTACTCAATCTGGTTCATTCTAGGAGTTTGTTACAGTAAAAAAAAAATAATTACACACTAAATAAAAAATGGCTGACTTCCTGTTGCGTTTTTAGGGTATGGCTACAAGAAGCTTTTTACAGATCTAAATATGATACACATGCGTATACGTTTCCATAGATCCACGTGAAACATACTGCGAGAGCCTCCATTGAGATTTTCTCTGGGGGCACCCTTGGGTCTTTTTGCTACAGCCTCACTCCAGACCTTTATCAGGTATGAAGTTAAGCCACTTCTGATGCAATAACAAAGTTTTCATGAGATTCCAAGCACCCCTAGAGCATAAAAAATAGGAAAAGTAATAAGGGGGTGCTATAGAGTCAACATGCCAAACTCATGCCCAATTTCAATATCAAATCGTATAATTTACAAGTTCAAACATGGGTGCAAAATTTGTTTTTGTACGTCATAAAGGTTACGAAAATGTGTTTGAAAAAAATTTACACAATGAAAATCCTGTTTTAGAACCTTAGACATTGTCTGTTGTCACTATGGCAATAAGTGACAATTAAAACATTGATGTTTTACAATGTTACATAATTGTGACTGTGAGCACATGATTGAACCTTTGGTGTGAAAAGGTGCGCTGATCTCCAGGAAGGGCACTCTCTCATGAATGGGGATGGATGCGATACGCTCGGGACACACATCCTCAAAATACAGCAGATCCAGGATGTAAGAGACCCATGTTGTCCCTGGAATTAAAACAAACATGCATACAAACTGTTGAGAGGCCTGTTCTGGGCATTCATCGACATACAATAATGGATTTATGTGTACAACTGTGATGCATTAAGTGCTGCACTGTCAAACACACAACCCCCACCTGCTTTAGGAAAAGTAGCTATGACAATATCACTTGGTCTCGCTTCGAAGCTTTGTATGTTGTCCCAGTTTTCAGTGAAGTAGTTGGTCATGTAGACTCCGTGGAACTCAAAGATTGTTGGTCGAGGTAGCGGCTCCATCTGTTGGAAAATATCAATATGGCAATAACTTAAATGGTTATTGCATTCAGGAGGAAAAAAATCCTGTTGACCAGTTTTAGAAATAGAGGGTTATGCAAACATTGCAACATGTCCTATTAAGCCAAGCGTTCCTTTGATATAACATCACAGATGTGTTGCTGACACCCTCTGATTACAATGCTTGTTTGCCTTTCCTGTTCACTCCTGTTGACTCAAATATTATCTAGATTGTCACTGAGGTGTGTGCCTCCCCCTTCTAAACAAAGGTTGAAGCCACTTGGTAAAATGTTCATTGTGTATGGGACCTGGAACTTGATGTCAACATATAATATTTGAAAAGGTTTTTAGTAAACCGGCACTAGAAATTCAAGTTTGCACATTTCTAGAAAAAGATTTTGTTTATAAACAAGAGGAACAACTGTGCAGATACAGGGCAGACAACCGTGAGTAAAACTAAAAAACTCAAATTTCCCGGTGTGAGATGATTTTTGAACTGAATCTGATTGGACATTGACAATCCAATCACAAAGCCGACTCAGACTGTCCAATCAGTAGTTACTGTAATGCAGGAGTTGTTTATTTCAGGAAATACCACACAACTATGTACAATCAACAATCTGATCTGCTCAGTGTGTGTGTGTGTGTGTGTGTGTGTGTGTGTGTGTGTGTGTGTGTGTGTGTGTGTGTGTGTGTGTGTGTGAGTCTCTTTGTCAAACCAGGCCTGTTGTAGTGGACTTCACTCTGGATTGTGTGTTTCATGTTGAATGGATGCTGCTAATTTTTTTATCGGGGAGATATGTGATGATTTATTCGATCTTCCCTGTTCTCAAACTGCTTTTGACAAACTTCTATTTTACATTGCCATATTTTCTTCAATTTTCTTTGCGTTTAAAGTGCTTGATTTTATTGAGTCACCTTGTTTTTAACATCATTTTATAAAAAAAATAACATACAATACAAATAGAGATACGAATAAAGTATTGTTTTCTTTCTGATGTGAGTACACATTGTCCTGCAGAAGTATCTGTGGCAAAGTAACCTTCAGCAGCTCAGTCGGTTCACAGACCTTTATCACTACACTACAGTGTAGACCAGTTTGAGTCAACCCTGTTTCTATGTTCTATCGCGAAGAACTGAGTCCAAAACTAACCACAACGAATCTGCGGTTGTGAATCCCTGGTTTGCTCTAACGGTCCGGAAACATGTTGAGAAAACACGATTATCTGCAAACTTTTACTCAGTTTTTTTGCGCAATTCACGTCCACGCGAGCGAATACCACGTCGATCGGCAGCGTCCGATCCTGACAAACACTGAACCTGACAACATTAGTTTGGAAAGTACAAGTGTTTTGTTACCTCAGGTTCCCAGAGCAGCGCCCCTCTGATACTGCGGTTCATTCGGAAGTCGTGATTTACAGACCGCCTCCCAGAGGCAGTTCAACGAATCTGTAATCTCTTATCTACAGTTCATAGACTGCATATAAAAAAGTTTATAATCTACAGTGTACATTCAATAAACCACAGTATACAATCTATGGTGTACATACAATAATCTACAGTGTTGTTCTATAGTCTATAATTCATTATTTACAGTCTATAGTCTATAATCTACAGTGTTATTCTACAGTCTATAAACTATAATCTATAGTTTACATTCAATAAACTACAGTCTAAAATCTACAGTGTTATTCTAAAGTCTATAGTCTACAATCTACGGTGTACATACAATAATCTATAGTGTTATTCTATAGTCTATAATCCATAATTTACAGTCTATAATGTGTACATTCAATAATCTACAGTCTATAATTTACAGTATTATTCTATAGTTTATAATCTACAGTGCTATTCTACAGTCTATAATCTATAATCTACAGTTTGCATTCAATAATCTACCGTCTATAATCTACAGTGGAAAGTCAGAAACATGTTCTTGTTCTTTCTCAACCACTTCTCCTCGAGCTCGATGTGAAACGTCCTGAGGGGAAGGAAGAACATTATTTTTTTCAGTTTATACACAACATATAATATACACATTACATATAACTTATATCTATCTATCTATCTATCTATCTATCTATCTATCTATCTATCTATCTATCTATCTATCTATCTATCTATCTATCTATAATATAAATGCACTTAATTTTTTTTTTACTTTAAATACACTTAACACCTGCTGTGCCACAATTTACAGGCTATATGTTCTAATGCACAACTTTTGTATTGTTTCATTTATTTATCTTTAAATCTGTATTTGGTTTCAGTACTCAGGCTCCTCACTCCTGTCACCTCATTCTACTTCTCTCAGCTCAAATTTTCAATCATCTTATACTTGTATAAAGAGGCAGAGATGAATAAAAGTAAATCTCCTCCTCTCTTTATTTATCATCAAGCCTGGCCTGGACGATATGAATATCCCCACAGGCTGAGTCATTGAGAAGCGAATCTTTAAAAAGCACAGAGAACAATGAACAAGCTGCAGCACATTGATACTGAGCAGCAAAGGGAAAATACTGTTTTCAGTTGTGGAGACTGTCCGATGGTCCTAGAAAGTAACATGTACTGGCTCATCTTAAAGCAAACAGACCGTAAATTGTTGACAGGCAAAAATGTCAGTGGTGTCCGAACCAGAAAAACAGGTGCTGTTAAAGAGAGGAGAGGTCTTGAAGAGAGGAGGGGTTGAAATTGTTTCTCCTTCCTCTGCTTTCATGCACAACTACATTGTCATTACATCCTTAACAAGAAAATTAACTCCATCATAGTGAAGCCCACAAAAAGTCTGGATTAAATTAAATGTAAAATGCCGGTTCAACACTTTTCTCTTTTCTCTTCCATGCGGCTCTCGGGACTTGCTGTGTAACACACTCTAATTTGTAATGGAAGGCTGGGTCCCAGATGTGATGTTAACATTCCCCCCCTGCTCTGTGCCTCCAGTTTTCCGGTGTTTTTGTTTAAGCCCCCTGTTTTCTCAGAAACATGAGGAGCACATATGTTTAGACTCAACATAGTTTCATTCATGTGTACAGAGGCATGCAGGTCTAGGTTTGTGTGAATCAGAAGTTTGAACAAGAGAAATGACTAGATAACAATTCCATATAACATTAAAATGATTTCATTATGAGAAGTTCTTTTAACTTTGTGGTGCAAAGTGAAAACAATCTGTCAAAACACGTGCTATTCATTCCTCTTTGAGAAACTTTTGAGGTCATACGATTTGGTGAGAAGAGAATGGATAACACCCAACTGCAGTTAGCTGTTATTATGTTGTAGCTGATCAGTGTATACAACTTCTTTGAACATGCATGGTAATAAACGGAGGAATGTGTTCATCCAAAAACTCCCAATTACGATATATTGTTAAAAAGTCAAACTACTACAAAGAGTTACTAAGTAAAATGTCTACAAAAAGGCTTATAAAAAACCCCAAGAATGAGAAAAATTGGGATTGCAAAAGATGAACATTTTAATATTATAAATCTAGAACCTTGATATACTATTACTATGATGATGATGATTATTTTTCATCTGCAGTTTTTTACGTTTATATTGAAACACCCTGAAATATACATTTATAAATAAAAGAATGAACAAACGTTTAAATAAATGTATTAATATATGTAGAAATACATAATTAGCCTTTTCCCTAATTTATTTATGTATTTACTTATTTATTTCTGCATTTATTAATTGGTGTATTAATTTATTTTAGCAGTTTTGATCCTTAATAAAGAAAACATAAAAATGTGTCCAATTGTCTTTATAATTATAAAGACTAACATCATTATGAACATAATTACTTTTAAATACAATTAAAAATAACATGTTGGCAAAATGCTTGATATATTTTATTCAGTTATATGTAACTGCTACGTAAAATATTAAATAGATTAAAACAATTCATTATTAAACAAAATAAAAACAGAGCAGCGAACATGAAACAGGAAATGACGTAATTAACATGCGGGGTCACAGGAACTGAGAAACGTATACAACAAAGATGGCGACCACCGGCGAGGCAACAGCGATCGTTTCACACGTGGAGAATCAGAAGAAGAAGAAGAAGAAGGGGGTAATTATTATCGTGTTATTAGATCATGAGTGAAAATGTTCGTCAGTAGAAGAGTGTCGGTGTTTTTATATCAGCAGTTAACAGACACACAGTCACAGCAGGTTAGTGGTAGCTAGCGAAGAGCTAATTTGCAGGCTGCTCCAAGCTAACACTTATCTCTGTGTGCTCCTCCTAAAGTCAGCTCTCCCGACATGATACCTGTGTGCTCCTCCTAAAGTCAGCTCTCCTGACATGATACCTGTGTGCTCCTCCTAAAGTCAGCTCTCCTTGCATGATACCTGTCTGCTCCTCCTAATGTCAGCTCTCCCAACATGATACCTTATTGCTCCTCCTAAAGTCAGCTCTCCTGACATGATACCTGTGTGCTCCTCCTAAAGTCAGCTCTCCCAACATGATACCTTCATGCTCCTCCTAAAGTCAGCTCTCCTAACATGATACCTTATTGCTCCTCCTAAAGTCAGCTGTCCCGACATGATACCTGTGTGGTCCTCCTAAAGTCAGCTCTCCCATCATGATACCTTATTGCTCCTCCTAAAGTCAGCTCTCCCGACATGATACCTTATTGCTCCTCCTAAAGTCAGCTCTCCCGACATGATACCTTATTGCTCCTCCTAAAGTCAGCTGTCCCGACATGATACCTGTGTGCTCCTCCTAAAGTCAGCTCTCCTGACATGATACCTGTGTGCTCCTCCTAAAGTCAGCTCTCCTTGCATGATACCTGTCTGCTCCTCCTAATGTCAGCTCTCCCAACATGATACCTTATTGCTCCTCCTAAAGTCAGCTCTCCTGACATGATACCTGTGTGCTCCTCCTAAAGTCAGCTCTCCCAACATGATACCTTCATGCTCCTCCTAAAGTCAGCTCTCCTAACATGATACCTTATTGCTCCTCCTAAAGTCAGCTGTCCCGACATGATACCTGTGTGGTCCTCCTAAAGTCAGCTCTCCCATCATGATACCTTATTGCTCCTCCTAAAGTCAGCTCTCCCGACATGATACCTTATTGCTCCTCCTAAAGTCAGCTCTCCCGACATGATACCTTATTGCTCCTCCTAAAGTCAGCTGTCCCGACATGATACCTGTGTGCTCCTCCTAAAGTCAGCTCTCCCGACATGATACCTTATTGCTCCTCCTAAAGTCAGCTCTCCTAACATGATACCTGTGTGCTCCTCCTAAAGTCAGCTCTCCCATCATGATACCTTATTGCTCCTCCTAAAGTCAGCTCTCCCGACATGATACCTTATTGCTCCTCCTAAAGTCAGCTGTCCCGACATGATACCTGTGTGCTCCTCCTAAAGTCAGCTCTCCCGACATGATACCTCTCTGCTCCTCTTCTACAGCCTCCTGTCCGGTACTGGCAGGAGAACGGGAAAGATGAAAACCAAGCGGGAGGAGACGGAGGAAAAGCTCCACAGCAGAAGGAGAACAGGAAAGATGAAAGCCAAGCAGGAGGAGAAGCTCCACAGCAGAAGGAGCCCAAGACGAAGAAAAGGAAGCAAGAGGAGGCTCAAGGAGGTGGAAAGAAATTCATATCAGGAGTAAGATTTTATTTTATTGGTCTTTTTATTAAGTTCTTATCACAAGGTCTTACATCACAGAATTAGTTTTATACTAATTATAACATTTTATTATTATTATTATTATTATCAGAGAAGGAAAGTGGTTGTAGTTGACCAGCTAAGCATCAAAATGTCACTCATTTGATATCCTCTCAGGGTGATGATGTTGAGTAATGATGAATAACTGCTGTCACCATTCAGGTGAATTTAAAATCTGAATTACTGAAGAGTGGTGGTCTGGTGTCTGCACAGCACAGCAATACCAAGAGCATATCAAGATTCTTATTAATAGGAGTAAATCATTTGAATAGATAAGTTTTCCTCTTTTTGTTTGGACTTAATGTTCCATGACATGATCTTTCCCCACACGGCCGTCAGGCCGTCATGCAATAATTGTTTATTTACATCCTTTGCTGCAGCCTTAAGTAAGTTAATCAGTTTTTTAATATCTGAAAGAGGCTTCTATTCTCTGAAATTTATGCTTTTGTTTTTACTCTGAGCAGTTAACCACTTATCCCTCTAACGTTTAAGATTATTTACATCACTCTATGACGGCTTGAATGTCAATAAAAAACGAAGACATTGTGCTATTTTAAAACTCATCTCCCAGCTGTGCATTAGCTGCAGCATTATTCTAGTGCCAACAAAGTAAATTCTGTGTATTTTCTCTCATTCTCCCTTTAGAAATCAGACCCTTTCCCTGGTCCTGCTCCTATTCCACAAGAAAGGCTGGAGAAGTTCAAGAGGAAAGAGAATATAAAAAAGGTAAACAACCCTGTCACTGTCTCATATCTGGTAAGTAATGGATATAACGGTTGCCATTAGCCAACATCTCATTTTACAAAAATTCTCTCCCCAGCGTCGGAAGCAGCATTACAAGTTGAAAGACATGATATCTCGCTCCGAAGAAACGTCACAAATGGCTCAGAAACAAGCGGCGCGGTTTGACATCCTACTCCCAGAGGACGCAGGGTAAAATTTCCAGTTTTCTTCATGTCACTGTGGATGATGCGACACATTAAATAATGAATATGTCACTTAAAGACTTTGATTGAAAGCCTCGGTGTGATGGGCTTCCCTCTGATCTCAGGTTTCTTGAAGGAGAGGAAGATGAGGACACATGTACGATCTCTCAGGAAGATATTGCAGATGCTGTGGATATAACATCTGGAACAAAGGTGAGGGACACTAATCTGGCCCCAAGTGAGAGGGTTGGACAAGTTCACTTCTGCTTTCCAAGAGCAGGAGCCTTATTCATTTAAACACAAGTCGTTATCAGTTGGTATGATAATTGGTATCAGAAAAAATATCACCTTCATCAATAACATAAGACATTTAGACATCAGGGATTTTAGAGACAGGTATATAAATCAGTAAAGTATAATAAATAATAAGAATTCCGTCTCCCCCTTTTTCCTAATAAATTCACAACATTTTACAATTGGATGATAAGAGATCTCATCAGTAAAACAAAAGAAACCACACACCTGCACCTTTAATTTCACCTTTAAAAGTGACCCCATGGACCTTTCTCTAAATTAAATTATACATGGAGGATATTTCAGTACATTATAAATAATAAAACTAAACTTTAATGGCACTCAGAAGAGCGCATACCTCTGCCAAGGCCCAACAGTCCCCTTCAATTCAATCAAGCTGCAACAAATTTCCCACACTTATAGATATGAGTTCCCTACATGTCTTTGAATTTTTTTTCATCAAGATCCATTAGTTATTTCCTTGGAAAGCGGTGAAAATGAAAAACTAAAAAAACGCAATCTAGCAAGGTTAAAGAAAGTGAAAGTTCCCTGATCCGCCCCCTGATCCAGATATGCACCAACATTTAATGGGTTCTATCCTGACTGATACCACATCTTTCCACCAAGTTTTGTCGAGATCCATTCCATTGTTTGTGTAATCTTGCTTACAAGTAAAGAAACAAACAAACAAACGCTCCCTCCCTCTCTCTCTCTCCTCAGTATTTTAACCTGAAACTGTCTCAGTTCGGTCCATATCGTCTGGATTACAGCAAAACAGGACGGTCAGTATCACGCACTCTTCACTCAGGCAGTGTATGATGTTTGACTTTGTGTTGTTTTAATGCTGTTATTGTTTACGTTATCAAACAGTCACCTTGGTTCAGTGTCACTGGAAGACAACAGCTACTTTCATTCAGTAACACAAAGGTTAAAGCACAGGGGTTCCACTCTGAAATCAGAGTAAAGAGAAATTGGACTACATATATTTTTTGTTTATACAAACATTCGCTTTCTTCTTGCCACTTGAGGGCAGCACACAAAGGACTAAACACACCATTGACAGATCGGGCTGCCACAATATATATTGGATTTTCACTAGACAATTATAATGGCCCAAATATTGATATTATCACGATATATATCAAAGGTTATGTGTTGCATAATAAAAAAATGTTATACTATGTCAGTCAATTTCATCTTTTTGTTTATCTCATTTTGGAAAATAATGCTAAGTGAATTATGTTTGAAGATGAGGTAGAGGTGGATCTGATATATTTAACCGACGCCCAAACCAGGGATCTTTGAAAGTATCAGAGGCATTTGCAGGTATAATGGTTTTGGAACATCACTGGTTGGTTTGTTGAGAAAGAGACGAGCGCTTTATGTGAAAAACTCCACACGAGTCCACCCACACTCAACTGCAGATCAGTGAAGAAGTGTGGGTTCTGCAAAAACCCGATCGTTGCCATGACCACAAACATGCAATTGAGGAGCGATAGGTGGTTTGGGAGTTGTCGGTTTATGAGACGTCACAGTGAGCTGTGTATAAGATGATGAGACAGTATCAACATGAAGTGTATCTGTCTACTCTAAGAAATGTTAATGAATTTTGAAAAACAAGAATTTTCTGGCAACAATGAATCAGATTTGACCTTAGAAGTAACTTTTCATATCTTCTCTAAGGAGTGAGTCCACCATATTGCACCACCTCATTTGTACTGTAGCATGATTTACACATGCGTGACTCAGATTGAGGAGTGACCTCAAACTTGGCAGAGCTACAACAATCCTCTGATAGTTAATTCAGTTTGGATCAGGCGGTCAGTAAAACTCTTACTCACTGCACCGAAGACTTTATCTGCCTTAGAACAGTGACTGAGGCAGGAGTGTTAGTAATGTCGACTGTGCTCGAAGTCAAACTAAAAATAAGTGAACAAGTCAAATAAAAGGTGGGGGAAAAAAGATAAAATCACAGTATCACATGAAGGCAAGTCTATAAAAGTAGGTTTTAAGAAGTGATTTAAAAGAAGTCATTGGTCTGCGAGCCTTATCTCAGGCCGTTACGAATCCTTGATCTGACCTTTTTTAATGGATGTACAAATAAATAACACATGGTTTTCCTTGGCTCATGCATCATCCCCGGCACAAGTTTGAGGACTTTTGGCATAATCGTGCTGACAAACAGATGAAGGGAGTGTTGTTCATTTGTTTTCCCTGAAGAATGTACATCCAGTATTCACTCTTGTTTGTCTCTGTTTTGGAAATATCTGACTCTCCGACTGGGGAAATGTTCCACCGTTTTCTCCAGCTGCTCACAAACTGTCTCTGTTTCTAGTCTGGTGCTCAGCAGATAAATATCTTCAATGTTTGAGTTGTTTGTTGTTAATGTTATGCTCTTTATTTCCCTCAGCCACCTTTTGCTTGGTGGGAGGCGAGGCCATGTAGCTTGTGTAGACTGGCAGTCCAAACAGCTGATGTGTGAAATTAACGTGATGGAGTCTGTCAATGATGTAAAGTAAGTCATCCAACACAAAAACGTAATGTACTAGTCATGCTACATATTCACTTTGATATGATATATTAACACATTTCGGCCTTTATGTAGGTGGCTTCACAGTGAGACCATGTACGCAGTGGCTCAGAAGAAGTGGCTGTACATTTACGACTCCAACGGAATAGAGCTTCACTGCATCCGCAAGTTCAATGACGTCCTTCGTATGCAGTTCCTCCCTTATCACTTTCTGCTTGCTACAGCGGTGGGTTCATTAAATCTGTGGCGTCCTGCATGTTTGTGTTAAAGATATTTACCACAGACGCTGATGTTTTCCGTTTAGTTAAAGCTTCATTTTAACTTTTGGCACAGACCTGACAAAAAGGGCACAATTGAAAAGTTGTTAATTATGATTGTAAATATAAATAACAATCTGATTAAGATAACTTATCAGATGCATAAACATATCTGTCTAGAGGAACATTTTGACAACTAGATGAACTAGAAGTTACTGAAGAAAACTTAAAAATGTGATGTTTATTTCCAAAGGATGGTGGAGATGATGATGTTGGAAAGTTTAAGTCTAAAAATATATTTAAACAAATACGCTGTGTGCGTTGAGGCGTTGAGGCGTTGAGACCACAAAACCAACTTCCTGTTCAGAAAACTATCTGCCTTTCCTTTTCATGTCATTCAGTCCTCACCTCACAGAAACCCTGGTTCACAGTAAAAACTAATTTATAATCAAACGCATTCCAAATTGACTTGAATTCATGAAGAGTAACCCGCTCTGACAAACCTTTCCCTCGTCACTCTTTGTCTTCAGAGTGCTACAAGCTTCCTACAGTACCTGGATGTGTCTGTGGGAAAGGAGGTGGCAGCCATCTGCACCAAGACTGGCCGACTGGATGTGATGTGCCAGAACCCTCGTAACGCTATCATCCACCTGGGACACTCCAACGGTACAGTCACCCTGTGGTCGCCCAACCAGAGAGAAGCCCTCGTCAAGATGCTCTGTCACCACGGCGGCGTGCGCTCTGTCACCGTTGACAAGTCGGGCACGTGAGTCACTTTTAAACCCCTGACCTCATGTAGGATGGAGTTTGTATTTCATTTAAAGGCAGGAAGCTGTTACTATTTACTTCATTGCCTGAGTGTTTAACGAGTGCTTGTTATCAAATTCAGTCCTCAAACGCTCACATATTTTTTAGGGATTTGCTTTTGTACTTGGTCGTTGCCAAAGAGCTCCATGACACTGTGTGTCAGGAGAGCTTCTCACACCAACCTGAGGCTGTTCTGTAGAAGGAATGGTCTTAACATCCTCTTGAACATTGTGCTGGTCTGATCTGCACCTGGAAATACTTGTCTGAGGTATTTCTGTACAACTTCCTGCCAGGAGGTTGTGTTTTCACCCCTGCCTGTTGTTTTTTCATTGGTTGGTGTGTTTGTAAGAACGATTACAAAAGATCTACTGGATACTTTACCACAAAACATGGAAGAAGGAAAATGTATGGATCATTACATTTTGGTGCACATCCAGGATATTTTTTTTTTCACTTACTTAAACAGTTTTGGCAGTTTGACATTTTCACTGATTTCTGAGAGTAATTTCGGGATGAAAAAATTCAGCAACATTTAGAGAACTGATGTCTGTTAGTGTGTGAAATTTGGTGATTGGATTGGACGGTTGGGCCTCTACCGAGTGCCCTTCAAGTTAAATTGAAGGGTCCACTTACTTTTTCCTCCAGTGCTGTGAATTTTTAATTGATATGTTAAATATTGACATGAAAAATTGTTTTTGCTGGTGTGTTAAAAGCTTAATCACATTGTCTACACGCGTATGTCCATATGGTTCACATACTTGCATGTGTCTCCGTACATGCATACAGTGGATCACATGTTCTTACTAATGCAACCATGAACATGTCGGCACAAGAAATCCATAAATGTGATGAACAGCTTCATTGTCGGGTTGAATGACTGTTACATTTTCTGATGGGACCAATGAACTGCAGTCTCCACAATGCTCACCGTCATTATGGTCTTCTCTTCTTGGCAGATACATGCTGACATCTGGGATGGATAAAAAGTTGAAGGTGTACGACATTCGAACCTTCAAGCCCCTCAAGTCCTACTTCCTCCCTGCTGGAGCTTCCTGTTTGTCACTGAGCCAGAGAGGGCTGCTGTCTGCAGCCACAGGGGATATTGTTCAGGTCATTATCACCGCCACACCGCACGATTAATGATTTGTAGTTCAAAACGGATCCAGTGAACACAAGGTCATGCATATTCACAATGTAGAAGTGGTTTGATATGTACCATGATCAGAAAATAACGTATTCTTTAGTGGGGAACATGCAAACTGTAGATACAGGATATTGAAAAACACATGTCGTGACACTTGACAGTCACACTTTGTTTTATGGGTCAGTCATATCTTAATAATAGCCTCTTAATTTTCCTAGGCAGAACTATGTCAAATGGTTTTAATTATAGGAAATGATGTGAGAGTTAAATCAGTTGTGTTAAATTTAACAGCAGTTTTTGATTTCCAGAGCAATATCATTTTAAGTAGAAATATTAATAATTAATCTGTTATCTTCCTCCGCCAAGGAGGTAATGTTTTCACCCCTGGCCATTTGCTTGTTGGTGGGTTTGTTTGTTTGTAAGAAAGATTACACAAAAACAATTTTCTTGGTTATACATTACAGACTTCTGTATATGTTGGTAACCTTTAAGCTGTATATCACTGAATATGTGTGTGTGTGTGTGTGTGTGTAAACTGTCTCCGTGCAGGTGTACAGGGACGTGTGGAGCACTCCAGTAACTAAACCCTACATGGCTCACAGGGTTCGGGGAACAGCGTGGGGGCTGCAGTTTTGTCCCTTTGAAGACGTCCTCGGGGTCGGACACGGAGACGGCTTCACCAGCATGCTCGTACCAGGTTCGACTTGATTTCCAATCTCTCTCTCACACACACACACACACACACACACACACACACACACACACACACACACACACACACACACACACACACACACACACACACTGTAATAAACCAAACAACAAGGGCGCGCCAAATAGGTCATGGTCAAAACATCCATATGACACACAGTACGTCATCCCTAAATCGATAATCATGGTTTATTTGACTGCGATCAACCAATTTGTCTGTGTATTAAAACTGTTCTCATCCCATCTCTACCTCTGTTGCCCTCATTTTAAAAATGTACAGGTGCCGGTGAGCCTAACTTTGACGGTTTGGATGCTAACCCATACCGCAGTGTAAAGCAGAGGCAGGAGTGGGAGGTTAAAGCTCTGCTGGAGAAGATCCAGCCGGAGCTCATCACCCTGAACCCCAATGAACTGGGTCAAGTTGACCACGCCACCTTTACACAAAGGCACCAGGACAGAGTCACAGCTCTGGTCAGTGTCTTACTTGTGCACATCAATTTTTAATTTAATATACAAATCTGAACAGTTTGAAATATCGTTTGATTTTTTACAGCCTTCTAAATTCATGTTTTTTTTATCTTCTCAGGGCTTTGACCCACTTGCCAAAGAAAAATTTGTACCCAGGTATAAGAAAAAAGGTCGCAGTTCTACTGGCAGTGTCGAAAAGCGCAAGAAGAAAGTGGCTCACGAGGACCTGAGGGTGAGTAATCAAGAATATAAGATGATGTTTAAAAATATATGGGATTTTTCTGCTGTATCTGCAGAGCGTGGCTAATCTCTCTTGACTTGTTTGCCCTGCAGGATGTAATCAGGGAAACTGTGGAAGACAAAATGAAGGTGGAAAAAGAAAGAAAGGAGAAGGATTTGAAGACGGGGGAATCTTCTGGCTCGAAATCTGCTCTGGACAGATTCAAAAAATAGAAAAGTGGAAAGACCCTTTGTGCCGCCCGGACGTCAGTGACATTCTGTGGGAGCGACCTTTTGAACTTCATATAAATGACTCATTTTTGGACACATTCCTCCAACAAAACACAAGTGGCAGAAATTCTGGATATTGTCTACTACTAAGGACATTGTGATGGGTAACAGTTTGAAATCTACATCTGAAATCAGTGTAGTGGAAGGGCCGCTCTATTCAATGTAGCCTGAAGCGATTCCTGTCTACATGGGTAGATGTGTGCGGTGCCACGGCTGGCGTGTGTGTTGCCTAGAATTTGTGATGAGTTGTAAGGTTTTTTTTTCTCATCTGATAACATTTTCACTCATTTTTGAACTAAACTGGCTGAGAATATGTCAAATGTTTTATATTAATGTCCTAAAAATAAACAACATACTGCCAAGCCTTTGGATCCTGTGTTATTTGACATTGTCAAGTAAAAAAAATCTTTATTTTCCCCGAGGGGCAGTTTGCTGTGCAGCCAGCAGTCCGTGCATGACAAAAACAGACAATCCATACAATGTAAATTAACTCAATATAAATATCTAAGATCAGAGGGAACGAACAAACTCTTGAAACCAGTTGGTGTAGAAGTCTTAAACCTGCATCATCTTCGTCTAAAAAAAGTTTCCACTTGTCTTTCACATTATCAGCTGAGTTGTGATCTTTCAGGTCACCAGGCATGATGGGTTCAAAGGTTCCTCATACCACATCTGATGTGGTTGAGACACTGGTTTGACCTCACCACCGGTATTTGGTCAGATAAGAAGCATTTTGAATGTTTGAGGCTCCTTCACCTTTTGTTTTCAGGTCATACGACAGTGATCTCGATGACAATTAATCACAGACAGGTTTAGTAGCTGGCAGGCACTTGCGACACTGGTTCTAATGCAATAGACAAACAAGTCAAGATGGGAAGTGATGATGATGACATCAACTTCAGAATGAAATTAACAGGAACCTGTTTTTGCTCACGTTGGTTTCCTTGTCATAGTGAAACCATTCTCTGTCAGTTGAGTTTCATTTGTTATAGAGACAAAGTTTTGAAAAAGCACTATGTATTATGTGTGTTTGTCTGAAAAAGAAACCAGGCAACACTAAGTTCGGATACAGAGGTTTATTTGTGACAGTAGTGGATTCGTACCTATATTTCCTGAGTGTAAACACACTGACCTCCATGTTTACCGGAGGAACAAGACAGCCTGACACTTGATCTTTAACATATTGCAAACTTTAAAAATGTACTCATCATGTCACACTGACTAATAGCAGAGACTAAACCCCAGTCTAGATACATCAGCACAAAACTCTCCTTCGCACTTGACTTCATGGTTGATCTCACCGTTACAGACGAGAGGTTCAAAATACTGAAATCACATTTTATGGCATTTTATAGCGTTTAGTAGCCGTGTATTACATCATCTTCACTGTTCTTTTTGATGCAGCAGCATTACTGAGCCAAAATGTCTCCAACAGAACAATCAATGCCCCGTGGATGCATGTACCACCATGTCCTTATTACTAGATGTCAAAATAGTAATTTCATATACTGAGGTGATTCTTTTTGAAGATAGTCTTTTTTTTTAATGTTTGTTACTTCCTACCTACATATATTGCCTACATATGCATTTTGTGAGTCCAATTGAACTGTTTTTTGGAGACATGCATTTAAGCACCTTAATAGACTATCATGTACAATTTAAGTGGTGGTAAACTACACATATAACAGCAGCAGCTTATAGATGTCGGACCTTACATGGCAATAGAAGATAGAAGTACTTATTTCCTGGCTATACACTATCAGCATGCCAACATTGTTTGTTCTACATCTACAGTATGTGTCAATGTAATAATGCCGGATGCTGTAACAGTCTAGTGAGGTTTTTAAAGATGAGATTCTTCACACTACCAGCTGATAGTCTCCTTTTCTGCAAAAAAAAAAAAAAAAAAGCCTTTTAAATAGTGTTTAAAAAAATAAAGCTATAAAAATAAACTGCCATTTTCTCAGTGCACACATAGTGCAGCTTCACAATATGAAGAGCACTTGCGCTGTTCACAGCATTGAAGCGAGGCACAGCCCCACTGGTTCCTGTTCTCCTGCTCGGGTACCCCTCACAACCCCTGCTCCAGCCCCAGAGCCGACCCCAGCATCGCCCTGACTTTGCACACCCCCAGTGAAGCACGAAGACTCAGCCAAGAGCAGGGAGGAGATGAGTGAACGTCGGCCCAGAAGTGCAGCATCTCCCTGGGTGGGATGTGGTGGATGGACACCATGGCCTGGTAACAGCAGCGCCCATAGGGAACGCCTGGACCACCAGAGAAGAGAGGGCAATGTGAGGGTAGCACGCCAGCAGTCCGGGCACATAGACCCACAAACACATCCTCAGGGGGCAGAGGTGTGGATAAAGGTGAAGCAGAGGCTGCCATGGAGATTTTGAGCAATGCAGAGCGGGACAGAACGTAAGCCGTGCCACTGCAATAGTCTGGGAAGACAGAGGGAGGGTAGGCACCTGAAGGGAGGTAGTGCTTGCTGTCTGGATCACGGTCTGGGGCCACATGGAGATGCACCCTGCCAAGGTACAGGTCTCCTTGTTCATAGGGGTTACGGCTCTTGTTCAGGAAGTGCAGGAGGGCGCTGGGATTGAAGAGAACATCATCGTCCACTTTGGCCATGAAGTGGGCCTGAGGGCAGAATCTGCGGGCCCAGCTCAGCATGGACAGGGTCTTCAGGGTGAGGTTGGAGTAGGTGTCCAAAAACCGGCCCTGGACCAGATCCCCTCGCTCCCTGGCCTCCTCTATCAGCAGCTTGGCCAGTCCTGGGCCAGACGCAACACCCACCATGAAGAGGGTGATGACCCGCAGGCCCCTCACCTCCACCTCCCCTCCCCAGGTGTCCCGGATGGCCTGGCGGGCCCTCTGGTTGGTGGGGGCCGTGGTGACCATGGTGATGAGGTAAGGCTTGGCACGCTGGCACACGAGCGGGCTGGGCATGAGCAGGAACTCCTCGGGTCTGGCGGGGGGGACGCTCTGCAGGGGGATGATGCCGGCGTGCGGCTCCACCACGGTGTTCATGTTCCTGGAGGTGACCCATGACTCGATGAGGTCCACGAAGAGCAGGGCCAGCAGCGCCGCGCACACCGCCGCGGCGCACAGAAAGGGCAGAACCCCGAACCTGCTCCCTCGCTTCCCGAGCCGGGGTTTACAAACCCAGAGTCCCCGTCCCACCATGACCGACCTCAGCTCTGGAGACCGCGATGGCTGCTACAGCTCCCCCCACCGTCCCCCCCGTCTCTCCCTTGTCTTGTCTCCCTAGAAGCGCTCGCCCTTCATTGCGTAATTGCGCGTCTGCTCCACTCTCGGTTTCTTTGCTCGGACTGTATCCAGAGCAGCAGGGGCAGCAGCAGCAGCAGCAGGAGACAGTGATGCAGTCAAATAAAAAAAAAAAAGAGCCTGTACCTTCTCTTGTGTTGATGCTGCAGCTCGGTCCGTTTTCACAGAGCTGGGGGAATCTGTGCATCTGCGCAAAGGAGACGCTCGACAACAGCCCGGAGCTGCTCTGGCTCTTTACTCCACCCTTCTGTGCTGAAACGTCCAGATGCTCGTCTCTGATGATGCGGTGGCTTTTTGCTTGTGCGGAGCAGCTTTTTATTTCCCGGTCACTGGGCTGCGTATATGGCCTGATCCACGACTGTATGCGCACCATGCAGCCCATGCACGGCGCATAGATTTAATGTGACCTGCAGATTTTTCTATTGAATGCCCCCTGTCGATAAAAGACGATGCATGATATTTTTCACACGGCTGCACCAACACACTCATCCCGATTATATATGTGCGGGTTCTTGAGCATCTCTTCTACTGGAATTTGGAGACGCAGTAACAGAATCATGCCATCTGGGTCCATAAATAATATCAAATCCTGAGAAGAAATACGTCGCTATAAGTTTACGACCGAGAAAATATCTGACCTAGGACCCAACGGTTTTCTTATCAGGCTTCACCTTGTGCTTGCAGGCCGGCTGGAGCCCCTCCACCCTGCATGCGCTGAACTGGGGGGCTGGCAACAGGGAGCATAACCGTATACTGTAAATATTGGTAACAATAACAAGTATGACAGGACAATAATAAGTATGACAGGACTATAATAAAATAATAATATAATAAAAATAATTATAGTAATAATAATAATAATAATAATAAGTATTATTATTATTATAACAATGGTGATGATGATGATGAGGATGATAATGATGATGATAAGTATTCTACGGGGATATGATCGTTATTATTTTATGTATTTATGTTATTGTTGTTTTGTTGCTAGTTCACTGGATGTGAAGCTTTCCCTTGCGCTCGTTCCCCTGTCGCACCAGGTGGTGCATGTCGACACCTGCTGGTCATTTAGTGGTAATGCATGTACAGTACACCACAGATCTATCCATGCATCCATCTATCCATCTATCCATATATCCATCTCTTCTATTTTCCCTTCTTCTTTTTCTCCTTCTTTTTCTTCCTTCTCTCGTTTCTCTTTCTTTAGTTGACATTGGACTACATTTCCTTAAAATGAAAGAGGAGGTCAAACAAGCACAAGCATGTGATGGATGTAAATATGAAGCGACCCTCTATACTGTCTATTGTCTGTCTATTGCAGAGATGCATGATGGGAAGACACAGACAGAAACTGCCTTCAACTATTTAATTATTCAATGAGCATTTCAGGTCAGATGTTTAATAAATGTGGCAAGTGTCTCTAACACAACTGCAAATATGAGTAAAGTCTGTGGCTACAGAGCAGAAAAAACACACTATGAATCATATCAGTAATCTATGACTAAACGTGCAAATGCAAATCAGGACAGTTCACAACTCAAAGGATCCTGTGTGTCAGATGGGCCTGACCCTTATGTTGGGTCAGGCCCATCTAAGTGATTTGAATAAACTACACCTCCAGGAACTACAACAATAAAATGCATTGATCCCTCAGTATTAACAAAGTCAGATATGACATATACATAAAGTGCAATCTGCTGATTAAACTTGTGTTCTGGGGATATAGGGCATTTATTTAGTTTTATTCTGTATTTTACTTCCACAGAAGTAGGTTATGTTTTATGGGGAGTTGGGTTATGTGGGTTTTTTTTTCTTGTTTTGTGTTATGCTGTGATTGTTGTCTCATCATGGGCAAATTCCAAACAACTGAGTTGTGTGGCAAGTATTGAATTTCATGCAGGACCTTTTGTTTATCACCTGAGTTACAGAAGGTTTTCGGTGGAATAAGGGGGATATGACATTCTAAACACCATGATACAGTATGAATGTGTCTTCTGTCAGAGGTTTAGCTGTCTCATTTATAGCTATTATTTCTAAAGTCATATCTAGTCTAACCTCACGTGATTTTACGACTGCAACGATCAATCAGGCTATTTTGATTATTGATAAATCGGCTGATAGTGTTCTTGATTAACTGATCATCAGTTGTTTTGTCATTAAAGTATTGAAACACTGTGAAGAGGTTCCACCACAATCTTTACTTTTACACTGCTGCGTGGTTATATTCAGTAAATCCTCTGCACATTAATACCAGCCGCTGGTTATATATAATCAATTATTATTCTTTTGATCATCTATAATCTATAACCATATGGTCACCAGACATGATGACGTCAGCGGTGTCTGGCTCGCGCGGGTGGGGGGGGGGGACGCGCGGGGACGCGGGAGAGGAAGAAAAAAAAGGAAAAAGCCTGAACCATCATCCCGGAGCTGGCGGAGCGGGGTCACGAACTATGACCTTTAACAGAAGAAAACCAAAACAAACATTTTATAAAATAGAGGAACGTCCTAAATTCGCGGCCGCCGTGCCCCGGAGGTAAGTCTCAGTCCCGGGCTGAAAAGCGCACAAAGCCCTCGGAGATACTGGATCATAAAACAGCGCAGCTAATCTCCGGGTTAGCTTGTTAGCTATAGCCGCTGCGGAGCTCCCTGCCCTGCCCCCGTCTCCGGCAACTCGGGACCCGGGCACGGACGCTGGGCTCAGCACGGCTCACGCGGATGTCCTTTACAGACAGTTAATCTAATTGTTAACGCGTGGCAGCCCCGTGCACATAACCCGAGCTAATCCCGGTGTGACAACGGGCGAGAGACGGGTAGAGTTGGCTCCTGGCGCAGGCTAACTGTGTGAAGCTAACGTTAGCTAACGCAGCTAGCAGGGGAAAAGATGGAGCCGCTGCAGATGAACTCGACCCTTTTACCTTTGCCACAGGACGGGGACGGGACAGGCTGGAGACAACCATGACGTTTATTTACCCCCAGCTGTATTTTTTAAAATGTACCAGCGGCGCATTAAGAGTCGTGCACTGCAATGTCTGTAATGAAAATGTCACTAATATATATATTTATCATAAGGATTCGTCTCCTGTGTTATTGGCTGCCTGCCACATTCTCCATTTTGTTCCGTGCTGTGTGTGATGTGTTTGGGGAAGGTGGTTATTCTGATGGACATTGTGTTGAGCCAATCAGTGAACACTATGAAGTAGCAAGCAGCTTCCCTCTGCAGGCACATGAGTCAGTAATGCTGTCAGTGTTTGGGTTGTTATGACCCCGACACCTGGGGGGTGGTGGGTGAAAGGAGGCAATCGATAGAAGGGCAAAGTGTTATTAGGACTGAAAAGATTTGATGATTATCTGATTAGGTGAGCGACAGAAAAATATTGTCTAAAAAAACACTCATAAAGTCATATGAGGATGCATTTCTTTGACATATATTTAAACTGATTATGTTTATATTGTATAGCCTGTATTCACAAATCACAATTTGTCTCATAGGGTTTTACAAGGTGGGACATCCTCTGTCCTTAACCCTCAACAAGAGTGAGGAAAAACTACCATAAACGTAGAAACCTGAAAGAGAGAGACACGTGTGAGGGATCCCTCTCTCAGGAAGTGCAATAGATGTGGCATGTAACTGAACACATCAACTAAATAACAGTTTTAACAACATTGATAAGAAGAAAAAGTTTGTCAATGTTTAAAGTATTTGTACATAAGAAAGAGTCTGATAGAGAAGAAGGGAGCAGCAATGACAAATTAATTGAGTTATTAGTAATGGTAGAGTACGTGAGTGGGTGTATTGTATGTCAAGCAGTCAGGTGGATACTAATTTCTTTGCCCTTTTTAAATATTTAAAAAAATCAATCATTAAAATACTCAGACTAATGTCAATAATTGTCAGCTGCTACCCTAGATGCTGTCTACAGAGTAAGATGCCAAAACGCAGTGTAGTTGATAAACAGGTTTTCTAATTCCAAACTGTGTCGGAGAGATTTGACAATGTCCAACATGAGTTGTCATCTACGTTTCAAATGAATTGGAAAAAGACATGGGTGTACACTTGTGTCCAAAAGTCTGGGCAAATTGTGATGTTTTGTGACAGGACCCGAGCAAAGACACAACTGCTGCATCAAAGACTCTGAAGGAGGAGAAATTAAGAATGGCCCCGGTTTCTTAGAGTTTAATTAGCACTTCAACATTTAATAAATATCAGGTCAAGAACATTTAGTTTAAAAATAATGAATCCATTATGTTTTTCTTCTTACACACCATCCAGTGGCCTGAGAGCAAAAAAATATGTTTTTGGCAATTCAACTTAAACTTTTGAAACTACTTAAAATGCTGCTATTTTTTCTTATTGTGGATAGTATACTGTTCAGATAAATATGAGAAGCATTTCTCTATGACCTACATTAAAAGACATATGACCAGTGAAAGATGTAGTGCATGTAGAAGATGATACATTTCTCTGGGGGGACATCTGCTGTGCACCTGCGTTACCGGGTGTAGTGCAGTCTGGTTGTCACTTGTCAGCGTTTTTACTCTTCCTCAGTGAAACATAAATCTCATGTTCAGGTCAGACTCTGAGGTCATTGACTTAGCTTGTGATGATTATCACTGGTGTCATGCCAAGATTGGATTTGTCACACACATTTTGTTAAAGGTTTCTGTTCTTGTAGAATATTACATTGAAGAATGTCTAAATATTTTTTGTGTATCTATGATATTCAAGCATTACCGTTATTCTTCTGAAAATGTCCCAGCATTATTCAGCTCTCCTGTGTCGGTTTTGCCCCTTTGTGGTTGATTAATGTCTGTGGCGTCTTTCCAAACAGACCTCACTAATGACCTTACATCATCATGACAACGGGCCTGAATCTGCTCTCTCAGCAGAAAGTGGATTCTGAGCACGAGGCAGAGGTGAGTGTGCAGAAGGACACTGGCTGGCAGTCTGATCTGTTCCATACAAAACATGAAGGGTATTTTTAAATAAAAAAATATTTGTGTGCTTAGTAAATGCTGATTACATTTTTCCACAGAGACATAAAATTTTGTGTTTTATAATAATGTGTTCATGCTTTACACACAGTCAAGAGAAATACATTTCTGTTGCAGACATACTGATTATAATTTCCATGTGTTTACCGTAGTTGAAATGTTTTGTAAATCGTAGGCGTCATCCTCTCCATCAGACTCAGTGATGAGTGAGTCTCCGCAGCGCTTTCGGGTCATCTCTACTGAGCCTGCCACAACACCACAGCGAATACAGGTAACTGCTGCCTGTGTAGATGGCATCAGATAATGTGACACTGCACCTGCCTGTTGACATTGTTCTACTTAAGTGCATTAGCAGCAGCAATGATCAAGTTGATGCCACAACATGTGACTCAACTCTCCTCTCTTCACTGTAAATAGTTTTTACCCCTCAACCCCACTGGTGTTTGCTCATTTCCACCTCCCTCTCTTTGTGTCTCCTTCCTCCACCCTGATCAGATTGTAACTGACCAGCAGACCGGTCAGAAGATCCAGATAGTAACCACGATGAACCCGTCCAATGCTCCCAAGCAGCAGTTCATTCTCACTACGGCTGACAGCTCAGGGGCGGGCAAGGTTATCCTGGCCTCATCAGACAGTCGCAGCACTAAGCAGCTCATCTTCACTGCTGCAGACAACCTGATGCCAGGAAGAATACAGGTACAGTTGTGCCCACAATATCAGTCCTTGGTGTGTGACAATGTTACAATTGAAGACAAATGTATAATAAAATAAAAATAAAATGATGAAGTGATGATTTTTTACATCCAATTGGTCAAAGGTCAAATTCACTATGATGTCATAATCATCTGCAAAAACACTTTTCTGTAATTCAGACATTTTTATAACTTTGTAACAGACATTAAAGAGAAATGAAAACTTAACAGCCTGTGTTTGACTTTGCTTTTCAGATTGTCACAGATCCAGTGTCAATGGAACGGTTGTTAGGGCAGTCGGGGGACTTGAGCCGATCGCAGCCAATAGAGTACTGTTTGGTGTGTGGGGACAAGGCTTCAGGTACTAAAGCTTACAGGTGCATCAAGTGGAGATGTGATGTTCTGTATGTATTTTAACTGATGCCTCCTGATATAAATCAAAAAATATATGTAGCTTCATTGTGTCTGTAAGTTCACCCATGTTGGGACACTGTTAAAGCACTTTTCTCTGTGTTCAGGGCGTCACTATGGAGCCGTCAGTTGTGAGGGATGTAAAGGCTTCTTCAAGAGGAGCGTGAGGAAGAGCTTGACCTACAGCTGCCGCAGCAAACAGGACTGCATCATCAACAAACACCACCGCAATCGCTGCCAGTTCTGTCGGTTGAGCAAATGCCTTAAGATGGGGATGAAGACTGACTGTGAGTTTGCATCCCAATCCATGAAATGACTCAGTTCTCTCAAAAAAAAAGCTAAAATGTCTCAAAAGCTATTTAAAAAGCCTTGAATTATGTCTACAAACATCTTGATAATTTGTCTTGCCTGGAGTAGACAGTAACATGTATTAATACTCTTCACACCTCAGCATCGGCGACAGCCATAGCTGGGGGCCTTATGTTTGTGAGTTTTTCTATTTCTGCCACAGAAAGGTTGTGTTAATTGAGTCATAATATTTCTGGGAATTGTCAAATATGGCTGAGAACTACCGCGTAAACTGTGATATGATATTCATCTATTGAATAATTGTAGATCTTATTGTCCCTTTTTGTTTTCAGTCATTTTATATGTTATGTACAGCTAAGAAGTACTGAATAAAATGAGATATACATTTCCAATGAAGTCATTTATATTTTAAATAATGGTAGACCATATTATTCCTATTGGTTTTTCTGTCATTCTTGACCAATCTGGTAATTAAAAAGGACACTGATTTCAAGGTTTTATATGCAATTTACCTCTGGGATAAATAAAGTACTGATCACTATTAGTGTTATAACCCGGCACTTACAACAGTTAGAAAAAGTCTTTTGCATTTGTCTGTTTACTGTTTGTCTTCAGCTGTTCAGAGTGAGAGAAAACCCATCGATGTAGTGCCCAGAGAGAAACATGCCAACTGTGCTGCCTCCACCCAGAAGATCTACATTCGTAAGGACCTAAACAGTCCGCACATCGCCACCCCAACCTTTATCTCAGATACAGAGACAGACGGCTCCAGGTCAGTTGGAATCAGGATGACAGACGGGTGTCTTGTTCTATTTCTAAGCTGTTTAGTGTGACGTGAACTGGTTTTTGATAATGCTCTGTGTCATGTGCAGATCCAGCCTGCTGGACCAGGGGATGCTGGTGAACATCCAGCAGCCTGTCATCCAAAGTGATGGAACTTTGCTGCTGGCCACTGACTCAAAGGTACAGACGTCTCTGCAGATACAGTCAAAGTAATATCTGTCTCCTTCTCATACGTGTAAAATACATAGCAGAAATAAGTTTTGACCCAAATGCTGTATGCTAGATTTACTTTTAGAGCTGATATACAGTAGACCCCCTCTTTATTTAGGTCCTTTGTGTGTTTTAAGAAGCATTCACAGTTTTCTTTGTTGCATGCCACTCATTTTTAAACATTTTGTGTCTAGAATGGATCAAGTGTCGTGACCTTGGCCTATATGATGTAAACATTGGCTCTTCTCTTCTCAGATGGATTCTTGTCAGGGCGACTTGGGGACACTAGCTAATGTGGTGACATCACTGGCCAACCTGAGTGACTCATTGAAAGAAAATCTAAACAATGGTGACACCTCAGACAGTCAACAAGAGGAGCAATCTGCCAGCGAGATAACACGGTCAGTCAGGGGGAGTGTGTTTGTGAGAGCTATCAGAAATGGTCATCACTCACCTTATTAAGCAGGTGCTCTGCTAAGTCTTCTTTGCATGTGCCTGCCCCGGGGTCACGTGTCATGTTAGTGGCCGACCAGCTTCTCTAATTCAGAAGCAGAATATTTTTAAAGGGTCAGTGTTTGTCTCTACTAAGGCAAAATATGTAGAATTAGAGGTAAAACCAGGACTTCCTGAATGATTGTCTTCTTACTTGTGTACTAGCGTAAGATTTTGTGTTAAATTTTGCCCATTCAGATGTAGTAAAAATAAGAAATCATTCAAATATATAAATGTAGACATTAATATCACTTTCTTATCATTTGCATTACATGTTAGGTTGTAGTATCTGCAATGATTTTTACCACTTTTCAATTTAATGATTTAGTTTTTTCATTTCATTTACATGTTATAATTTTATTACAAAGAGTTACAGCTTCATTGTTGATTTACACAGCTAAACTTTTCCAAAAGTTCGGAACATCACCTCAAGACAGGAAAGAGCTCACAAATGAATTATTTGATCACAAATTTGAAGAAATTAAGTGTCTTGATTTTGCACTCAGGTATGAAAGAAATTATGTGTAAATGAGAAGGAAACATTTATGTTGCCAACTTTTCTGTCTAATCAGTGAACTAAAATGTGTGTGTGTGTGTGTGTGTGTGTGTGTGTGTGTGTGTGCGTGTGCGTGCGCGTGTGCGTGTGTGTGTGTTGTGTACAAAGTGCCTTCGACACCCTGGCCAAAGTCTTCAACCCACCTGAAATACGGGTCGGACATAGTCTGACAGAGAAATCGCAGTGTGTCGGTGGAACAACAATCCAGCTGATTGGTCGAGACCAGGAGACCCCCATCATTGAGGTGGAGGGACCACTGCTCACTGACGGCCATGTTGGCTTCAAGGTGGGTGCGGTCAACCGATGGTCAAAGCTAATGGCCAAATAACAAAGTCTTTATTCACGTGGCTATACAGTATTTTAAAGAGGAAGTAACCAATGTGTATGTCTGTAAATGATGTGTGTATATTGACTGCATATTGTTGTTCAGTAGTAGTGAAGTACAATATTATAAAGTATAATTTTAGTGGTAGTTGAGATACATACATGAAATGTGTGGAGAGAGAGACATTTGAAATGCAACAAGGATCCCCAGTCAGGTGTCAAGTTGTTTGACATTACAGTTAAACATACAGTACATGTATGCTTCTTATCACCCCTTAATATCCTTTTCTTGTGTCCTCATTCTCTGTCCTTGCGTCCTTCCTCCAGCTGAGCATGCCCAGCCCCATGCCCGATTATCTGAATGTACACTACATCTGTGAATCAGCATCCAGGCTTCTCTTTCTATCCATGCACTGGGCGCGCTCCATCCCTGCCTTCTCAGCTCTTGGGTAAGAATGGATTTGACACATGAAGACTCAGGAAATAAAGTTGAGACGGTCACAGGGAACGATCTATGAGCTCTCACCCACCGTTCTTTGTCTCTTTCTTTTTCAGTCAGGAGGCAAACACCAGTCTTGTGCGAGCCTGCTGGAATGAGCTGTTCACTCTGGGTCTTGCTCAGTGCGCTCACGTGATGAACCTGTCGACCATCCTCACTGCCATCATCAACCACCTTCAGAGCAGCATCCAGGATGGTATGGACCACAGGCCTCGTCAGCACTTCACAGTAGGACATAAACAGGAGAGAAGAAATGTGACGTTTAAACATGTTACTTAAACAAAGAAAGTCCTTTTTGATGAGATTTTTGATGAAAGTTTGAGATATTACTTGTTTTACCACCATGTTGAACATTTTTATTTTTGTCCATTTGTCAATTATGCATCTCCCCAACTACTGACATGATGAGTTATGGGGAATTACAACTTCTGAGAGTGATGACGTGATTGTTGTTGGGACATTCCTTGTTAGATGAAGCTCAAATAGCTTAAGAAATAATACTATGAGGATATCCTGAATGTTGATACATCAAACCAGACATCTTCTTCTGTCTCAGACAAACTTTCAGGGGACAGGGTGAAGCAGGTGATGGAGCATATCTGGAAGTTCCAGGAGTTCTGTAACAGCATGACGAGATTGGAGACCGACAGCTATGAATACGCCTACCTGAAGGCTATAGTGCTGTTCAGCCCTGGTGAGTCCAAGAGGAGTATCTCATTTATAACAGACACTATAGCTGTGATCAGTTTAGTCTAAGGAATGCCATAGAGGAGAGAATGAAACTTAAAAAATCTGCCTATATTTAGTATTTTGTGGAATGACAGTTGTGTGTTTGTCTCATCAGATCACCCAGGTGTGGACAGCAGTGGGCAGATTGAGACGTTTCAGGAGAGGGCGATGATGGAGCTGCAGGACTATGTGCAGAAAACGTATCCTGATGACATGTACAGGTACATTCATACCTCCAGTCTTCCAGCACAACCTCCTCACAGCAGCTTAAAGCAGGAACACAGTGAATTGTATTGGATCATCGTGCATTTAAGGTAGAAAGTAATTCTACATTACATTATAAGGAGTCAAATCTTCACAATATCTACCTAATTATTTCTCACAGGCTAACTGGCAGATAAATCACTTTTGGTTTCTGCCGTGTTACTGGCTAGGAAGCACTTAGACTCAGTATATCACAGATTAACACTTCTCACAGGCATGTGCCAGTTTTTATAGACATGCCAACGTTTCACTTATTCTTTGCTCAACGTTTGTTGTTGTAGCTGCGGTTTCAAGCTTATCTACCAAACAAGATTGGCATTCATAACATCAGTTATGTTCTTGTGTAATGTGTTGGTATTAACAGCATCTTTTACATAGAACCTACAGGTAAAACAATGGCACCCAACATAATCAGCAGCAGCAACAAGCACTTTATCTCTGCTACTTCAGAGTAGTATCTTCTAATAATACATCAGTGACATATTGTTTTCATGTGCCATGTGTTCTGGTCACAGTCCATGTTGTATATTAGTTGGATTTTAACCCTGGCTGCAAATCAATTTCCCCCAACTGGAACAATAAAGACAGTTTTGAACCTTGAACCCTGAAGGATACAGGAGGATGTAGAAGATTGAAGTGTCTGGCTAACAGACATAAATTAAGCTCTTTAAGACCCATGACTGCAAACTGAGGAAAAAGACAAGGAGCTCATATTTGCAAACAAACAAACAAGTAAACACAAAATGTAAGAATGACAGGAAGTGTTGTGTCTGTGCCTCCCCAGGATGACCCGTATCCTGACTCGTCTCCCCGCCCTGCGCCTCATGAACTCGAGTATCACAGAGGAGCTCTTCTTCACTGGCTTGATAGGTAACGTCTCCATTGACAGTATAATTCCCTACATCCTCAAGATGGAGACGGCTGAATATAACAGCCAGGACTCTGATGCCGCAGAATAACATCCCACCACTCCAGGACCCAGAACTGTCGATTTAAAGATGGTACTCTCTTTGTCTCTCAGAGGGTTTATTTTTGAACCCCGATCTAAAATGCTGCAGCAGCTCCTTGTTTTCTAATGATGCAAAGTGAAAAGTCATTCAGGAATCCCTGGTAGATTAGTACAATCTGGCACTGGGATGACACCTGGATTCTTCTCTGGAGCTGACACCGTGTGGTTGTCTGGAGTTTCTGGCCTAAATTCAGCCACACTGAATTAGATTCAAAACGAATTCTCCTCAGCTGCAGCTGTGCTCATTTCCTGCAACATCTTTATAGCACTTAAAGCTTGTTACGTGTGAACTTTACCCTTTGACCTAAGCCTTTCAATTTGTTTTATCTAAGCCTTACTATGCTTTCATGATGATTGCATAAATCATTTGCAGATATAAGGCGAGATATATAAATAAACCAGAATCTAAAGATCTTAGATGGAATTTGACATGTAGAATTGGATTTTCACGTGTTTAAAAAGTCTAATCTCTAAGATTATCGTAAATCTGAGTATTTTCTTTTAGAATATACTTTAAAGTAGTAAAGTATTTATTTATTTTAGCTTTTCTGAACATTGGTACAGTATGATCTTGTATAATTAATGACTGTGCTGTTCAATTGAGAATTCAGACTTTGAAAAAGATTGAGTGTGACTTATTTGAATTTTTCTTCTTTTCTTTTTTTTTGAAAGTGACACTTGACACGAATGAACAGATCTTTACTTTCAACATAAATTGAAATAATCGTTGGGATTATTTCAATCAGGTATATGAGGAAACTTAAACCTCAATCATTAATTTAAACAATGTATTTGCAAGGTATTCATCATTGAGTGACCACATAGCTCAGTACAATGTGACCAGTTTCTGATTTTATTTCCTCTTTCAGTTTTAATTTACATTCTCAAAATCACAAATTCGCAGATTAAGTTCTCCTGTATTTACATTGAATGACATCGCAGAGTTTAGGTTTGAGAGAGTTGTCATGTTAAGGTACATTTGTTCATGATTATGTTTCTTAAACTTTCTTTACTTAGCCGTGCAATCACCTCATTGCTTGTCCTTCTACGACAATCATATGTGTTGTTTCCTTCTGATGCATCAGTGTCACAACTGTCTGCATTTTATATGCGTATTTATCAGTGGCAAATATTTCTTTTAAGTCATTATTATGAAGATGTTTGGTTCAGAAATGTTTCTTATGTTCTATGCTGCTTTGTTTGTTTTCTGCTAAGTGCACATTAATCAGCTTCTGAGGCGTTTGACTTCATGCTGACTAAAACTTTGTGTTCTCTATGTTTTCTAAAGACTTTTATTTGTTGTAAACAAATTTGCTAGTTGCATACTAAGTGTACTTAAAGTACTTTTGGGCAGGTTTCCCTGGTTAAAAAAAAAAGAAGGAAGAATAGTGAATAGATCTTCTGGGAAGCCAGTCTCCAGTGTCAGTGTTTCCCTTGCATTGACTGGGGAGAGAACCTCTTGGGCACTGTCGCCAGATAACTTGCGTTTCAAAAATGCTGATATTTTGGCCTAACTTTCAGACAGTTGGGATGTATTGATCCTAAGTCTAAGAAAGATTTATTGCACTTGTTGGAAAGTTTTTATTGCACTTATCATAACAAATTGTCAAAATGTGAGAGAAGAGAAATGTGACTGTAAATCAGACTCAATGAGCTGAAATTAAACGAGTGCACTTCAATTAGGTACAATAAATAAATTAAAATTTCATGTGTTAGATTTTTTAAAGAATTTTCTCTCTTTTTCAATTAATTTTTTTGTTGGGCCGTTCTGCCCTCCCAAAGTTATGGTATGGGAAACACTGAATGTCTTGAAGACCATCTGGAAACATTGGTTTACCCACTTGTGTAACGGTTCAGAAGAAAGATCCACAGCAACATGAATGATGATGGGGATATAAAGAAGTTAATTATTATGTCTTGTGAAGTTAATGTCGGTTGTAATGTCAGTTGTAATAATCGGGTTTAAAACCCTTTCAGACTGTTTGTAAAGACACTGGCGTGAAATGACCTTTTTTCATGTAATTTCATTCAAATGAGTGCATGTTGTTTTTAAGCGGGGTTTTATAATGTTGTGGCTGATTGCCCTAATAAGGAGCATTGTTATGATTTTTTTATAGTGCTTTGCGGTGCATGACAAAGTTGCTTAAGTGCATTTTATTAAATGCTGTGTAAGAAATATTGATTTAAATGTTGTGGCTTTACAGTGTCAACCATGAGCAGCTCCCACATTAGAGGGTATTAGTGCATTTTTATTCACCTTTGTGGATTGAGTATCCCATGGTTAAAGTTTTATACTGTGTTAAATGTCGTTTTTTTTCTCCATTATTTTTTGCTCATGTAAAATGTACGTCTTCAAACAAGAGATTGTGAAATTCAGATATTCATGTTTTCTTCTCTCACAACCCTACATTTCTACCTCACACCAATGCAGATGTAAGACAAAATGTATTAACGACTGAGTTCCTGTATCAGCATTCCAGTCTCTGGGGCCGGCTTCTCTGAAGCCACGTATTATAAAAAGAAATAAACAATTATTCATCAAATACAACAAGACTGAGTATGTTCATGCTGGCAACTGTACATGATCAGAGAGTGTTATGGTATTTTTTTAATCATTATTATTGTTTGAGTGTTTGTGCTTTTTGTTGTAATTATTTATGTCATTGTGGTCTTTTATTTTTATGCAACAGTTCCCTTAATTCGGAGATAATTCCCCCTATGGTAGGGAATGGAATATAACATTGAGCCAAAAGGGTTTTTATCAGAATCAATAATCACAGTAATAAAGCTTTAATAAAGCTTTGGTAACAACATGAGCAACATTAGTCATATTTGACCTCAGCATTTAGGTGAAGTTTTTTACTATTGAACACAGATACTTCCCTCAAGTCTGTTAGAAAAAATATAACTCTCGGAATAAAATTTAAATATTTCCTTATTCTACACGATGTAAGAATGTTTATTATCCTCTTGTTTCAACGATAAATGTGATTAAAATACAGATTGATAAAAACAAACAAACGACAACCAGCTCCACGTGTGACGTCATCAAACCTCGCCGCTGTCTCCGGTACACACTCGGGGAAAGAGGCCGACGTCAGATGTTGGACTGTGATTGAATAAAAGGTTAATAAACAAACGGTTCAAGATGCCGATGAAGGGAAGGTTTCCGATCAGGAGGACGCTGGAGTATCTGCAGAAAGGCGACATCATCTTCAAGAACAGAGTGAAGATCATGACGGTGAATTACAACACACACGGAGAGCTGAGCGACGGAGCAAGGTCAGAGCTAACGGCTAACTACTAGCACGACACTGTGTGTGTGTGTGTGTGTGTGTGTGTGTGTGTGTGTGTGTGTGAGAAAGAGGAAAATATTTAACATGTCTTCATTTCTAAAGAGAAACCAAGTAAATACAACCCATGCAAAAAACAGATGCTTTTATTTTAATGCGCTGTTACTTTCATTAACTTGATAACAAAGATGAATACACATGGTGTGATGTGGGTCATGGAGAAGGAAAACTAACGTAACATTTAAAGATTTGTGTTTAAGTTTGCTTTCAATTCTTTGTTTTGTCCCTTTTTGTTTTGCAGGAAGTTTGTTTTCTTCAACATACCTCAGATCCAGTACAAAAACCCATGGGTCCAAATAATGATGTTCAAAAATATGACTCCATCACCGTTCTTGAAGTTCTACCTGGGTTTGTAACAGTTTTTTTTAACTCTATAATAATAATAATAATAACCATTATACCTGTGTTATTCCATCAAGTCGGGCTAATCTCTTGTCTCTTACAGATGATGGGGAGCAGGTGCTGGTGGACGTGGAAGGGAAGGACCTCAAACTCATTTCACAACATGTTAAGAAGATTGTGGGCAAATCAGAGTAAGATCTTCAGATTGATTTCTACACACGGTCCTTGTTGCACGACACTGACATGACTGTATCCTGGTGATCAGGGGCAATCATGAGTTATGTCGATGTAATTATTCATGCTAGTTACATATATTATCATTTACTCTAGTAAAATTGGGAACTGATACAGAAGCAGCTAAATAGAATTCAGCCATTATCTTTTTTATTTTCTTACCCATCTGTGTTTTAACTGTGACATCTCAAAATGTCTGCTGAGAATCTCAAAACATTTATCACCATTTTGCTACGGTTTCAAAGTTGAAAGTCACTTTTGCTCAAACCCGTTAACAAGCGGTGGGTGTGTCAGAGATGCTGTCCAATCAGCAGTGACATGTATACAAACCACGCCCTATTCAAACGGCATTGGACACAATTGATTCTTGTGTTGTCTACAGATGTGTCAGCTGCTGCTTCGTGTTCCCATCAGTTAAAGATGTTTGGAGACAAGAATTTATCATGCGTCTAAAACCAGGTCATCTCCCCCCCGAGATGCCTTCAACGAAATCGCATAGAATGGCCTTCTCAGCTGCCATAGTTATAACACTTGCATATCACAACAGGGGCTTCAATGCACACACTTTTACGTTTAAGTGAACTTTGTTGAACGCAGCCCTGTTCCAGCAGTGACCAGATGACTTAATTTGCTGTCTCTCTGCTCACAGAGAAGTGTTACAAGCGGAGGCTCTTGCGAGGATGCAGGCCTCCAACCCTGCAAACTTCGGGCCAAAGAAGTACTGTCTGAGGGAGTGCATCTGCCAGGTGGACGGCCAGGTGCCGTGTCCTGGCACCACGCCGCTGCCGAAAGAGATGACGGGCAAATATCGAACACGGATGGCAGCGTCACAGGACTAAAAGTCCGGGAAGGAGAAGATACTATTGATGATTTACTGGACAATATTAGTATTTTTTGTTTGATTTTGTACGATTACATTAAAGGACTAACTTATTGCATATGGATGATGCCTGGATTCGCACCATCCACTCCAACAGAAATCCAGCAGCAACACTCGTCAGCATTGGGGAAGTTCATTCTTTGGGTTCCTGTACGTTTGGATATGTTGATATGTGACCTGGTTAAAGATTCCCTGCTGAATATTCCAGTGTAAACATTCAAATAAAACCCAGATTTGCTCGTGTGGCTGTAGTAATGAGCCTATACTTTTTCACTGAGTGCAAACTGAAAGGAAAAAAATACAGAGTAATTATAAGTGAGTGAAAGATCAATGCATTTATGAAAGAAGGAGAAATACAAACATAATTTACTGTAGACAACTTTGTTTTTTATTGGTGCTGAGATGGGAGTTTCCTAAAGTTAATACAGAGACATCTGCGCGTGTCCAGAAGTTTGTAGTTAGTTTTTAAATACAGCAGAGTTAGTCAAAGTACTTCCAAAGCTAAAATCAACACATTGAGAAGCTGCTCCTCGAGTTATTCACACTGTCACTAAACGTTCAGCTCACGATCTCCTGATGAGCAGTGTGAGATTAACAGGCAACACAAACGCTTGTGTCTATGAAGAGAAATACAGACAGTGAGTGACAGGAAAGATTCCCTTAAGGACAGATGTAGCAGCACTGACTGAGTGATAATACTTGCTGGCATTCATGTAGTGTAAATATGTCTAAGATGTAGCCCTGACCAAAGGATTTAGTCGTCACATTTTTGTACACACTGCAATTTTAGTGAAATCTTGTGCCTTGTTCGTTGACGTAAAAGTTGCCTACAATGTGTTAGAAAGTAGTGTTAAGTATGTACATGGTGAGTGCTGCAACAAGCCGGCTGGACGAACTTTGACTGGACGTCTGAGATGAAACAAGCGAACGAATCACATGCTTTACAAACAGATCTTATCCAACAGCACGGAACAAGGGCGGCGTGTCAACCGATCGATTTGTCCTAATATGAAAACAAAAAAACTAAAAGCAGGAAGACAAGCTTGGCCACGAGCTCGATAGAAAGTACAGCATCAAACAGCACTTCAGAGACTCACAAACACACAAATCATGCAACCCCTGATCCTCGCTTAGATCAGGGGCAGCCACTGTAAACATCGAGATCACAACCAGCAGGGGGCGCACAGTACAACGTGGAAAAACTTTAGTTCACTTTGCTCACTGGCAAATACGACGCAACTTTTAAGAATAAACGTCTCAAATGTCAAAGCTGACCGAGACACTAACCAGATGCACAGAACACTGAGTTTAATCTCCTCGATCAAGTCAACCATGCAGAACAGGAACAGGCTCATGTGATGAATTAATTTGATGTTTAAAACAAAAAACTAACGGAAACTGAAATAATACGCTGCTGGAACAAAACCCTTTCTAATAATGTTCTGCAAATACACCAGTAGTTAGTATCAGTGTGATTCATGGTAAACGTCCTCAGGATCAGATACGTCAGTATATTTGACAAGCAACAAAAATGGCCTAATTCTGTGGAATGGAGATTTAATCCCCCTTTTAAATCTATGAGGGAAGAGTCATAGGTGCTGCAACAACTACTGCAGAGCTGCAAGTGGTGAGACGGCATTATTAATTTGAGCCTGTGATTAAAAATCTATAAATATCTTAATATATTTAATGATCAGGCTCCTTCAAAAACCAAATTGCCCCCAAACAGTCTCAAAAGTCTAATTCATTTTGTGTCTCATTAAAGAAAGAGATGTTATAACAATAGTTCATGTTCCAGTTACAACAGTCATGGTTCAGTTCTTTGGCATAAATTAAACAAACAGTAAGAATTTCAAAAACCACAAGTTGATTTTTCACGTGATAGTGTCACAGCTCTAAGGGGGATTATTTCTGTATATGTGACGAGCAGTTATTTAAAACTTTATGTGGCTGCAGAGAAAAATCTGATGTAGATTTCAGCCGATGAAGAAACATCCATATATCCAACTGACCTGTGGAGAGCTGAGTTGCATTGTGGGTAATGCAAGCAATAGGTTTTTGACATGGAGGAAGAGTGTGTGGAATAAAAATAAAATCTCAGGTTATGGTTCTTCAATTTTGACACTTTTTGATACTGCCACTTAATTTCCTTGGAAGAAAAACTCTTGAAATGATGAATAATGGATTTTGTGCATCATTCGATCCCATGGCAAGTTTGTTCGACCGTCGCCATGGTAACTTGTTATGTCTTCATTCATAGCTTCTGGCAGAGGAAGCCAAATCACACATGCTGACTTCCACAAGACCACAGTCAGACACAACTCAAAGGACCAGCCATTGGTCCCATTACAACAATCTTTACAGTGGCATTCTTCCATCTCCTATTGTTCATGTTTGCACTGATGCAACTGGAGATCAGCAACGCTGCCTGTACAAATAGACATGTTTTACTTGTGGTGCTTAGAAACTGTGCATGCTGGGATTGGCTCCAGCCCTCTGTGCAGGATAAGTGGTTTAGAAAGGTGTTTGAAAATGAATCGTTCCAGACTACTTGTCTCTAGTACATGTAATTTTGGGACAGACCTAATCTTTCTTGCAGACTTCACCCATACTAAACTCAGCGGGCTCATTAGTCATGTAAAGTGAACTAGCCTTGCAGGACTTGGTAAGTAGCAGGTGATCAGGGGGATTTTTAAGAAAAGTTGTCAGTGCTTCTTTTTCTTCTGCTCCTGTAGGGTGTGCTGTAGCTCTCTCAGATTCTCTGACAGGAGCTCCACCTCGTCAAGGCGGCCGCTGAGCTTGGCATCAAAAATGTAGGCCCTAATGTTGTCGATCTGCTGCAGCAGCAGTTCCTCCTCTATCATGTCCAAATCGGGCAAAGCCTCGCCATCATCTTCCCTGTCAAAGGGATTGGTTGATACTCCTGGGGAATTCCCAGAGGCCTCCATGAAAGGGTTACGAGTGTCGGTGTTGTCATCCGCCTCAAAGGGGTTCCCGGCCGCGGTGTCGGCCTGAGCGTCCTCCTGGACATCTTCATCAAAAGGGTTGTATATTTTCTTCCCGTTGGGTACGTCTTTGTGTTCCCTCTTGATGTCTTCTGAGAAAGGATTGTTGGGATCCTCTTCAGTGGGAGTAGAGTCCTCCTCATCGAAAGGGTTAAGGGAGGTGCTATTCTGCCCTTCACCACCAGGGGGAGTTATGTGTCCCCCTAAGCTCCTCAGACGAGGAGGCGACTCCTCCTGGCTTGTGAGAGCAGGAAACGCTCTTAGAGACGCCGGGCTCCTCTCAGCTTTAGGAGTCAGCTCCTCTGCTGCAGTGTCTTGCTCTCCCTGGAAGACGACCACTGGGCTGATATCTAGAGACCTCTCCATGGTGAAGGAGGACTGAGTGGAGCTCACAGCAGGGCCCCAGTGTTCCCGTTCCTCCCTTTCCTCCCGTTCCCGGGCCTCAAGGCGATGGAACTCCCCCTGCTGCAAGCTCTCCTCCTTAGCCAGCTTCTGGGAGAGAGCGATAGCCAGACTGGTCTGCTGCTGGTCGTATTCGTCCTGCAGCTGACGCAGGTTCTCCTCTAACATGGCAACCTCGTCTGCTCTCTGGGCCTCTCGTGCTTGACGGAGGAACGACTGAATGTTCTCGATCTGCTGTAGGAGGGGGTCTTCGAACTCACTGCGTGTATGACCAGAGTCTGCGGAGGGCAACCAGCCGGCAGCTTTGGTCATGCGCGGCACTCTAGGGGCTTGCGGCAGCTCCCCGTTGGTACTGACGGGTGGACGGTTTCTCTCAGACTCCTGCCTCCTCTTCAGGGTCTCCTGGGATGCCTGTTGAGCAAGGAAGCAAACAAAGAACAAACTTTCAGTACCTGTTTGACTGATGAAAAATCAAGACAGAAGTTTGAGTACATAATCTCACCAGTCTCTCTTGTTGGAGTCTCTTCTCTTGTTCTTGTTTCTTCTTTTCTTTCAGCTCTCCATATTTATCCTTAGTGGGTAAAGACATGAGGCCTAACAGCTTCTCCTGAAACAGGGAGGACACAAAGAATGAGGGAGTTCAGTGAAAGGAAGGATCAAGGTCGAAATACATTTGTAATAGGAATACTGCGTAAATGTAACAGAATGCTTGAAAGATACAGTATAATCCCATTCAGATTTTAGATTTATTTCTCAGGGGGAAGTGATTTGTTTTCACTATTATTTCCAATTGTTTATATGTTTTATACTTTGATTTCAGAAAGACTGAATTTAAATAACAGCTGTAAAAACCACCTACCACCTAATAGGTTTAGTATCTAGTGTGTGTGAATATATGTTTCACCCTTTCTGTACATGGTCTCACCTGAACAAATAGTGTGGCTGTGTATCGGACCATCTTCTGCAGCTGCAGCGCCTTAGGACGTGGTTGTGGATCATCTTTAACTCCTAGTGTTAAAATCCTCTTACTGCCAATAAAACATAGTTAATCTTGTAAAACTCCATATGTGATAAACATGATAAAGAAGTTATATTCAATTTTAGAAACAGTAATTCAGGAATTGCTTGTACCTTAACGCATCGATGAGTTCATAGTATTTCTGTACTTCCAGTCGGAGTCCACCGGCAGTGTCAAGGTTGTATGTAGTTTCCCCGGCACTGTTAAAGAATATGACAGTAAGAAATAAAACAGTCCCTGAAATAAAGGCTGATTTCTATAATTATTAAAATAACTGCTTTATATGAGGCTTACTTGAGCGACTCAGCCATCCGGATGTATTCTGGAGCCCTTTCATCCACTTTGTCCATGCACATCCTCAGCCTCTGACAGGAAGAAAGTTTAGAGCAAGTGAACAACAGGAAACCCCAAAAGACAAACACTGCACGGTGGGACGGATACAGCAGAGTAAACTCAAGACTGCTTGAAGAATCAACAACTGGGACCTGATCAAGAGGCAGATAGTGAGTTCTGAAATAATCCTTTTTAGGTTTTATTTACTAACCTCATAAAGTTTCACGATATCAGGCATGTGGTCCTTCTCCTCCAGTTTCTGCTGTATCTTCATCAGTGTGTCCATGCAGTGGTGGCAGCAGCGGATCTTCTCGTCGTCTTTCTCCTCCAGCATGGAGGTCACGCTGCTCAGGCTGCTGATGCTGCCTCTCCTGGAGCCCATGCTACTGCTGCCACCTCCTGCTGGGGGAGACTGGGAGTGACCGGGGCTCCCGTGAACACACAGGGCTTCTCGCGTCCCATTAATCAGCTTTTCTGTGAAGAAAGAGCAAACAATTCACAGCAACGAGACCCAATTGGAAAACGTAACTTCATCAAGACGTATGAGGAGTTTCTGTAATATTTAGTTCATACATACGGGCTAAAGGTAATGGGACAAACTCCATGCACTTTCTACACATGATGGACCCACAGAGACGACAGTGGTGCCTCCTGTTCCGAATGTTGAACTTGTTTCCACAGTCGGGACAAAACGGGACGTCTGAGTCGCTCACCCATGAAACTACAGACTTCTCAATGGCTATAAAGGAGGATAAACATTCATTAGTTTACCATAATATATATTAACATAAACTGAGAGGACTCGTGCAAGCGGACAAACCTCGGATTTTGGCAGCATCTGAGTTGATCCTGTCAAACGATGTCAACTGAAACGACAGTTTTCATGATAAATGAGAAGCACAGTGGAGCCTGTGTTCAAGTCTAATATCGACAACCGCAGGAAGAACATTATGGTTTAAATGAGCTGTGAATTGCTACTGTAAACACACCTTCTCCAGTCTGATGATGAGCTTGTTGACCTCAATCACATAATGGTCTATCCTGGCTGCCCGGTGTTTTTTGAATAAATCCAGATGACTTCTAGCTGCTCCTACAAAAGGAAAAAGAACAGTTATTGTCAGTATATTATATAAGAAAGCTGGTAAAGCTTCTTTTTATTTTCTTCCGTTAATATCGTCTTACCCAGTTCCTGAGGCTCCCACATGTAAGGGTCCACACCACCATAGTAGAAGGACTCATAACTGCCAGTATCCGGTCTGTCATCACCATCCCTCTTTAGGAGCTTGTCTTTGGCTTTCTTTGCTTTTTGAACCAAACCTGTGCACAAAGACATTGAGAGAGACTCCATGAAAAGAAAGGAGGAGAAATCATTGTGTACACTAAAGGTGATTAATCTCTTATTTGAGTACAACTCATCATCATTTTACTTTTCCATCTATTGTCCCTCCCTGAAACAAAAGTGCAGCAAACTATTCTGCCAGTTCATCCTGGCGACCGTTTACAATAGTGCAGTGACACTGTGTTGCAGTGTCCTTGGATCTAAACTAATCAGCCATAACATTAACTCACATTCAACATTGGAGAACATACAAATCAGAGTCTGGGTTTAATCTTGTGGCAAAATGGGACAGTGCAATGACTTTTCCACAATATGGAAGACTCACTTTTGAGCTGCCCCCTCACATGGCGTTCATCCCCGGAGTGCTCCTCTTCGTAGTGGTCTTGGAGTTGGTAGAACGACTGAAGGTCTTTCAGGCACAGAGGGCAAAGAAAGCCCTCCTTCACCTCACCTGTGCCCTCAAAGGGGGGAGGGTAGCTGGAGGCCATGACGGCGGTCGACTGTGTTGTCAGAGAAGAGGTGCAAGGTGGGAGGATCCTGCTTTGGCCCCCATGTCACAGGGTGTACAACCCACCCCATAGCAGCTCCATCACGCCAAAGAAAAACCCAGGACACTGAAGAACGAGACAAACATAAAATTGAACTAAATCTAGGACTGGATGATACGGCCAAAATCAAGATGAAAAATGTAATGTCAGTCAATAACGATAATTATGATAAACCTCAACAATTTTTCTTTGAACTTTAAAAGACAGATTTTGGCTCCTAGATAGATAGAAGGTAGATCAATTATGTGTTATACCTCCTCACTGAGCTTGCATAACCGATACAACAATATATATTAGACCTTTATTATATTGCCAGTGATGAAATTTATATAGCGATAATTACTTTTATTGTTTTATTGCCACGCCCGAACTGGATCCATTAATGACATGCAGTTAATTTAGGTATTTTATATTTGTGCTGAATCCAACACAGATTTACCCTCTGATTGGGAGCTTTTAGTCTTTAATGCCAAACCATTAAAAACACACTTCAATGCAGAGACACACTGAGAATCATACTAAAATATGAGAGGCAGTTTTAAATATGAAGGCATGTGAAATTAAAAGATTAAAAGAAATACACAAAACGTCCTTCTTGGTATAAAATACTGTTCAGATTCAGCTGTAAACCATGAGATAGGATCCTAACTATGGTAAAATGTAATGTGGTCCACTTTATTTTGGATAACAGCGAAGGAGCAGACATCAAAGCAGCTTTAAGAGGAAACATACACATCAAACGTGTTATCGTGACTTGATCTTGTTTAAAACTTCTCCATTATAATGAACTTATAGCAGGTTTTAGGGCGGCTAACGTTAACTAGCAGTTAATACACATTGACAACTCGTTTGATCCACACAAACACAACTACACAAGCAGATATAGCGAGTGCTGTGTTGTGTGTGATGTGTACATATGAAGTGTCTAATATTTATGTAACGTTAGCCGCCGTGCTACTGGACAACAATGTAACGTTAGCAGGACCATGCTAGCAGCAGCTATCGCTCTCTGTAGCCCCCGTTTCTACCGTTTCTCTGCGGACACAAGCAACTTCCAGCTCCACAAAACCAAAACGCCTCGGAGTTAACAACCCGATGGATCATTTCTACTCACAAACGTGTCCCACCGCCGCTGTGTTGTTGTTAGTTTGGTTTGTGTGACAGCTCGAACTCCAGCTGCAGCAGCAGCAGCAGCCTGGTCATGTGACCAACCTTCCTGGCTGTACGGGACGAGACGAGGGACAACCCAGACGAAACGCACAACAACATGTCCCCACCACAGCCACACTGGATCAAACTGTTGTCAGCTCACATCCATCAGCTGGGGTCTGTCAGCCACTTGTGACATGTGAGTGTTTGCTAGTTTCCTTATATGATAGATAACCAGAGTGAATTGGTCGTACACATAAGCTGTGTCCTCTTAATATACAGTCTATGGCTGTGTCTCAATTCAGAGGCCTGCATCCTTCAGAGGCTGCATTGGAAGATCGGTTGCGTCACCAGGCTGTCCTGTTTCGAAGGCTCCTTCAAATGAAGTTGACAAATGCGTTATTCTTTCCCCGGGTGCTGACTCTTTTGAACGTCCAAGTACTCATCGTCCTCTTCTCTCCTCCCCGGATGCTGCCGCTTCTCCAAATCGTCGCTCTACCTCTTATCGGGATGCGGTCTTTTTGTCACCCATTGTGTCTGAGAGGAAAACATTATATTCGCTACTTCAAGACTTTGATTGGGTGTACCTGTACTGTAACGATGGGTTTCCCCGTGCCTAAATTGCACACTAATCAGTGTGGTCGTTCAAATTCCACGCAACATATCAAACTGAAGGGATATTCTTTCCCATTTTCATGTTGTAAAACACAATTTAAAAATCGTGTTTAAAAATTATGACACTAATTAGCATAACATTAATTTCAACGTCTCCAGCAAAAAAAGGCTCCAACAGGTGGATCCTTCTCAGACCAACTTATCCCGGATTCGTTGCACTTTGGTGACAAACGGTCGGCAGTGGCAAAAACAAGACCAAAATGTATCGGGCAGTACACAAGATAAAAAATAAACAAATGGTATTTTTCTCGTCGTGTCCAACTACAGCTCTGTTGCTAGGCGACAGCGGTAAGAGTAGGACAAGCTGGTGACGCAAATCACAGAAATCCTCCACAGGCCTGACCGTCTCGTCTCGTTTCGGTCTTTGCAGTCTAAGCAACCCATGAATGCCAATTGGGACACAGCTACAGACTGTATAAAGATGGACGATATGACTGCTATCCAAAAGTGAAGCCAAAGTATCTCAATCGCCACCTGTTGTTGGGCAGCAGTATAAACTATAATTCCCTCCTCCTGTGAGCAGATGGGACATGGACCAAACTAAGAAGTCCAAGTACATATTAAATACATTTTTTTAACGATGGTTTCTGTCATTTTAGGTCGTTCTTACCACCGTTCAAGTGTGAATGTTTTCCAGCAACTTTGGTTTTTAACTAGTTATTTGCTCTAAAACTGGGGGGAAACATCATGATTGACAGCGGAGACATGGCTCATGATTGGTCAAGCACGTGTATCAACAGGACCTGGCTACCGTGGCTACATCTCCTGATGACTACTGCAGATTCTGGTGAGTGGTTGCTGAAAGCAAAGATTTTTGTCTGTCTTTAGTGTATGTGCATATTTTGAAACTGCCTAAGGGCCTCAAGTTAATTGTGTCTCAGTTGGTTTGGGAGAAATTGAATTCATTGAAGGTTTGTCCTGGAATATGAATCACAACATGACATGAAATAATAAGATCCTTGAAGTCGGCCCTGCATTATTCTATAGTATAGCATAAATAGTTTTTTAAGATATAGGCCTTTATACTTACGGCCCAAAGCTCTGGGGCTCTGCAGGAAAAATACAGTTGAGATGCCCCAGTGCACTTAAGTGAACGGGCACAAGGCAGCTTGATATAGAATAGAAGAGGAGAAACACGGGGCCAATAAGGGCCCAAAGGTCATCATGCCGTAGTGGGTTGTTCCAGTCACGAGCAAATTAAATCGGTAGGTTCATCTCAACCGTCTGAGTCTGCGGGATCAGGACCATAAATCTGAGGAGTTACTCATGGCCGAAAGTTGAGGTGAATGCAAAATTATGTTCTGTAGCTAAATCATTTTTAAATCTTGCTTCTTTGTTGCAAAATCAATACTTTTACTCAGTCAGGCCTTGAATAGTGATTCATATTAAACAGGCTGAAAATGACAAATCAGTCTTTGATTGAACCTTGTGTCCTCATTAAGACCAAAACCTGTAATTAGGGCTCACAAGTACAGACTTTGCTCTGTTTTCCAGAGTTTGTAAACCACAACAGTTGGAAATCCCTGAACTACAGTTTTGACATTCACCCAAGTGTGTTTGAGACTTTTTATGATCTCTCTCTTCCTCCCTCTGTGTGTGTGTTTCAGTGGGGTATCTCTCCATCTCTAGCTCACATGGCTCATGAATAATCTGCATATTGATCAGGCCCGTGGACAGCTGCTCCGGAGCCTCTGATGGAATAAGCCCAATTAAACAGAGAGGAGGATGCCTGACACTCTTCTTACTCAACTCCATTAATCATTCTCACTGAGACAAAGTCAGGGCCAATGCTTTGTTGGACCATACACACTAATTAGACTAAGTTGGGTTGAATCAGCAGTTTAAAAGATTTTCGCTCAGTGAGGAGTGCACTTACTGCAAACAAAGCAAATAATACATTTTGACCAATGCACTTTATTGTCCAACAAAAACATTGGTGGTAGTTTTTTCTTCTTCCAATTTACAACATTAGGTTAAATAAACTCAATCCATGCAAGAATATGTAGAAAAATAATAACTGACACAATTTATTTGCGGTGGTACTCGTTATATTTTACATAAGTACAAAAGAATGAAGCAAATCAGTGAGTGAATGAGTTTCTCTGCGTTAAGTGTGAACGCAGCCACTTTGATTGGATTCAAGCATGAACTGTACTGACGAGCGTCTGTTGCCTCACAGAGGCGACGTCGCAAAAGCCAGTAGACTAATGCTTCCATATTGGACTTGACTTCATCATCAACTGAAAAAATACTAAATAATGCTAATTCTAATTCTAACTATAATTAATTCTTAAAGTTTAACGTAGGACACGCCCTCTTGTGAGACGTCATTATTAATCTTACCTACGCACAAGCTCCCCAAGTAAATAAACAGCAGGTTCATGTTTTGCAATGATGATACAGTAATTTGCCAAATGAAAAAAAACAGCTGCACAAAATGTCAAAGGATGTAATTTCTTTTTTCCAACTTTAATAATTCATTATGGTCACTTAATTTTCACATTGATTTGTTTACAATACATCAGTTTACGCACAGCAGAGGTTGTTTTCTTCACTCTCTACTCTCCTGTCACTAGATCCTGCTCTGGTGCAAACCTTTTCCCCGGGTGTTGTCTCTTCTCCTCGGCGTGGCTCTTGTTGATGTTGTCTAAAAAGTCGAGCAGCAGATTGGACTTGCTGCAGCTCGTAGGGTCCAAAACATCGCACGGACTGTTTGTGCCCAAATCTGGACTTGCGTTATCCCAAAACCGTTTCCCGGGGTGTTGCCGCTTCTCCAACCCCGTGAGGTCTTCGTCTCCTTCCGCGTCCCAGTCCACGTCTCCCTCCTCGCCCCCTCCCTGGCGTTTACCTGGGTGCTGGCGTTTGCTGTGCACCAGCAGGTAGCGCTTGCCAGGGTGCTGGCGTTTAGAAAGTTCGCTCTCCAGGAGCACCACGGGCTCGTCAGAAATGTAGCCCATCGTGGAGCGCTTCCCTGGGTGCTGCCTTTTCTGGAACTCCGTGTACTGGTGCGTTTCATCGTCGCGTTTTCCCGGGTGCTGTCTCTTTTGAACGTCCATGTACTCATCGTCCTCGTCCTCCTCTCTCCTCCCCGGATGCTGCCGCTTCTCCAAATCGTCGCTGTATCTCTTACCGGGATGCTGTCTTTTTGTCACCCATTCTGGCTGAGAGGAAAATCCCTCTGGAGAACATACAACATTAGACATTAGACAAGACTTTGAGTTGCCTATCCCTGTACTGTAAATATTCCCCGTGCGTAAATTGCGCACAAATCTGTGTGGTGGTTCACATTCCACGCAACATATCAAACTGGATGGATAATCTTTCCCATTTTCACGATGTAAAACACAATTTAAAACTTAATGTATCACCTTATTTATAACTTTATTTATAATGATCAAACTGGACACATCCAAGCGTATGCGTAAAGGTCAGAACTGCCTCGAGCACAAAACCTAAATATCTATGAAGAGAAAGTAGGAATATAATCACTGACAGAAATTAAACTAAGAATCTAATATTTTAAACACCATGACGATAATTAGCATAAAATTAATTCCGGCGTCTTCTGTCAAATTGATCCAAGATGTAGCCCGTGCACATTTTACGCACCGTTTCTGTCGTCTTCGTCATGCATCTTTTTGAGGATGGAGCGTATCAGGAGACTCCCTGCTCCCTGTAGGAGGATATCGTCGATGGTCCTCCGGTCCGTGTCATCGTCAGCGGGGATGCCCTGTCCTCCAGACACCGCCAAGTTGCAGAGCACGAGAGAAGCCAGGAGGAGAAGGCATATCGACTTCATGGTAAATTGGATGATCGTCTGTGGAGGAATTAGATCGCAGGACAGGAATTTTAGTGAACTGACTTAGAAACAAACGGCTAAACTACATATTTAATATCAACACCCAACGTCTTATTATTATTTTTTAAAACAAACGTAAAACGACCAGAGATCATTTATCCAACCGCAGATTATTGTGGACAGCTTTTCTTTAAGTAAATTACTGTCCTTTATTTCTCATATACATTTAAAATCTTAAAGCTGCAGCAGTTTAAACTTGTTTCACGGAAAGAGACTAAACTGAAGTTCATGCACTTAAAGGAACCTAAAAAATACCTTTAAATAACGAGCAATTGGCTACAATTGATCCACCTAGATACCATCAAGCAGAACTTAGTTACTTACTCTGAATCGCACCAGTCTTACCTGAATGATCCAAGTTCTGCTCGTCCCCGTTGTGCGCACAGTGATGCTGGTTTTGCTCTCAGCTTCTCGCAGCGGTTGATGACCCGCAAAGGCCAAGTCTGGAGGTATGAGCAGACAACTTTCCGTCCCAGCATTTATACTCACCGCTCACTGTCGTCACACTGACGCTGGAGTAATTTTTCAGGATCCCTCGTCCCCCATTGATGTCAGCAAGTCGTGCGCAACTGAATGATCCCCCTACAGGAGCTGCTGCCCAATTTGTCATTTGAAAAACAAATAAAGGGCTGAGTATGAGATAGACAGCTGGCTCCGCTACACATTGATCGCATAAGATGAATTCATTCACAGAAATTAAGTGTACGACTGCATATTAATCCATGAGTTTCCAAATTATTTTCAGTTTAAAGATTTTTTTCCCTTGTTGTTTATGATGCACTGGAAACATTAGCTGGTCTCCCTTTGGCCACCAGTACAGGCTGCAGAGACATGCATTCATATATTGTGCAATTACTCTAAGGCCACAGGATTCAGGAGGGAGAGTTGAACCTACCTGGTTCCTCTAAGCACAAACAATACACTTTCTAGTCACGATGCAAAGCAGCTTCATTTATCAGGGTAGCTTTAGTTCAGGGGAGCAAGAGCTATTTTGAGTTGGTGTTTTTAAAAAGTGCAGCGTGCTAAAGTCTGTACAAGTTTTCATATTTAACCTATCAGCATCCACTCCCCACTTTAATTCCCCCCTCAAGTAGATTCAAGGTTGTTAAAATCCTTTAATTCCACGTTATCTTCATTAAAGCCACACGGTGTGGAAAACATTCTAACCTAAGACCTATTTTAGGGGCTGCACCAAAGCATCAAATGAGATTTATTCCAGGTATCTTGTGCATCAATTTATTCACAGTTCACCATTTTATGATCCCCACTAGAATTTTTAATTATGTCTTGGGCTTAGCTTGGCTGCAGGGTTTTTGCACTTACCAATCCAGAGATGGTTGATTAGAGTTTATGCAGTTGGTTGAGTTGTTGCTTCATGCAGCTCCAGTATCCCTGCAGGTGAAGTAAGGTGGGGCAATAAAGGAAACCCTAGTGACATCTTAAAGTTCACACAAACACAGCAACTAAATGTTTCCTCTGTGTTCTCTCTCCATCCAGATCCAATCGGATTTGCTTAGATCTGAAAGTGTCTGCAGATTCCGACCGTCTAAAAAAAAGATCTGTTTCCAACGGTCTATTTCTTTGCATGGGTTAGATGTGCCGGCATCAAGTTGAGACGCCCACAAGAACACACAAACTCATAGATGTGGATGTAAACACAAAGGTTTTTCTGTCGTTGCGGTCAGTCGCTCATGAATACTGAGGATTTTCAGTTTAAATCAGTTAAAATGATTTAGCTATAAAGAAGTATTCTTTTAGGAGATTTGACCCCTTATACTGTTGAGCACCACCGAGTCTCGTACCTTAATCCTAATCTCACCAAAATCATCTGAATGAAAGTATGTGTGTGTTTTTTGCCTTGTCCATTATGCAGAGTCAAATCACTCCACAGTCTGGTGAATGCCAGCCTGGATTGAATTGGCCGTGTAATGTTATAATTATGTGCTTTCAATGTGCTGTCACGTCCAATACTTCAAGCTGGTTCAGACTCCTCCCGAGCCGGCAGTTAGACACATCAATATCATGGAGGTAATCATTAATAAATATGCTTTATGATTTCTTATTCAGAGACCTCGCACACCTTCAGCTCATCTATGGCCATAAAAGTACATCAAAATAGCAATCCCTGTTTCACGTTCCCTCTGATGTAAGAACGAAGATAGAATTAGATCAATATCCCCCGGAGAGGTGAGGTTTGTGAGAGTATTAACGTTTCAGTTAAGCACTCACGCACTTCTGTAGAGGTGAGGGGTGGAAAAATATCTCCCTGTGAGACCACAGTGACTTCTCTCTGCACTGAATTCCCTCAGTCAACCACAGAAAGTAAAAGTGGCACAATTAAGACGCGTCCGATCTGTGTGGGAAACGACCTCTTTACATCCGTCATGCAGGCTGCATGTCCCCTCCCTCCTATTAGGCCAAGTGTGTAAGGACATGCCCAAAGGAACCAATTAATTGCCCAAGAGACTGTGTTACGCTGGATTTTAAGCATTTAAGGCCAGCGCGTGCTCCAACTAGTGAAAGTTTGCAGCATCCGCTCAGTAACCGATACTGATGACGACAAACAATCAAAGCAGATGGAGTGATTGTTGCTGCAGATGTTTTACGTTGTCACTTTTATCCCTCCTTTTATCACGGGAGGGCTGTAATTAAAATAAGCCCTCCTTTCTCCCCATTCACTCTCATCCTGCAGAGAAAAAGCTCGCCATCAGATCTCGCCATCGCCATCAGACTCTTTCAGAGCCGGAAAATCACAACAATTAGTATTCTAGTCAGTCTTATACAGCTCATGCACTGAGGGAGAGGACAGGTTAAGTATACAGCCTGTGCTCTGTATGTGAAAATAATAAGCCTCATTAGCCTTTATCCTGTTTACTCTTGCTGGTGTTGATTATATATTTTTTTTACAGTCGCAGTGAACTTCTGCAGTGTTGAAGCTTCTGTAAAACTCGGCTTCATATCATCCTGTGTGTGTATTCAGGTTCATTCTGCACAGAGTCTGTATCACAATGTTACATGTTAGACTATAGGGTCAACAGCGACATCTTTGACTTTAACTTTTTTGATGTCACAAAACTGTCTCCATTAACCAGAATAGATCGCCATGGTAACCTATTGCATGGCCAATTACCTTGACTATGTTGACTATGGTTTTTGCATCCATCTTTTTTCTATACCACTTATCCTTTTAAGGGTCGTAGAGTAGGGAGCCAATCCACGCTGGTGTTGAGTGAGAGGTGGGTTCATGATTGAAAGATCACCAACCTGTCACAGAGCTCACACTCACATTCACACCTATGGTCAAGTCTCCAATTAACGTGCATGTCTTTGGACTGTGGGAGGAAGCTGGAGTACTCAGAGAAAACCTGGAGTACTGAGCCGAGCTCTGTTCACTTCAGCGGAAGATATTTGTCTTCTGGAGAGATTCAGTATTTACAAATAAATTATATTCGGAAAGCAAAGCATGTAACAGAATAGTTACAGCAGAGTATACGGTGTGTTCACCTGTCAGCCAGGCTCAGTGAGGCTGAAGACGTTTGGTGATTTAAAGAAGTGAGGTTCCCACAGCTCTGTAGCCAGCTCCTCATCTCTGCTCAAGCCATATGTCAACAGGCTTTGCCCAAATGTTTTTTCAATATTCTTTAAATGCAAACTTTTTTTATACGAAACAGGTCCAGGAAATCAAGTAAAGCTATTATAGAGCAACAAAGCTGGTGTATAAGGAGGTAAGGGTGGATGGATCCTTTTACCCAACATGTTTATTCTTTAAACCATGAATTAAAATCTAAATAGGAATTCAAAATCAGAAAAGGACAAATTCAATTTCAAGCACTTGCTGCATTGCTGCACGTGGAGACGTTGTTGAAGGAGGTGACCAATCATGGACTTTAAATAAAGATGGATGACATGACTTCTCCCCAAAAGTGCCGCCAAAGCCTCTTAATCGCCACCTGTTGGCTGACTGCAGTATTGGTTATTAGATTACATGTAATCAATTGATTTATTATTAATATAACATATTTAGGTTTAAGATGTTTTTCTGATATGCAATCATAGGGCAGCAGTTGGGGTTTAGTTACCATGACGTCTATGCTGCAGTGATATATAACCACAGAGGTGAATGACGCCACCTCTAAAATGTTCTAAAATCACATTCAAGCACAGCCTCTCATGAGTCACTGCTTAATAATCCTTTAATATTTCTTTCTACACTGAGAATGAGAGATGTGTTTTTCCGCACAAAAACAAAATGAGCTCAGAAAAGTCTCCACAAGGTTCAGGGAAACTCAGTGGAAGTTAAGTGAGGATCTGCAGACAGGTGAGTTCCAACACCTCCATGTTCATAGTCACTTCCATCGGAGGTGGCGGGTTCACAGACAGCACATCTGACTGAGCGTGTTAGCAGCGGAGAGGATGGAGGAGGAAGACAAAGTGACACAAACAAACAAACAAATAAATAAATAAATAAGTAAATAAAGAAGCGAGTGTGTTTGGCGTGATAGCCCTGCCCCACAAAAGCGACAGTGGCCCTGACAGGGGTCACTGTGGTGGCCAGTGAGTGACAGTTTACAGTGTTGCACTGGTAGAGTCGGCTGGCTGGAAGTGTGTGTATTTCTATGTGTGTGTGTGTCGCAGGTCCTCAGCCTCAGTGGGGAGCTTGTCGCCTTTGTCTTGCATGTTGATATCCTGCAGAAATTCAAAGCTTCCCAGTGGTGATTCTTTCCAGTTGAATTCATTTATCTTATTCATTCAAATGAAGCGGTTCTTTAATCATTTCTGTCATATTCATTCTTTTTTTCACGACTGAAGTGCATAGAATACATAGAAGTATTTTTTGGCATATTCTAAAGATGAATTATAAAGTAGATTTAAACCCCTGTAATATCTTTGGGTTGATGTCTTCACCAAAAGAATGTGCATTGTCACTTTAGGGGATTGTTTACGCTTTCTGCTCAATCAGAGAGCTGTGCCAGTTGAATGGTTGGAGTTGTTACTGAAGAAGCTTTGACCTGCAGTGCTTGGCGGGAGTCCGTATTCAAATCACGAGAACAGAGGGGCTGAGGGACGGGGGCAATTTGCATCAGAGACAGTACGTTCACGCACGGTAAATATCAAAATGAGCTCCTAAAGGGCTCAGGCGGTGGGTGAGCGGCCCCCTGTTGCTGTTCAAGACATAACAACGATGTACGAAGGCCTCAATCCATCACATGAGACATCAAGTGAAACCATTTGTCTCACAACTAACACTCTCATCTGCAGCAGGATGTCAACAATCTGAATATATAAATGGTTGGATCTCTGTCTGTCTGTCTGCCTGCCTGTCTGTCTGCCTGCCTGCCTGTCTGTCTGTCTGCCTGTCTGTCTGTCTGTCTGTCTGTCAAAAACTGTTCATCCAAATCAACGTCTTACTCAGAGGCTTTATTGCTGAGGCCTCGACAAACTGCAGTGTTGATTTTAGATAAGTAGTTCATGCGAAAGGTTCAAACGTTGCTTTTCAAAATGTCGCTTTATATGAAGAAAAGACAGAAATTTATTTAGAAAGGTAAACATTCAACTTTGTGGCCTTAAAAGCTGACAGTATCGGCGCAAAAAGCTGAGAGGTAGGATTGTGTGGAGGCTCAGATCTGAGGAGCTACATTGAAGGTTCTCAAGAGCCTGAATGGCCTCCACAATTGTCTCCGCCAAGGATGCAGTATGGCTCAGGGACGAACCCATCAAATTGTGATGCAGATCTGGTGTCGGGTGGATCTAGGAATTTTTCGTCTCTTTCTTTAACATTGTGAGATTTTTCTACATTTTCACAAATTTTCCCAGGTAATAATTTATTGATCTTTTAGGGAAAAGATATCTATGAGTGTGTGACATTTGGTGCAGCTTGATAGGATTTAAGGGGACTGTTGGGCCATTGTTGTGCCATTCTAGTTCTTCAATAGAGGAAGTTTGGAACAACCAGGACTCTTCCTAAAGAGCTGGCCGCAAAGAGAGGTGACCAAGACTCTGGTGGTGGCTGAGCTTCAGAGGTCATGTGTGGAAACTAAATATGAGCCATTAGTTTTCTTTTTGTAAAGAACTTTTATACTTTTCTCATTATTACTAAATCTCGAGGTATGGCTGTCTCGAGGGTCGCTAGATATGCGAAAAATTCATATTTCACACAATTTCTTCCTTTCTCCTCATAGGGATTTTTTACTCTGACATTTGTTTCTAAGAATCCACGCTCAACCTCTGAAAGCTGGATTTGCTTCAGTTCTCATGTTGACTCAAGCTTTATTTCCTCATTTTTCATCACACAGAAAATGTAGTTGGAGTCCCAATAAACACACACACGGACAGACATGTGCAAACACACACAGCAGGAGAGAAAAAGAGGATTTAGCATTATTTATTTTCAAATTTTCATCTCTGACTTTAGCTGTGTGTCTGTCGCTCTGAGAATCCCATTATCTCTCAATAACCTGCGAGGCGCCTGTGTGTATCTTCAGCCAGCGACCGTGATTAGTGCACTACTACCACGTGCTACAGCTCACTTATCACTCCACTCCCGCTCTTTCCCTCCGTGTCTGTCCTCCTTCATCTTCACACCCTCTCCATCACAGTCAGCTATAGAGTCTGGGACCGGCTGTAATTGTGGTAGATTGAGCTGATCTCTCGGTCTCACGCCCAGCTGAAATGGCAGATGCAAGATTTTAAATATTTCATTCTTCAGGAGTGATGAAAGGGAAAATATCTCACAGAAAAAAAAAAGTTCCATGAAGAGTCTCTAATCGCAGCACGACAGAAAAAAAATCTCCATCTTGTTGAGCCATTTGGTCTGTAATTGAAAAACAAATGAGTCAGCTTGGTCATCACGAAGAATTATTTTGTTTCATTCGATCATTCACCATAATCACTAAGTCGGGCAGTGGTTCAGAGGTCAAACCAGGATATCAACCGGTGATGCTGGTTGCAGCTTTTCTCTCTTACTCTTCTATTTGCTGAGATATCTTTGGAAAAATGTGTTTTTATGGCACATATTTTTATTGGCCTTGACCTTTGACCGATCAGCTCCAAAAGTTAATCATCTGGAGATACACCCCCCAAGTTATAATTGCACCAAGTTTGGAGAAAATCCATCCTCATGTTGTTGAGTTATTTTGTCCACGCACACTCTCACACACAGGGGTGAAAACAATACCTTGCTTCTGGCTAAACCGACGCGCGGAGTAATAAAAGTGGATGGCTTCATTACTGGGTGAAATAACTGTATGATTACTCTGAGGAGTAAATTGGACAGTTCTCAGAAGAAGAGCTGGAAAATAAAAGCTGTATATCACAGATAACAGGCCTTTATCGGTCTGGGACATTAATTTACAATGTCAGCGTTCTGTATTTTGAATATGATAATAATACAGATGCTCTGTGCTCCATCTTCTGCTGCAATATAAGTAGTCTAATCTAATTGTGTAGCTAAACACAACTAAATTGTGTTCAATATGACGTGATTAATGTAGCAGGTGTTTGGGAACTTGTATTCATATTTGCTAAACAATATAAACATTTGTTGTCCCAGATTTTCAGATATTAAAGCTGCTGATGGAGATATCAGTAACATCAGGCCAATCATCGTTTGGTCTCATCTCTGTTGTCCTCATTTCTCATCATGTCAGTTGACACACTGTGGCAAAAGTGATTACGTGTTTATCAAAGTCGGTACTGAGCAAAAAGTTGATCTGTTCTTTGTTTGCCCGTCTCGTCCTGTCTTGCTCTGTTCACCAAACCGTCAGGCAAGCAAACAGACAAAAACATCCGCACACACCTTCACACTTATTTCACCTGTTTTTGTGGCTTTTCTGAGCTTCCAGTCAGAAGGTTGGCCTTCAGGAGGCTTCCTATAAGGAGTCCTTGATTGTGTCTTTGTGGAGCAGAGGGCGAGCAGCTATTTCTGTCCACCACAGCGATCAGTGGGAGAGGCAGTGCGATGGACTGACTTGATGAGCAACACATTGATTTAAGATCTGGAAGGAGTAGGTAAAAGACGTATGCCGAATTTACTCCATGCATGACAAAGATGGCCGAGGCCGTGTGAGCTGAAGAATGAAACAATTAGAGTCAGACCTCTGGGGCTGCCATGAAAAGCCACTTATCTGATTAGTGAAAATGAACCTTCAGCCAACTAGAAGAAGTCCTACTCTGTCTAACTAAAATGTTATTACGCTTCATGAAACACACTGGATCACTGAATCCAGACAGAATAGAAGTTGTACTTTTTAGAATCGGCTTAAGCCTTTTTCTGGCAAAGTCCAGTTAATGTCTGGACCTAATTTTCTGGACATTATCCAGACTTTGCAACAGGAGTTTGTTAAACGTTCCCAACATCAGGAACATTTCTGGGGCGTTCAGGTGACGGGTATAGCAACTGGATAGAGCAGGCAGGAGACAGGACGTAACGTATGAATTTCACTGCAGAAATCAGATCGTCAACTGCTCTCAAATCTCGCTGGATTTTCAAGTTGATGTCTTCATCACCTTAATGTATGGCCCCTCTTTCTCATCCTAAGATATTTGTATTATTTTTGTTTTGTTTTCTTTAGTCAGTTTTGCTTGTCAGAAACTTCATCCAAGCGCTCACTCGCCTGCAGTGAATTCTCCAGACCATATCTTGCATTGTTCTCACATGGGCTCACTCAGACATTCTCTGGAGATTTTAGTTTAGGGGCGTGGCGGAAAACATTCCGCAGAATGTCCGGAGCAACGTACTCGGACATTTGCGCTCTCACACACAGCCCCTCCGGACAATTTCAGGAGAATATCCAGTGCTCAGTGCACGTCTGAAAGCAGCTATGAAGGACAATTTGCATTACATAACTATCTTGTTCAGGGTGTGTCATCCTTAGACCACCAAGGCAGTCAGGCGAGTCTCAGAGGAACCCCTCTTAGCTACATGACTATAGCAGCTCCCTATTGACCCACTCCCTGGAGACAGCGGAGGGGATCGTCCTGTCTGCTCTGTCAGTTGTGGTGAGGCTCCAGTCGGAAGACAATACTCCACATCTTCATTTTCTGTCACTACCAGGAGGGAAGCACCTGAATCAGTACTAACAACATTGTGTTCATCATGTTAGGGTCAAGTGAAAGCACAACCCATGAGGTCACAACTATTGTTCTCCAGCTTCGTCATTGCTAATGAGGTTGTGTTCAGTTGAGGCTCGCTGCCATTTCCCCGCAGCTATTGTGATTCCGTCTGAATTTGGACCATATTATATCACTCCGACATCAGACGAGTCTATCGTCTCTGGGGATGACAATACGGCTGCTGTTTACAGTAAAGAGCAGCACTGGCAGGGTCATCTGTTCCACCAACCTAATTGTCCACATTGTCCGCACATGAAGATGAACACAGTCTCCCTCTGCAGTGTGTGGAGAGGTTGTAAAGGTCAGACGGCAAAGGGTTGGGGCAGACAATCGTGTTTTGTTGTGACTGAACGCTTGTCACGGCTCCGTAAGACGCTGGCAGAGTCGTTCATCATTGGAAGTCAGACACAGGGCAGGCAAGAATTCATCAGAGGTGCCATACTGCTTTAACTCAATTCTAAAGTGAGGCAGTGTTTTCCAGCTCAGCAGGTTTACACACACATGGAGCCATGATGGAGGAGAAATGGATTTACTGATGTGTATTTCCTTCACAGCTTTTTATTGTCATCAGTGAGCTGGTCATTAGTTTAATTTTCCTTGAAACCTGATTCTAGTGGAGTAACACAATAGCCTTGTGCAATATTTGACAACTGTTAAGGGCTGCAATAAGGGCTACCACTCTGTACTCCCTGTTTTACAGTGTCAATGGATAAGGCTGCTGCTATTCTATATTGTTCTTACTATGAAAAAATCTCATAAAAACAGCTAAAACTACAAGAGCGGTTGTTTGTCTTCCCTAAAGCATCTATAGCGCTAAACCCATGGTTTATATAGGGATATAAAATGGCTGACACATAAAGCTAGATGATGATACTTTGAATTTGGTACAGATATCCACAATTGATGAATCCTACTGGTTTTCTTGATCCGTTAAGCACCACATATTTGATTTTGAGACGAATTTATTGACAACTGAAGGACTGTCTTAAAATCTGGCACAGATGTGTATATTCCCCCTCAGGAAGAATTTGTTGTCACTTTGGCAACCAACAGCTTTTCATGTGGATACAATTTGAATTTATTTGAATTTGTAATTAGCAACAATACTAATATCATTCCCATCAGTGTTTAGCACCAATTAACAGATTATCATGCAAACATTTGGGACTAACGCGATGGATGTGGTTATACCTTATACCTATATCATTGTTGCTGGTCTCTCTATTCTCTCTCTCATGGTACAATCTGTGGTATATTAATTAGGTACCACAGTACTTTTACCATAGTGCATACTCAAGTACACAGTATGTTACGTTCTATAGTAAACAGTCTGGATAAAACCATAGTACAAGTACCATAGCAACTAATTCATATCTTGTTAAGCAATTGTTGACAAGAAAAATCCTGAAAACGACCATCCCTCTCCTTTCAGCTGTTTTTGCTTCCTGTTCTTAGAATCTGAAACAGAACAATAGTAAAATCATAACTAGTCATAATGGCTCATAATTAAGACTGATTAATTCTTTGTTCAGCTGAATGAAATGGGTACGTTGTCACTACAGGGACAGGAAGTTACAAGGGGGGAAGTCTGACAAAGGTGGGACAGATGGGGATCTTTACTGGAAATCACTTTACTCACGGGCCCTTTGTCACAGCTGAAACATCCTTTGAGCCGCTCCAAAAGTAAGTTGATTTCAGCTAAAAAAGGCCACTTAAGAGAACAGAATGATGTGGTGATTGTGGCGTACAGGTGCCATCCTGTATTGTGCTGGTTCCATGAATAAGTGGGATTTTGAATAACAGATGAATCAATTTGTTGCCTCAAGCCGATGCTCAAAATGAATTATGTCCGTGGTGTGTTGTTTACTCGCAGCTGACCTATTCTCCTGTCTGTGCGAGATGCAGCTATCCCCATGTGGAATAAGTTCAAATGTCATGATAAAAATAAATCCTGATTCTGCCAAAGGGACATTTAGTATTCCTTTCATGTTTTGCCTCCTTCATCATTTTTCCCCGATCCCTTCCAAAACGTAGCTTTCCCCCCCCCCCCCCCCCCCCCCCCCGAGTTGATATCAGCCAGTTAGAGGCATTAAGGCGACTAAGGCCTTCAGATGTGGGGGCAGGATTGATTGATTGATTGATTGGTCGTCCGCAGTTCATGTGACTTACTGTAGCGTTTGCAGATAATAGCTTTGTGATGAGGTTCAGTTCTCAAACACGACTTCCAGCCTTTCGCGCACGGCTCACACACACACCCACTGAGATTGATTCTCGGGTCCGCTGTCAAAACTTAGATGGAGTTTAGGTAAGAATCACTGAAGTGCTGAATTGAGAAATACACCCAGGTTTGTTTCGCTGTGATAGGTTTCTGTTAACGGGCGAAGTGGAGAAATTACAAAATCAGAAATTGAGCCTTTTCTACTTTCTACTTAACTTGTTTTTGATCACTCTTGTTTAACACGGGGGGGTTGGGATGGGGGTTATGCTGTTGTGTGGCCAATCTCAAGTTGTGCGATCAGTCTCAAGCCTCCTCCTGTCCTTTGCTCCCTGTCAGACGCCCCTGTCACTGTCCTGCTGCCCTGCCACCCTGCCAACCAACGGCCTGCCTGCTGCCACACTGACGGAGCTGAGAATCAGTGCGGCTGACACTCAGGGTGACTCACCGGCCCCAGATGGGTTCTCTAAAGACGCCCTTACACGACCAACATCCCCGACACATCCAAAACAGGGACATAACAAAACATTGGAGACGAATGCTCCTGAAAGTTTGGGTTTTATCCTCCTAGGGACTTTTTAAGCTTTTTACCAAGGAGGTTCTGTTCTGTTCTTGCAGATCTATTCTGTATTTCAACATGTCACCATTTTCACAGGGAATAATTGGTGGATCTTGATTTAAAAAAAAGAAAGTACATTTAGGGAGTTGATATCCATGAAAGTGTGAAATTTGGTGCAGCTTGATTGAATTTAAGGGACTGTTGGGCTTTGACGGAGGTATGGACTCTACAGGGTGCCACTCTAATTTTTATTGAGACCGATAGCAGACATTTAAAACAATTTTGCATGTACTCATGTCTTTATTCTCTCCACATGGTTTCAAAGAGTCGATTTTTTTTCCAGTGCAGGAGAAACAGAAGTTGCACGCTGAAAGCAAATCATTCATTTTTCACCTGCAGCGAAGGGTATCGGGGACATTCGATTCAGGCTTGATCAAACAGACACAGGTAGGTCTGTTCACAGATCTCACAACAGCTGCAGGTGTAACTGAGTGTTTTTATATGAGCTCATGTGCATGTGTACAGCTGGCCTCAGCACAGATATGGCTCTTGGTGTGTGCCAGGGGAAAACACAGGCAGAATAAAAGAGATCTTGATTGTGTGTCAAGCTGAAGTATTTGAGATGGATTCCCTTAATGGATATTTGAAAATGTTGACGCAAAAAAAACATTTCTTATCCTACATTTGAATCCACACTCCATAACAATGCAATTGTTTTGCATCTCAGTTTATCACCAGGTGCAGAAAGTTTTCTTCTCTCTTGTGAGTTGGGTTTTCATCTTAGTTATCACTTATTTCATTTTAACCTTCTCTACCGAGGTCATCTGGTGAAGTGCGGCGAGTCAGGCTGGAGGTAGTCGGTGCTAAACTGGAGACAGCTAACTCAGCTTGATTCGACAGGTCAGTGATGTTGTGGGGGCGGAGCTGGACTCTGACGGGGGTGTCAGAAAGAAAGATGATGTCAGAGTCACAGCTTGGACAATGTCTCCCCCCCCCCCCCACACTCCATGACGTGCTGGCGATAGCACAGGAGTACATTCAGCAACAGACTCATTACACAGAGATACACCACAGGAAGTCACTGCTGCCTGTGGTTGTCAGACTTTACGATTACTCCCTCGGAGTGTCAGACACTCGGAGTCAATAGACCCACTCTGGATTTATTGCACCCTGTTAGAACCACAATATATTCATATTCATTATAGTTATCTAATGTTATCCTCTGTTGTATATGCTGTACTTTTTATAATGCACATACAGTATTTTAAACAAACTTTTATTTGACTCTTTCCTATATATTTTTTTTACATTTCTATTCATTGTAATTCTCTATACATTTCTATTTCTATTCTGACCTGGAGCGACTGTAATGAAACCCAATTATCCCAGGGGATCTATGAAGCTTTTTCTGATTCTGATTCAGATTCTTACTTTGGCTTTAGTTCTTATGATGACTTTGCAGCAGGTAACGATTCTGTTGTCGCTATGATCTCCGTTTGGTGTCTGCAACTTTGACGTCTGTGTTGCTGCCCTTGTTCGACTTTGACCTCCCCAAACATTTAGGAAGATTCCAAGTAATGGTAAATGCAGAGAGATAAGCAAAGACTAGTTGAAGTTGAGCAGTGATGCTTACCTTCAGTTACAGTTCCACCTCGTCATCGGTCCAAAAAAAGAAAGATCTGCTTTTACATTTTACTATTACTGTTCCTCATTTATAGTATTTTCTGCATCCAACTACAAGTAGACATGTGGCACATTTTTACACTCAGCACGAGTTCCCACTCACCCATCAAGTAAATGAAGAATAAATTGATAAATCTCTCTTTCTTCTCTCAGAAGACTCTTTGTCTCTTTCTTTCCTTTGATTTCTCGACAACCGCTCATCGGACCAAGTTGATATTTCGTGATTTTGTTGCTGGGGACTCGCAAAAACATCATTAGTAGTTATTGAAATTTTAACTGTGGGTGCAAAATATTAAAATGGGGATGAAATGTCTGCTGTGGCACTCCTGTGGAACTGGACCTGCTGGGATGGATGTGTTTGTGATGTATGAGGTGTATACTACCTGGGAATCAAATCAAAATCCCAAGCATGTACATCAAATAAATAATATACCTCATATCAGTGATACATGGATCTGTGTGTGTGTGTGTGTGTGTGTGTGTGTGTGTGTGTGTGTGTGTGTGTGTGTGTGTGTGTGTGTGTGTGTGTGTGTGTGTGTGGCTGCATCTTTATGCGGTCTTCGCTGTGCATGGAAATCTGCCTTTGATGGCTTTCTGTTCTGTGGTCTTGTACAAGCTATAGAAGAAAGTTAGGCTTTAAAGCTGAGATGTATGATACACACACACACGCACACACGCACACACGTGTTATTGTGAGCATCATCTCTGTAAGCTGCACAGAGCCGTTCAGTAGCAAAAGGGTTTGACGAAGGTGGCCCTAAATAATACACGAGCAATAATTGAGGGTCTTCACCGTTAGCATTTGTGTTAGGTAGCCTTACATGTAACTAATAATTAACAGTGTTCCCTGACAGTGATTTCCACCCACATATCACTTCATATTAACCACGGAGGGAAGGAGAAAAGGCCAAGTGGGATCACGTATTGCTGGGAGGCAACTGCATGACATCTGAAGGAGAGAATTAAAAAGATAAAGATAGCAAGGTTTTGTTGTTCTCTCTCTCTCTCACACTGTCTGTGTGTGTGTGTGTGTGTGCGTGTGTATGTGTGTGACGGCCGCAGAACTGTGGGCTGTAATAGAGAAGAGAGAGCATTAGGCACACGCAACACCGAGGCAGCGGTAACTTGCGGCAGAGCTCCACAGAGTCCTCTCCATCTGTAATCAGTGGAGTGAGTGGGGAGTCACACTTTCTTTTTCCTCCACACAAACAATCCCCATCTCTCTCTCTCCCTGTCTGTCTCCTTCTTTATCACTGCTTTTATTTCCTCTCTTTCCCCTTTTCTTCTGCCCTCTGTAACTTTATTCTACATTCATCCATATTCATTTGCTGCTAGATACGTTCTGTAATATTGTTTTGGGAAATCTTAACATACATGCACAGATTTTAAGGCAAGACAATTTTATTCATGTAGCGCAGAGCTAGCATTAAATAATTTATTCAGCATCAACATGCACTGAAGAATGTAAGAAAATGCAGCAATAACAAGCACGAACGTGTGAGGGGAAAGATTTATTGTCTGGTCATTTTAAGCAGATGTAAAAAACCCTCGTCAAAAGTCCTGCATTTTATTTGGTTACAAAATGGCGGCCCTTGTTCACATCTGTCTGGTATGCGTGTGACATCATTCAAAAGTGTCTCGTTTGGGCGATACCTCACTTAAACACGACGCCGTCCGAGCTGTGTACTTCACGTTTAACAAAAAGCCCAGTCACTTTAAACTCCGCTTTGCACTTCACGTCCCACCTCCTCTTTCTCATCTATCTCTTCCCCACTTGCTGAGTCTTATAAAGCCACAAATAGCCCTCAGTAATATTACCTACTGTCTGTCCCCCTCGTCTCCCCCCCCCCGGTCTTTCCATTCTCTCCATCCGTCCGCTGGTCTCAGCAGGTTTTTCTGTATAACACCAGCTCCCTTAAGGAGCCAATTCATGAATAAATGAATGGAACTGTCAAATGATAACGAGATTGCTCTTTTTATCGTGTGTGTGTGTATCAGAGAGAGAGACTCCAATCTAATGAGACCATTTACATGAATTACCTCGACTGCACGAACCGTAACTTCCTCCAAAATACAGTCTGTTATCACAATTTTGTATCAAAGCAACATCTCATCAGCACACTTTAAAAAAAATAACCAATTCATCCTTATTTGCAAATGAGATAGAGTCTATTCTGAATTCATGATTTCTTTGTAATCTCCTTCTCCTCTTAATCTCCATTTTAACCATGGTTTCAAACACTGCCACTGTAATGGTCTGTCAGCCTGTGGCCTACGTCACTTCACTGTATGTATGAACCCCATATGGACAAACTCGAAATACTGCAGTCTGGTCAAAGGGCTGGGATGTTATGGACAAAAAATTAAAAACTTCCATATCAGTTGATATTGATGATTTTCGTGATAAATGTAAAATTATTATTTCTTTGCAGTTTAAAGACAGAATGTGTCTCTTCAAGTCTCCTCGTGTCCCCTCATGTCTTCTCATATCTTCTCATGTCTCCTCATGTTTCCTCGTGTCTCCTTGTGTCTTCTCATGTCTCTTTATGTCTCTGTAGTCTTCTCGTGTCTCCTCGTGTCTTCCTGTGTCTCCACAAGTCTCCTCGTGTCTCCTCATGTCTTCTCATATCTTATCATGTCTCCTCATGTTTCCTCGTTACTCCTCATGTCTCCTCGTGTCTTCTCATGTCTCCTCAAGTTTCCTTGTGTCTCCTCATGTCTTCTCATATCTCCTTGTGTCACCTCATGTCTCCTTTTGTCTCCTCATGTCTTCTTGTGTCTTCTCCTGGTTCAGGATCCACACAAAAGAATCTCCTCCTGACAAAGCTGCCACTGTTGCTCTCTGTGCAGCCAGATTGATATAACTTTGTTAAATTTGCCTCGTTAGCAGTAAAACGAAGAAGAGGAGGAGGAGTGTTCAGCAGACAGGTGCTATAGATCTGCATGTCATTGAACGTGCAAACACACACTGCAGCATGCAGAGCACACAGTAGCTGCCTGGTGGAGCCGTCCTCTCTCTTTCACTTTAATTGACCGAGTAATAAGGTCCTGAATGGAGCGTTTGCTTGGCTGTTGTCATTGAGAAGGTCAGAGCTGTCGCATGTGTGTAAGCGAATCGTTGTATACACATACACACCCACACACATACATGTATTTGCTGTGGTGCGTGCTTGTGTGTGTTTAAATGCTAGTGTTGTACTCTCAGGACTGATTAAGATGAGATACTTAGCAAAGGGGAAGCGTCTTCTTAGAGTGAACTTACACAAGTAATTTGCAGCTTGTTAATATAAAGAAACAGAAACACAACTCATTCAGTATCAGGCCTCGTTGAGGTGAAAACAGAAACCATCAGGTCTCAATGAAGATTTATTTATGAATTACTTTCACTAACCGAGAGACCCAAGCTTTATGTTGTATGATGACTGATACACGATCTTTAAAATCTCTAACGTTTTATATTCTGCTGTATTTACTTTTGTGACGACCCCCTCTAGCCTGACCTATGATAATGACACTTTATATTCTTCTCTATCGACACTCGTCTTTAATTTCTAGTTAATTGAAACTGAGACTGTACAATTCCTTTGATGTCTGTAGTCACACATGCCAATCAGATGTATTACTGAAGACCCTTGAAACCTCTGAATGCCTTAAAGAGCTTCTCTGACCAAGAGCTTGTAAGTTAAAAAGACATTTGCACAGATTGGAGTATGCGATTGCTTTTTTTTCTCATACTTTGGAGGCAATTTATATTTTTGGTGCATTAGTAGTGAAGCAGCAGTGGCAGTAATAGTATTAGAAGTATTAGTGGGGGTTGTGGTAATCCTTGTGCTGAACAGTAGAATAAAGGTGCAAAGACACAGTTGGGATGTCCTCAGAAAAGCCTTATCCTCCAACACACAGTATATATGCAGGTTTAATTGCTCTCACCATTATGGCCTAAAAGGACTTCAGCCAGGAGCTTTAATAAGACAGAACGTGGCTGAAACCCAAAGTGGCATGTCCTATTAGCACAACATAAAGAGAGCGGGATAGCTCAGCCCGCAGTCACCGGCTGAAGCACATTAGGAGAGAAGGCCTGTCGCCTGGCCAATCACCACAAGCTTTAAAACAGACACTGAGCGGGTGTTGAGCTCCTTCCTGCTCATTTTTCGATAGTTTGACAAGTTTACATTGGGTTTTATCAGTGGATCATTTAAATCAGCTAAATTACAAACATGTTCACACCAGCTTAGCTTTAGTGATTCGCGCTGTGTGTCTTGCTGTTGTTGGCATATGAAAATGTTGAATGGAATTGTTAAGAGACAAAAGAAGATGACTGATTTGTTTTTCTTTTCCATTTGAACCCCTTTCAAAGCCTCACTCATTCATTTATGATCAGGAAAATCAAATTTTTTCAGATTGAAGGATTTTTTGGTCCTTTTGACTAAATACAAAACATTGAGTTGTTGTGTATATTTGATAGGGCAGGTTTTTATGACAATATTTATTTTAGAAATATAAACAAACATTCTTAATTCCATCTGAAATGTTTCATTGGGCATCATCTTTTCCTCAAACAGGAACCTTTCACAATCTTTTTATTTTACCCTGTGGTTGCCTTGTATAGGCAAACACGGACTAGACTCTTCCCACAGTTTATTTTGACAAAAAAAAAGATTATTGATTTAGACTAGATGTTATTGGCTAAAAAAAGTTGTAGAGACTAGAAAAAGAAACGGAATTTTTCCATATTGAAGGAAGTAGAACTACCACTACTACTATTTATTTTATTTATACTTTTATTATCTTTGGAAAAAGGCAATATCTCAGAGTATATCAACATTCCCACCATTTTCACAGCCACCACGTTTCTTTTTTTTTGATTCACTTGTATGTATGGTTATGCATCAGAAGACATATTTAAGTTTGTAACCCGTGTACCACTCTTACCCTCAAACATGTCCGTACATTCTTTTTACATCTTATTTCAATCAGTCTGTAATTCGTTTCATTTATCTTTCTTATAAATGTCCATCTCGCATTCTATTAAACCAAGGCAGAATACATTTCAACTATTTCTCAGGCAGAGAAAAGGAGCATATCACATTAATGGAATCATACAAAGTCTCACATCGGGGTCATGACTAAGATCCACATATCCCAAATCTGATCACATTTGTCTTTTTGGATTTAGAAAGAACTATTTAACAAGTTAATCCTTGAAGGAGGCTTTCAGACTACACCAACATAGATAAGTGACAGGTCACCCAAATATAGTTTAATGAATGAACCCAGTCTGATGTGTTTGATATCTGGTAATGAGGAGCTCACACTGGGCATGTGTGTGTGTGTGTGTGTGTGTGTGTGTGTGTGTGTGTGTGTGTGTGTGTGTGTGTGTGTGTGTGTGTGTGCGTGTGTCTGTCAGATTAGAGACGAGAGGTGAGGTTTCAGCTTCGACTGTTGCCAAAACTCATCCTTCATTAAAAGTTTAGTTAAATCGCTTCGTACTTTTTCTCCTTTTGCCTGCAAATTACCCTCAACTCTCCAAGTCAGATGCTCTCTGTGTCTTGATTTTAATCCGAAGCGAGGAGACAGATACAAGGTTGAATTCTTATTTGCCCATTTGTCTGTCTCTTGATTTGTCTTTCTCTCCCAAGATTAAATAATCCAGAGGAGTAGAATTTGGCACTTAATCCAATATGGAGACTTCACCTTGGCAACAATCAGGATTGGACACATTTTCAATTCGTCCATTGGCATTGACACACAAGTTCATTATATTGGTCCGACGCAATATGGATTAGCACTGTTCTTCCACCTTCTGCGTCATACATTATCTCGGATCAATAAGACACGCTGCTGCTCATCGTAACCCACCAGTTAAAACCAGTAGGTATGGGATACTAACAGTATTAACAATAATGAACATGTGTTTTGTCTTATGAAAAGCATGATTGAACATTATGTACCTCCATCTTTTGCATCTTGTACAGCAACTTCCACTTTCAGTTGAGTCTGTGTTAAAAGTGTCTGTTTTTTGTTTACTTCATGCAGTCAGTAATTCTTCAGGGACTAAAGGGGACTCATTAATGAACATCCCTCTTGTCTAACTTGAGGTATGATAAAACTTAAAGCACTCATACTCATGACTCATACTAAATCGTGAAGTGTTTGTATCACAGCCCACCGCTATTCCCTGATAATGAGGACACCTATAAGAGCTCGTGGCTGTAAATCGGTTTCAAAGAAATGCAATTAGGCCTCATCCTCACAGATTTTATCAAAATATTCTGACAGCCTGTATCAATGGCTTTATGCATACATATATATATATATATATATATATATATATATATATATATATATATATATATATATATTTTTAATTTAGTGCCTCGATGCTGATCATTATCAGGAATTATATTATATTGTGGAAACTAGTGCTCTATATGAAATGGCATCCTGACACACGAAATAAATTATATTGTATCTTTGTAAAACAAAAATGTTCTATTTAAATCGTCAGTTCATTTTAGGTATTATGTATAAAAGTTGAATCGATTTTTACCAAACAGTCCAAAGAACCCGCCTCTCGCCCAAAGTCAGCTGGAATTTCTGGAGGTAATTTTGGTGATAATCCATTGAATAGCTGGTGAATTGGCATTGGCCATTACAGCTGTAGTCCACGCTGTACACTGGATAATATATAACAGAAATATTTTCTCCGCTGTTAGCATTAGCCATACCAGCTGTCAGCCCTGCTGGCTGTAGCCCTCCCCTCTGAATGCTAATCCGAACCTATAGCGATCAGTCCTATTAACATGCTGGAGATGCAGAAACACTGAGGAGGAGGCAGAGGGATCCTGACCTTATCAAAGACTGAGCAGCAGAGGGCATGCTCAGAATATAGAGTGACCTTCTTTCAACAAAAACTGAAATGTGTGCTCAGAAAAGCTGAATTGTTTGGTTTTTCGTTGTCCTGCAGTGTTTCCGGAGGCTGGTCTCATTTTAACTTCCTGTTAGTGTCAATAAATCTCATCAACACTACAAAACCTTAAATTAGGTGTTCTACTAACAAGTATTTTTACAACTTCGTGCTGCAAAAAAAACCTACTCTTGACAGATATTTCATCATTTCGAACATAGCCGCTGTATATTTACATTTATTAGAGTGAAAATGCAGCTGCAGAGTTCTTCCAGAATAAACTACACTGGCTGTGTTCACTTTAATGAAGAAATATGACCAAACAAAAGCAACTGTGCATGTGGATGACAACACTGTGGGGCCAGAAGCAGGTTTGTCACACTGAAAGAACTAAATAAACGCTGATTTTCTTATCTACCTTAAGGGAACTGTTAAAAACTGCATATACAGTATAACATCTATATTTAAAGTTAGGTAGCATGTTAATTATAATTTGTTAATGAGAAACATATGTTTTTCTGGTATTTGGTCATAAAACAAAATTGGACTATTCAAAAATAAAAAATGCTCAAATTTTGATCTTTGCTAGATGAAATCCATCCATCCATCCATCATCCATCTATTCATCAATTCAGCTCCATCCATCCATCTATACAGCTTATCCTTCGGGGGTCGTGAGGTGGGGTCTTTGGACTGTGGGAGGAAGCCGAAGTACTTGAAGAAATCCCACATAAACATGAAGAGAACATGCAAACTCTAAAGATGAAATGTTCAATTTTATTTCAAATCATTAAAATTTCAAACGAATCTGTCCCCAAATGTATTTTTCATCATCTCTAGAGCGACATTAAAATCCTTAAGGAGACAGTAATGGCAAGAGAGATTTCACTCAGATAACATCCTCCTTGGTACATGAGGGGAAAAAAAGAATCACCAAAATCATTCATGTCCCCCAGAGGATGTAGACTATATACATAGAGTACAGAGACTACACCCGCCACATGACCGCCTGCGTCACATCCAGATTTCATGGTAGTCCATCTAATAGTATTCATGTTTATCCCTTGCCTCCCCAAAGCAATACCTCATAAAGTAGCACCAGTTTTATTGTTACCAGCATTTGCCTAAAACCGACACTATGGACAATTTGTCATTCACAGAATAGTGCTCATTAAATTTCACATTGAGAGGAGAAGCTTCACTTTCTCTGAAGCCCAGTTTTACATAACGCCGGAGACACGGACAGAGACACTTAAGAAGACTCTTGCACTATTGACATAGATCGGCAACAGAAGTTTGGAGACAGACTCGTGACACGTGGAAAGGAGTACAATGATGTTGTGAGGTCAAACGCAGAACGGTATAACACACAATCAAACATGGAGCCTCATCTCCCTGAGTGTGACCTGTGTATGATAGAGGAAGAAGATGTGGTCCCTCAGTCCCCAGGCTTTCCCCCTGTTGGTCCCCCAGCTGCGCCCCCTCACCAGGCAGGGCATCGATCTACGCTTGCCTGCCTCCACTCCCATGCTCAGGACCCTTCATTAGGCCCCGCCTGCAAGTGTGGATGCTCTAATTGGCGAGGGCCACTGAGAGCCAGCATCCTCGTCTGCCGCGCTCTCAGAGAAATGGTGGCCAGGCATCAGCCGCTCACACTAATCTTTCCCATTATCCTCTGCTCTTCTGTGGGAGTGGGAAAAACAGCCTGCCTGTTTGTGTGTTTTTCTGCGTGTTATATTTTTGGGTGTTTCTATTTATCTGGGACCATGCGTATACGCTTTGTTTGATTCCTCGGGCTAATGGAAGTGCAGGCCTGATCAGGTCATGTGACATACAGAACATCATTGCATCCATCCATGACACATGTTGACAGCTCACGCTTGGAGGACAGTGTCGCGGGGGAAAGTGGCCATTTCCTCTGTTCTGCAGGATGTTTTTCATGTGAACTTGCTGTGCTGCTTGGCACTGCACTTCCTGTTGTGCAGGCAACCCAGACCCATTCATTAAGAGCTTTTACAGCAGAGTGGCACATAAATCCTGCAAACTCTTCCCATCTGCTTTATCTGTGTCCCAGCTGAACATCCACATGAGAGTTCACGGTTTTTACTTTCATTCACTGCTCCTCTGATGATTCATACTTGTCTCTCTCTCACACCGTGGGTCTCATTTCATTCCTTAATCATTATGATTGAACATTTTAATTTACACATTAGAGTAATTTACAGCATGGCAATAATAATTTGCAGGTCAGTTACAATTTTCTCCAGCCCTAATGAGAAATTAGATTAAAGTATTTTTATTTACTGTTACTCTTTCCACAGGGTAGAGCGACAAACAGAAAGAGAGGGCGAGAGGGCAAGAGGGTCAGGGCAGCTCTCAAAGGAGGTACTGGGTGGAGAAGGGGGGGTGGGGGGGGGGGGGGGGGGGGGTAAAACCAGTGGAAATGTGTCTTTTCTGTTGGCTTTACTGAAATTAAACTTTATTATTATATAAGGCAACAAAGCAAGTCAGTGAAGTGGACGGACCAGAAAAAAGAAAAACAATTAAAAGCAAATGCAGTAGCTAAATCAAGTCAATCAGGAGAGAAGGAAAAAAAGAAACGGCAAATTTCATACCTCCGCCATGGCCCAACAGTCCCGTTTAATTCAATCAAGCTGCACCAAATTTCACACACTCATAGATATCAGTCCCATAAATGTGCCAGATTTCTCTAATGAAATGAAAATGTTGAGAAAATCCAAACAAAAAATATTGTGGGAGTTTAACTGACACATGAAGCCCAGTAGTTTCTGTGCAATCTTCCTTAGAGTCAAACAAACAAGGTGGGTGGGACAGAGATTATACATAACAAACTACATAAATATAACATAAACAGGGTAGAACATTTTCTTTCTATAAAGTAATAAATTCATTGTCTTTTGTATCTCTCTTTATATACACTGTATATATTTGTCCTTGTGATTGAATATTCATAGGAGACAACGCCTGTCATTTATTTGAACCAGTCATCAATAACGGGCTGTGTTTGACCTTGGCAGAGAGAAATGTGAGAGGTGCCAACAAAGCCTCCCGCAGCGAATCCAAAGTTTTGACCCATCTCCTAATGATCACCTCTGGCCAGATTTTGGTAGCAATTAATGCATCGTCTCTCCAACACTTCTGACCAGTTGTTTTTCAAAAAAGGAAAAATGAACTGACTGCCTGGCATGAGCCATAGTCTTTTCTGTTATGTCTGGATTTAAATCTCTGTGAAAAAATACTCTACTCATTATTTAACATAATTGTATATAATAAATATCACTGTTCTTTTTCTGGGCAAATTTTTTATTGTTTTTTTTTATTACTATTATTGTTTAAAAGAATGAACATTTGTAACACGTAGATATGCTGTATATATTATGAAATATGAGATTCCATTTTCATTGCTTTTTTTCTATCTTCCTTCATTTTTCGCCAATAGATTTTGCCTGTTTATTTCTCCAACATTAAGTGACTCACACTCTCATTCCTCTGTGTTGAAAGTATCCATGGTTTCATAAAAATCTATGAAATACGATATAGCAGACTGGAGTAGTGGTCAGTTATATATTGTATAGGGGAGCAGGTGGGCGTCTGATAATAAGTGTTCCCTTTTTCTTCAGATAAGGTGGGTGAGTCATCTTGTCTAAAAATGAATGAAAGTGGAAAATAATCCAAACTGTGCTTCTTTTTGCTCTCAGTTATTTTGAGTCAATCAGCCTCTAATGAGCAGCAGAGCTTCTGCAAAGTTCAGTGAATTTAGGAATGACAGCAACACAGTCGGGTCCAGTAGTTCAGGATGGTAGTGCACTGTGGTAACTTATAGTATAACAAAAATGAAAATGAAAATAAAGATTGTATTACATTAAAAAGGTTGAGTACAGTACAAATGACAGCTGAATAAAGTATTTCAACAAGTGACAGGTGCATGTTTGTATTGAAAAGGAGTTCAGGTAGATTTCAGTAACAGTTTTGTAATTGAAATCTACATAACATATTAAAGACAGTATTCTACCTCTGAACGAACTGAAGAAACAGACTACAGACTGTTCTTTGTGCTCTGATACTGATCATCTCTACACAACATATCTGGGTCAACGTTTCCATCTAGTGGAGAGAAATCAGGTCACAGCTACAAACACCATCTGCTACAGCGATGCATTTTGTTGCAAGTGCATCAGCACACGATGTGACTGATGCACTTCTATTCCATCTAACTATCTATCTATCTATCTATCTATCTATCTATCTATCTATCTATCTATCTATCTATCCATCCATCCACCTATCTATCTATCATTATATTATTTTATGAGACACAAGTTATGCATTACCCTGTATCAGCTTTATATGTTTAGTTAATGTACAATACACTTTATTTGTATTTACACATTTACACTTTACATTGTTTTAAGACTCTTTAGACTCGTGTTTTATCTACTGTATCGCTCTCCAACCAGAAGGTCGGCGGTTCGATCCTCAGTCCCCCCCCCCCCATGCCGAAGTGTCCTTGGGCAAGATACTGAACCCCTAAATGGCCCCTTATAGATGTTGAATGCACTAATAGTCGCTTTGGATAAAAGCGTCCGCCAAATGACATGTAATGTAATATTGTTGATACTGTAATTATGGCACAAGAATTTCCTTTGGGGTTAATAAAGTCTTATCTTATCTTATCTTATCTTATCTTATCTTATCTCATCTCATCTCATCTTATCTCTATGTGCCTGAGGAGAACTCACGAACTTTGAAACGAGTGAGGCATCTCGCCGCAGGACCACCTTTGGTCTTTGCTTCCCGCTCGGCGTGCGTCATGACGTCAGAGGGGTACGGAGGGTGGGCAGAGTGCGGGACGTACGGTGCTCGGACGGCAGCTGAACGTCCGCGTCTCAGCCTGAACACTTCACTGTCATCCATGTAAGTGAGGATTATATGATGTGTTGTTGTTGTTGCGGTTGTTGTCCCTGTTGTTGTTGTTGTTGTTTACCGTGTGCTGTGTTTGTGCGCCGTTAGCCAGAGCAGCCGTTGATGTAGATGTTGCACCGCATTAGCAGCAGCAGCAGCAGCAGCAGCACGGTGCGGTGCGGCGCGGTGCGGTGTCAGTAACGGGACCGTCCACCTGAGAGTCACCGACTGGGAACACTCACATTTCCACCGGCTTTACCTCACGTGTTGTCCCAACCCGCACTTTCCCCTGTCACCGCTTTACCGGTTCCTCCACAGTTACGTTATCAAGAAACGTGACTTTCCCTCGCGTCAGTTCATCTCCTGTGTCGGTATGTGAATAAGAGAAGAATAACAAATGTTTAATTTAGCCGCTTCACGTGACGTCTGGAGATGAAATCATTCGCTCTCATGTGAATCCTCTTGTTTTAGGACTTTGACAGCTTGTGATGGACTCTGGGAGGGGGGATGGGGGGGGGGGGGGGCTTGGTTCCAGTGAATTCATGTAGTTCGTGTGTTCATTTCCTATGATGCTGTCATGTTAATGTGTGTCAGTGGCTCATGATGTCAGCCGCAGCCTCCTGCAAACCCCACACAAGTTTTAATCAACCCTTATTTCAGTCTCTACTCAACTGGCTAATGCAATATTTAATGGGCTCAATAGATTTCATGGCCTGGGAAGCGATGATGGCTGCCCGCAACATATTATTATTATCAGTGTCTGGGAGACAGATGCATTTACAGGCAGGGAGACACAGATGCATTTAGAGGATTACAGTTTCCATCTCACTTTTTTCCTCCTCCTTGTTGCAGAGCTGTGGGGCCTGATGCAGCAGGATGTCATCTCCTCTGCAGTGAAGGAAAGCTGCTCCAGCGTCCCAACGATGGACTGAAGGTTTGTTTAAATCCCTTTCACTGTACTCATCCTTTCTCATGACATGGTGACAGGGAGACTGCACAGCACTTATAGTATGACACACATGTAGAGGGGCAGGAAGGGTCTGCTAGGACATGATACAGCATATCCCACTATCTGTATGACCTACTGTGCTAAGTGGCTGAGAGCTCAGCTGCCCCTCCAGGGCTCAGCTCACACAGCCATTCATGTCTCACTACGATGGTCAGACCACCAGGATGACGCTGCCCTCCTCCTCCTCCTCCTCCTCCTCCTCCTCCTCTGCACTCACGTTGTTTCTTCCCTTTTGGGAGCTGAGCTAAGAACTGAGAGACTTTGTACATGTGTGATGTGCTTGTGTGTATCTGTATGTGTGTGTCTGTTTGCGTGCATGATGCTAACTCTGTACTTTCTAAAAATGATGTGCTCATCTTCAGGTTAATATAAAAAATCCGCACTCGGTGATGTCCTCATCCTTTAGATCAGATCACAAGATTAGCACAGCTCCCTGTATGTGTGCCTGTCTCACACAGATGCTGATTGATTGGCTGTGTGAACAGGAAACCAGCATTTCTCAATAGAAATCTGCAGCCAATGGATTAGCAAGATTAAAATGAGAAGTGGATTGTGATTAGTTTATGTATTTATATTGGTAGAGGCTTGTTTTGATTGGTGAGGAATTTGTTTTGAATTTTTGTGTGTTTATATATATATGTAGTGTTGTGTTACTATTGTATGAAGTCATGTTTCTTGTAGACCGGCTGCAGTCGTTCCGTTGTTTACATTGAACAGAACAAGCTTTGTGTGTAGAATGATCTGTGTGCAATAGGTCTTTCTCTTAAATCATTAATTTAAAAACTAAACATGTAGGAACTGTAGTTCTGCAAACTAATTATACATCCAAGTACACACATATGTACATGTATATCTAAACATTATATTCTACCAGTATGTCTTTATTACCAACGTGAATCCTTCACAAGCAAAAAATAATGTCCAGGATACCAAGGTGTTAACTTAAGGTACACTTCCTTCAGCCTGGTGCTATTAGAGTTCTTCTAATATTGGCCTCTAGCTGTGACTGTGAACATGGATGTGTGAGTCTGTGAACATGGATGTGTTAGCTTTGTGACAGACTGTGCTGCCTCCTCGATGTACCTGACTTCACACCTACTGCATGTGAATGTAAAGGCCTCAGCGCCTGGCAACGCTGAATAGGAGAAGTGTTATGGAAGATGGATAAATTGGTGCTTTATATGATGCTACAGAACATTCTAGCACATTTAATGATGAGATTCTCCCTCAGTGTTCTCTTATTTATAGGCTGCTGCTCGGTTGCCACGCTCTGCTGCAGAGGGCATTGCACTGCGGGCGCAGCATATCCTGGGTTGCCTGGGTTCAGTTCTTGGCGGTAGTACCCCCAGCTTGGTTGTGCATTCCAACAAACGTAATTGGCAGCATTTGTGAGTGGGAAGCCAGTGAGGGGCCGCGTCTCGGCAGTCGACCATGGAGCAACTTTAAACTGCTCTTAAATGTATCCCTTGGTCTTAGTGTTTATGTCTTAATTGAATTTACTGCATCACTCTACTATGAATCTGACTAAGTGGATCTCTTAGGCCTTTTTACACCTACCATGCAGTGTACATCGTTGTCAAGCCTCTAAAAATATTACAATGAACACGTGAACCCTGTCTCTGGACACAACACAGTGTTTTTCATACATTTCTCTTTGACATATTAGTTTAACATTAATTTGACAGCCAATCACCAGCATTTTAAGATCCTGGTACAAGCATGCTGCCTGCTTATTGAACCATGGACACTGATGAGATTTACTTCTTAGGTAGCAAAATTTGACACTGAATTACATTACTGACATTTTTTAGTATCCATTTTGTTCGGTGCCACGAAAGTATCAAAGTTTAGAGCCTGACCACATCATTTCTGCACTGCTTATTCTGTAAAATAAAAGTGTACATGCCCATACCGCTATGTCTGTGTAGGGCTGTATTTAGTACCCAGCCTGAATACCAACAAAAGATGTTTGTGAAGCTCCTTTGTCCTTTTCCCCCAAACAAATGATGCAGTGTTCAGTAACGGATTCAAAAAGATTCAGATAATCATTTTTTTCACCTCAGTGGAGTCGAAAACAATCATAGCATCATTCACACAGTGATGGGGCTCTGTTCTAAAGGGGAAGTGCTGTATCTCAGAGAGGAAACACTTTTTCCTTTCACTCCCTGGCCCTTTCTGTCTCACTCTGTCTCTCACACACACACCTTCTTCCTCTTCCTGCAGGATTAAGCAGAGGTGTCAAAGTGCGCCTTAATTTAGATGCCAGAGACGGATCATTCTTCAAAACTCCCATATGTGCAAAAAGTTTTTCTTCCTTCCATTTCCTTCTGCTGCAGACAGATCGTGTTTCTTCTCTCCAGTAGGACTGACTCCCACTCGTCCAGAATGAAGGTGAAATTCCTTTATAGAGGCTGTGGTTTCTAGTGGCAACGAGCTGCCTGCTTCCCTCGGATCCTTTCCTGTTCGAAAAAACAGAGGCAGAGAAGAGGCACTTTAAAACACAACTGAGGTCTATGTTTATGTAAGTCGGTATCTTCCAGAGTTACAGTCATTTTTAGTTTAAAATCCCCTCAGTGTGTTTCCCTCAATGTTAATCTGATTGCAGCTTGTTGCTCTGAATGAATAAATAAGTAGTACATGTGGGATTCACATAAAAGTCAACAGGGCAGCAGGAGACTTTCCAGGTCAGACATGTTCACAACAACAGAAAAAGGTGTGGAGCGTTCAGGTGAGGGATGGAACCTGGGTAGAGCGTGCAGAAGGCAGGACCCTTATGGTCAAAAGATCTCAAATCTCATTGTCTTTCCAATTCGACATCGTCATAGGCTTTTTCTATCCTGAGATATTTATATATATATATATTTTTTTTCTGTTTTTCTTCTATCTTGTGTTAGAAATGTCCCCACACTGTGACATTCTCCTGCTGTCAGCATTTCTTTAAATTAAATCAGATGACGTTAGGAGCAACTGACTCATACATTTGCGTCTCAACAGTCTCTCCATGTATTTTCACAGCATGTGATGACAAAGAAATCAAACAAGAGTCATAACTTCCTGTTATTTCGTAAAAATTTTGTCGGTGAAAAAGAGGCATTTCATTATTGTCCTGTCTTATTTGAATAAAGCCAGAGGGAATGCAAATGTAACAGTCACCTTTGACTGAATGTCAAAAAATGCTTCACTCTAACAGATTGAAGAAGCCAGAAATATCAATTATTGCATATCTGAAAAGGCCAGAAAGGGAATTTTGGACTAAAAAGACTGTAACTCTAGAAAATGTTCACTTCTCATGTCAACTCAGATGGCTGAAACTCCACAGTAGCTTTATATCAACTTTTGACTTTAGACCTTAGACCCCCCCCCCCCCATCAGAGCTTTAAGAAGGGAATGTCTGATGGCTGAAAATGCGCAAAACAGCCTGATTTTCATCAACCTTTCATTTCAATATGTTTGCGTCTTCTTCTTCTTCATAGATTGTTCACTTTAGAAGCAGCAGTTTGGAGGTCTGGAGAAGGAATTTTATCTCTCATCTCTCCCTCTTGATATTGTTGACCGGCCGACTTCGTGCTGAAACCCAATATCACGCTCATAGTAAAAGCTTCGAGACCAGCGCTTGGATGCGCAGAGCTCCAGTAACCCCTCCACTGAGCAGGAGAGGTGTCCAGTTACCTGAGCCCAGAGATTGGACTAAAGAGTTATTTAAATAGGTGACAACATGGATGATTTATGTCGGTTTCTCACCTGCAGGCACCACAAAGAGCCAGATGCCCTCTTGCCTGATAACCTGACAGTTTTCTCTCTTCAGTCGCACAAAGTGTGCGTTGACCCTGAGACACATTCCCCTTCCCCATTCCATACGGCTGTGCGCCTTTAACACAATCTCTGGTATGAGATTTCAGCTGGTGTGTAGGTGGTTTCCAGGCCGTTGACAGCCGATGATGCTCTGCCAGAACGGGGTGGAATATGAGCTTCGTTGGCCAAGTCGGAATCCTGCCCACTCTTAAACACCTATCAGGTTAATAAGTGAAGGCCACTTTGCAGGACTTGAAGTGGATTATACTCACTATCTAATTTCTCCTCTTGACGAGTGGGAACCCCCTTTTCAGAACATCTGTCCTACTTCACGTCCGTATACACTTTACATCAGGTCGGACACATTACACCCGCACTGAGTGTTCTTGTGGTTGTAGTCAACATGGACCAGTGTCAGTTCCATGCACGGGGTGAATTATTCATGAGGAGACTTGCTGTCGTGTTCAGCACAGATGCGGAGGTGTCGCTTAAACAAGGCCCCCCCCTCCTGACTCGTTCAGAATAATGTTCCATCACTCACCGTCGTTACGTTTCACATCACTGCTCTGATGTCTAGATTCATTCACTGTCAAAGTGAATAAATACAGTGTGGTTTTTAGAATCCTGTAAGTCTCTTTGTTACTTTTGTCTTTGTAGCTTCTCACTTCACTGACTCTGATCAAATTCTTTTAGGTAGAGGTTTTCCAATAGCGTTTTTCCCTTCCTGATAACCGATAGCGATACCTGGACTCCGATACCAGTGCATTTTAAACTTATATAATGTATTTTAACATCTATATGCTACTAACCCAGAGTGGAAGTAATGGTTGCTATCATTGTTTTGTGGCTTAGTTAAGTTCAAATCCACTGAAAAACAAATACATACAGAGAATGAATGCCGTAGAACTTCTTCTATTTTCTATTTTTACATATACAATTGAAAAAGAAGACATATAAATAAATCTAGGAAAAAACAACCTTCTCGAAACTGAAGTCTTACGTTGCAATTTTACTTGTGGGACTTTCCAGTGCGAAATATTTCCAAATTGCCGGTTTCTTAGCTAGCTCTGTCTAACGATGCACTACTGGAAATCACCTCAAGGCGTGGTATTGGATCAGTACATAAATTTGTGTACTTGCCGACAACTGACACAGCATTTTTAGTTGTATCAGTATCAGAAGATCTCTAGTTTTAAGTGACTCACACATATCCAATATTCCTCCTGCTGTTCCTCTTGTGTGAGTTTCGTTGTTTTTCACAGAAATTTGAGTCCGGGGAGGTCACAGGGGAAGTAGTTACAAATGATCTCATGTTGCCTAAGAGAAATAATAAAATCTGAAATATTATATAAGACAGACAACCATGTTTGAAACAGTCATCATTTAAAAGTGTTTTTGGCCCCTTTACAAGAAGAAATCTTTCATTCAACTTTTGTAAACAAGCCCATGATGTCATTGAGCAAACAGCTGGTTCTTTTCTAAACGTGATTGTGTCGTCTGGTTTGTCCTGTTCCTAAAAAGGCTGGGCGCAGCTTTGGCTGCAGGGCCTCCCTGTGGGTTTCATCTTGCACAATGGGGCGTTGTGCTTGCCTCCGTCAGGGAACTACCTGCCATTCACCTTCTCATTCAGACAAAATCTCAGCCGAGCGCCTGGCTGAACCCAACACGGCCAGGAGAAACACGCCATTAGGCTGGATGCTTTTGATCCAGTCTGGCCTCTTTCACCCCTGTATCCGTTTTCTCGCTTATTCCCCCGACTGATACAAAGAGTCGCGTCTTCTCTTATCACACATTTTGCAGTATGCTGAAGTCATCTCCTGCACTGTCAGGACTGATACAACTGGGCTATTCACTGACTCCCCCCACCATGCACACACACTCACACACAAATACAATAACGATTGTTCCTGTTTCCTGCCTATGCTGTCATTCTGCAGCTGCTGAATGAGATATGGCCCATTTTCCATCGGTCAAAGACAAAACATAAGCGTATATACGAATGTACGCACACATATGTACACATTTCCACACAATATAATTCCCGCTATATATCTCTTCCTCGTTCCTTTTCTCTGCCGGTCCGACACAAAAACACACATTCATGCGGTCACACACAAACATCGCTGCCAGAACTCTCTGGCCTAATTCCCCTCGTATTGATGTGTGTCTGTCAGTGAAAGAGGCGCAGCACAAAGAGCAGTGATGGGCCTGTGTGTGGCTCAGAGGGAACAAAGAGCAGTCTATCCCACGCCAGCTCTCAGACCCTTCTGGAAACACTGCACGGGCTTGTTTAAGCTACGGCCATATTTTGAATTAACCGACTGTATATGTTCAGCGATGAACAACATGGCTGCTTCAGTGTCAAAGAGCACCGGACAGATTGACCTCCACTTGTGTTTGCATCTTTTTTTTTATCACAAGAGTAGAATATAAACAGTTAAGAGGAAACAGTGGTCTGGTTATCGCCACCACTAAAGAGGTAATTTGTTTGTCTGCGTTAGTTTGTTATTTTTGCAGGATTATGCAAATACTACAGAACTGATTTTTTTTTCACTTTGTTTGCAGTGTCTCCCACAGAATTTATTGCCTTCGCCAAGTAGGTTAAGTCTGCATTTGTTTGTTCATCTGTTTGTTTGTTTGTCAGTTGGCTCATGCAAAAAAACTACTGGGCGGATTACCATGACACTTGGTGGAGGGATGTGATATTGGTCAGGGAAGAAACCAATTTTGGTGTGGATCCAGATCAGGCGTTAATCTTTCTTTAACATTGTGAGATGGGGCGTTTTTCAACATTTCAGTTGATGGCTCAGAGAGCAATTCATGGATCTTATCGGTATGAAAATAATCAGGCATGTTTAAGGGCCTAATATTTATGAGTTAGTGAATTTAAATGTGGTTTCATAAGGGGACAGTTGGCAGAGGAATGCACTCTGGTGCCATTCTGAGTGCATATATGGTTTGAAACTAACCTTTTACTGAAACTACTGACTGCATGCATGCAAGGGCTATGATGCCCCGTGCAGTGCAGATACATGATTGTGTTTGCATTATATTAAACTACAGATTGTCTGCGTTTTCGCTTTTATACCCAGACTGATCATTTAAAAGTTGTGATACTGTAATTTATTGTTAAACATTATCACTTGAAAAAAGCTTGTTTATATGATATAAAAAAGATCACAAATAAAAAATAGGATTGTTTAATATTTATCACAACACCCCTTCGTTTCCTTTAAGCTTAAACTTGGATCTATTATATTACTTCACTCATACTTATTATCACTGTCTACAAAATGACAAGTTGGGAATGTGTGAGTTGTTCTTTTCTGTTGGTGCCAGAGACCATTTCACCGTCTCATCTGTTAAACTGGCCAAAGACAATGTGACAGCAGGAGAGAGTGTGTGTGTGTGTGTGTGTGTGTGTGTGTGTGTGTGTGTGTGTGTGTGTGTGTGTGTGTGTGTGTGTGTGTGTGTGTGTGTGTGTGTGTGTGTGTGTGTGTGTGTGTGTGTGTGTGTGTGTTTATATGAGTGAGTAGCATGAGGGAGGCTGACATGGTTCCAGAGAGGCCATTGTTGGTTGATTGTCATTCGCCTTTGACATTATTGTGAAACATGCTGACTCACACATGCTGCTGACATGGCTGACATCTGTTTATCACAGACCACCACTTTTTAACATGAGATTAAATAGACCTGAACACATGCAACCACATTCATGTTTCTGAGGTTGATCTCAGGAGAAAGTGAAGAGAGAATATTTATTTCTAAAAGGATCACCAAAGGATTATTCAAATCAGTAGCTGTTAAAGATTTAATTTTAAGCTTAAATGATAATTCGCTTGAGATTTCTTGGTCCGTCACATTTTTATATTAACAATTAACATATATTCTTAGATTTTAAGAAATATAACAAAAGAATACTAGATCGCAGATGCACAGTCTTTTGCTGAAGTATGTTCTGCACGTTGTCAGACTCGTACAATGTTGAGCAGTGATGGAGTTTTCTGTCAGAACAGGACATTCGTAATTCAAAGACCCATCTGGTGTTTGTTCTTTTGCGTCATCACATCATCAAGGTGGAACGACGAGCCTTGCTTAAATTGTACAAAGATGCGGGATCTCTCACACAAGCATCCACACCAAGTCTAAAAATAACGCTTTGTCCTCTAAAGGCTCCTGAAAGAGGATTTAGTTTGAATATAAAACCATTGGCAATCAAGAAAACATCCAATCCAGCGCTGGGATCAGCCTGCGGATGAAGGAGGGGATTTACCGGCGCAGAGGGAGGGATGGGTGCGAAGGGTTGGTACAGAGCTTCAGGTTGGGATTAATTTGGGTTTACCCCCCATCACGGCTCACCGGCTCCAAAACAACAGGAAAGTGCACTGTCATGATTAATCACTCATCACTGTGACTGTCACTCATTAACCTTTTCAGTGTGAGGGTACATGCTTGCATGCAAGTGGTCATTTTTAATAATAAAATAAATGTTTATTGTACTGAACTTAATAGCAATATAAAACTTCAATATTAACATTTCTCTATATCGTTTTGTATTCATGGGAGACCCCAAAACACACCGAAGAGTAAGGCAGGTATGGTGTGTGGAATTTAATACAAACAAGCATAGAAGTCCAGACTCAAACAGACATCAAAAGGAAAGAAAGGAAGGTAGCAAGAACTGAAACAGTAGAAAGCTAGAAGGGCACTGAAGAGTACAGACCTCCACTGAGGCCAAAGAGTCTCCTTATGAAACCACATTTAAATTCACTAGATCCAGATTTCTGTTTTTTTCATCAACATCCATGAATTACTCCCCAAGAAATCAAGGAAAATGTTGAAAAACACCTTATTTGACAATGATCTGGATCCACACCGAAATTAAATAGGTTTTTCCCTTATGGCATCTCAGTTTCAATCAATCAATCAATCAAATTTTATTTGTATAGCCCATATTCACAAATCACAATTTGTCTCATAGGGCTTTAACATGGTGTGACATCCTCTGCCCTTAACCCTCAACAAGAGTAAGGAAAAACTACTTAAAAACCCTTTTAACAGGGAAAAAAGAAGGTAGAAACCTCAGAGAGAGCCACATGTGAGGGATCCCTCTCCCAGGACGGACAGAAGTGCAATGGATGTCAAGTGTAAAGGAGAACATCAAGATAAAGGTTTTAGCAGCATTGATTAGGGTAAACATTTTGTTTCAGTTTCATGGTAATCCATCGTTTTGTGTTTGTACAATACCGCTAATAACTTTAATAACTTCCTTCTCAGAAGTAATAAACTCAAAGTACAAACAAAAATAAAACACAGGGAGGTTTTAGGTCCAAGGTACAAATCAAAAGTCTTTATAAAGGTACTTAACAGTCTCTCCTACTAGGCAGGGGCTAAATCATGACGTATATTTTCAGGTCCTGTGAGGACTTTGATTAAAGTGAATGTAATTATTGCCCGGATGTAATCAGTAAAACCACCAAGTTGAAGCTGTGTTATTAGTCTGAAAGGTTTTGCCTTAGGGTTGACAGCACAATATCTAAATCACCTCGCACAGAAGCCAGGTTCCAGGTGACAGTATTAATCTTCTTCTTTTTAATTATTTTTATCTTATTAATCTTCTTCTTCTCTCTCAGGCAGTCAACAGTGACATTTAACTGACATCATCATACTGACACGCTGCCACTGTATCAACCACATCAGTATCTGCTCATGGAACAGAAAAGATTAGACAAGATTATATTTGTTGGACATTTCACCTTTGTTGGCAGGACAGGTCAAGCATGACATGACACGTAGCTGCAGGAGAACTCAAGCCTCCGTAAAAAAATCAGATTAAAGATCAGTTTGTGTAGAAAATAAAAGCCGCTGTGTAAATGCATTTGTGTTTAGAATGCAGGTTCTCTTGTTTGAGACAGTTGTAAAAAAGCGATGTGCTACCTGCAAGTATCTTAATTCTCAATCTTGTATTCTTCCATCTCTGGACTTAGTGTAAAACTGATTTATTCATAGCCATGTCACAGCTTAATTGGCATTGAATAAATTCTTGCAGTTATGTCTGTCTGCCCAACATTGTGTTATTCTTCGTGACATGACAGCGCAGCTGAAGGAATAAAGTTTGGATATGTAACTGCGCCTCCCCAGGCTCCCAATGTTCCTGCCTCGCTTGTTTTGCTGTCCTCAATGGGAGCAGATATTGATGCTGCGGGGAGGCTGACTGCCTGCCTGTCTGTCTGTGGGTCTGTCTCTGAGCTGATCACTTCTCCACCAATGAGGTTCCTTCTTGAGGAAGGCAGCTTGTATTTTATCAGGTGTCTTCTCTTTGTTGGGGTTTTTGTCACTGAGTTAGATTTAGCTAGGCAGTTTGTAAGGCTGCAGGAGGCGGCTGTGCACTGTGATCTGTGTTTGTGTCACTGCACTTTGTGTTGTTCATAGTGTGGAAACCCTTGTCTCTTGATACTGCCTCAGGATAAGGAAGGGGCTCGTTTGGGAATAATAAATGAGCTCCTGGAGGAACACAAAATCACCACGCTGTGCCACGCATGTTCATCATTTTCTATTGACAACATGTTCACAGCTCACAGTGGAAATTGAATGTATCGTTAAATGATTTTTGATTGCAATCAGAGTGAGATGTGTATTGGTTGAAGTAGCTTTAGATCAGTGCGGTGACTGAGAGTGAAGTTTCAAATATTCAAAATTGTTCTTTGTCCCCCCCCTCTCAGGTAATCCATAAGAGTGAGACACACGAGGCTGACAGTCTGGCTGACGGTCGGGCTGATGGTATGTGTTTTTTCTTTTTTTCTTATGATGGGAGACATTGTCATTTTCCCTCTCTGCCTCCGCTATTATTTTCTGCGTGCTTTCCCTTCACCCTCTTGGGCCTTTCTGGTTGCATCCCCCCTCCAGGCTATTGTTTACTTTCTTAGTCTGCATGTATACCTGCTTAGTTTTGAATTAATTTATGCTTCATTTTGTGATCTTAACATCATGCTGGCTAACCTGGATCCAGAGGCTTTCCCTGAAACACTGGGCTATTTGTATGTTGAATGATTCAGAGGAATATATGAGACCATCCTCAATGCCGATTCAATGCAGATTCATCCTGCCCTGTCTACAAACTGTAAAACATAAGTCTAATTACTGTGTATTCACACTTCCTTCCATTTGCAATTAGTGAATGTTTATCACTGGAACCAGGCAAAATTCTATCCTCTCATAATCCATCTCCTCTCTCTCTGCACTAGACCAGCATGGCTTCTTGTTCCTGAATCAGAGATGCATGCTCCCTCTTTGGATTCATCCCCCTGACCATCACTGAGCCGATCAAACCCTCTGTCAGTCAGTCCCATCTCCACTTCCACTGTTCTCCGCTCTACTCGACTGTATTCGAGTCTCTCCTCCACAGTCGTTGTCCTGTTGTGAACCCCTGCATGTCTGACAGATAGAGAGGGAAGTATCAGTAGACGTTTTCACTGTATAATTCCTCTCTGGTGTTCATTGGAGGTCAACAGGGCCACATGCAGCAAGGGGATGATAATCAAAGGGAGCCAGAGGGGGTGGGTCCCAGTTCAGGTCCTGGAGTTAGAAGAGACACAGTGGGATCTCAAAATCCAGGGTTGAAGAGGGCCTCATCTCAGTCAGAGCACCCGTCTTTCAGTAAAATGAGCCAGAACGCAAGGGAGAGCATGGGGGTTCTTGGCCAGGGACTGAAACAGCTGTTCCAGCAGCAGCGTAAACGCCTCTCCCTCTCTCGCTCCACCACCACCTCCTCGTCTTCCTCCTCATCTTCCTCCGTAGTGTCCGCAGGCGGTACCTCCCCCTCTGCCCCTGAGGATGCCTCGGGGTCCTGCTGCCCTGACTCTGACTGCCTCTCTGCTCCTGTGGTTCCTTCTGCAGCTGGCCAGGGCTCAGTGGCTGCAGACACGATGAGGCGTGGGACCAGCCTCCAGAGCCGGCGCAGTAAGGGGTCCGGATCGGGGAGCGGGGACCGCGATCCCCTCCTGAGAGGCAGCCCCCAGGCCCCACGCCGCCACAATACCACTGATCCACAGCAGCATATCAGCCGCCCGCGGTCCTCCTCCACCACTGACACCACACCCAGCAGCCCTGCCCCTGGGAACACTGGCAGTGATGTTGTGCTGTCATCAGGGTACCAGTCCACGGAGGAGACGGACAGGGTAAGTAACATCAGCCGTGAATCACATTATCACTTCACACACTGATTGATGTCCTCAACTCCCCTTCTACTGGTGTCAGGCCTTGTTTGTCAGTGAACAAGTGAAGACAGTCAGTCAAAAGCTGAGGTTCACTTTGCTGCTGATGCAACAATTCCTGCTGTTTCAGCTGTGAGCACAGAGAGAGCACTCTGCTGTCTGTCATCACCGCAGTCTGAGTTTGCTAAGTACTGACTATTGATCAAGAGCAAGGATGTTTTGTTACGGCCAAAACACCATTAATCCAAGAGGACAGATGCAGATCCACAGTGCAGCTTGCTGGCAAACTGAACAATGATAAAACGCATTAAATCTCACACAGATACAGTTAATTAAAGGATAGGTTCACAGGTTTGGGTGTTTTGAAACAATAGTCAGGTGCTCATACCAACACTGACACAGATTTAGTTGCTGTAATCATTCCCTCAGTCATTAAGAGATCCCTTTCCAACACACTTCCAATGGAAGTGATGAAGGATAAAATGAATTCTGTCTTCATTAAGCACATTCATTCTCTGGACTTAATGAGGCTGCATCCAAAAATCAGGTCAATAGCCACCAGAGTTACAGTCTTGGTGTTACCGCCCCTTCACTGCAGTTCAGTGCAGGACCACTGGGACACCAAGTTCATAAAAAAGCACAAATTTAGTACTAAAACAAAAAGATTTAATCCATCTGAATAACTTAGATGGCTTAATCTTAAATACATTTTAAAATATATTTTTGCACCAAATAAGCCTGTATTTAGTTGCCCAATTTAATTCATTTGGCAATACAGGCGGGCATATTCTAATGGCTGGAATGAATGAACATATCGTCACCTGACAGATTGGAAAGACCACCTCTCCTTTAAAAGTAAATCACTCTTAGAAAGGTAAATACTGCAGTACACAACGTTGTGCCTTTATTATCCTTATTTTTCTATTTTACTTGAATATATATAATACGTGGTCTGTTTAAAATAACATCTCATTGCCATATAGCTACTTTGTGGAACCAAGACCTCAATGTGTTTAATTTAGAGATCATTAAGAGCAGTGTGTGGATGGACTGTCATTACTGCAACATCTGCTTTGGAAACATAGCTTTTTTATAATCATAAGCTCCTGCAGGTTCAGTGTTCCTGCTGCAGTTTGATCTTTCTGCCACCAGAGGTCACCGTCAGATCAGCGAACCTGCTGCGACTGGGCTTGGTTCATGTGGAGGTTGTGTTTGCATTGTGAGCTCATCATGTTTGCGGTGAACCAGCCTGATCTTTGGGTTGATGAAATAAGCCTTGGGCTTTCTTACATCAGTTTGTCACATCTGTGGCCAGTAAGTCCAGACCAGAGGCTGCTGCTTTAACCTGTGATCTACATTTAATATTGTCATTGCACATTTCTTCAACCATAAATCTGAGTGTCCTTCAGTCCTGATCCCTGGTCCTGATGCAGCAGAGCCACACATCTGAGCTCCATTAGTGCTGCTGCTGCTGTGACGGACCATCCTCTCTTTGGTCTCGACCCCAGCACAGATTCAAACCGGCCTCACTCATCTGTAGCTAAAGCCACAACCCTGACGCTGAACAGCAGCACAGCAGGTCATCCAAGGAGTCACCGTGGTTACACCGAAACTTGCACGCCTAGAACTACGCCCGCCCTTTTGTTGCCATAGTAACAGTGAGATCGACCTTGGAGGTGTGTAGCATCCCAGTGTAGGTCGAGGGTAGTATTGTCTGAATTTCTGTGTTTGGCAGGAGTGATGATCAACTCTTCTGTCATTTCATCATCACCCTCTTTCTTTCTTCTTTTTGTTTTTTCTTTCTTTCCTTGCTTCCTTCCTTCTTTTTTGTTTCTTTCTCGCACACCCCTTGCTTTTTTCTTCTTCTTTCTCGCTCTCTTTCCCTCTCTGTCCCCCACCCTCTGTCCCTGGAGAGAGTTTGTATAGACAGTCAGCTGGTCCCTCCTCCTCTACCATCTCCCCCCTCCTCCTCCTCCTCCTCCTCCTCCTCCTCCTCCTCCTCCTCACACCGCCCTTCGGCTCACTGACAGGAAGCAGGAGGCAACCTTGGCTCGTCCTAGATGAGTTAGGGCTGATCCCTGTCTGTGTGTGAATGTTATCAGGGCTGTGTTCAGAAAAGGATATGGAGGGGTGTGTATCTGTGTGAGTGTTAAACCTCATTTTTGTCTACTCCCTAAGTGTGTGTGTGTGTGTGTGTGTGTGTGTGTGTGTGTGTGTGTGTGTGTGTGTGTGTGTGTGTGTGTGTGTGTGTGTGTGTGTGTGTGTGTGTGTGTGTGTGTGTGTGTGTGTGTGTGCACGCGTACATGCACCGACAGCCATGTGGTGTGAGCATCTTGTGTGACTGCCTGTGTCTGTGGGAGAAAGCGACAGAGCTCAGGGGATCCCTGTGAATATGAGTAGAGGGCAACACAGCTGAGCTGTCTTTATCTCTGCTCGCTCTCATCGCCTTTTTTTTTCCATCACTCATTGGTGTTTGTACAGTAGACGAAAGCAGTGTGGACTAGAAATGTGTGTGCACATGGTTGTTTGGAGAGGAGGGTAGCGTGTGTGCCCTCAGTGTCAGTGTGTGTGTGTGTGTGTGTGTGTGTGTGTGTGTGTGTGTGTGTGTGTGTGTGTGTGTGGATTATGTGAGCGGTGTGCACTGTGGAGGGATCCGAGTGGAGACGAGTAGAACAGGGGGTCCAGCTGTGGGTCTGTCAGTCTGTCAGGATGGTGCAGCGCTTCAGTCTACGTAGACAGTACTCCAAGGTAAGCTGAAAACACAGAAGCCTAATTGTGTTCCTTTGAAACCGTGTGTGTGTGTGTGTCTTCCCATTTCCATGCTGCAGCTCCTTTCATGACTTTCATAGCTGACTTTCTCCAAATGTCTGCTGCCTGCAAAGTCTTTTATTATCTTTATAAGAGCTAATGTGATGCATTTGCAGATCCTTTCCACCCATCTTTATTTCTCTATCTCCAGCTATTTGGTATCACTCCAACATTATGTGTTTATTGCTGCATGATCAGAGCTTTTAGTTTGCAGCAGACGAAATGGTTAGAAATTGACTCCGCTGTCATGTGCAGAAACTGCTATTTGCAGCTTGACCACAACGGATAAAGAACTGTTTGGAAACTTTTTGCATATCATCAGCTCTTTGCATAGTTCCATCCATGTGATAGAGTCTTTGCACTCTATCACAACCCCTGTTAAACAGTAACTCATGCTGAAGCAGAGTGGCAGCCTGTGAGGTCAATCACTGAGGGATGTTATCATAGTAAACATGATGTGTGATTATTACTGTTTTGGGAGCATTTATGACTCATTTGCAGTAACAGGCTACTTTAACCTGCATTACAACCCTCTGTGAGTTTGATGTATCGGTCCCCTGGTGGTCATTTCATCAGAGAGCAGAGGGGTTGTGTGAAAACTCAGCATTAGCTCAGTTCTGCAGCTGGTGCTCAGCCTGTGGGATTAATTACAATTAGATGCTGATTAATTGATTGACTGATTGAATCCTCCCTATTCATCTTTAGCTCTGTGTAATGGTGCTGATGATGTTCATATGCCTGGAAGCATCAACTTGTGCAGGAACAGATGGGCAGACAGAAGCTCCAACGTTCAGACTGCAAGGCTTCCACCCAGACTGATGGAGCCCCCTCTTGTCAGAGGAATTGAGAGATAGACCAGTAGTTAAAAAACAGGCAGAGGGAGTGAAGGGCTGGAAGGCGTGAAATGTTTAGTGTCAAGATGGAAGACTTGTGTTAGACAGAAGACAGTAGCGTCTCGTGGGACATAAGCTACGAGTTGAGCTGAAACTGAAGCCAAGCCTTGAGGCCATCCCTCTGCAGGATTTTTTAGGGTGAGAAAGACTGAGGCTGTGTTTGTCTTTGGAGAACATACCCTCCTCCAGGGCCTGTCTGAAAATGTTCACTAACCTTGTTCCCTTCAAGAGAGGGATGCTGGGAAATATTGGAAAAGAGGGGGTTGGGTAGATGACCCCGTCTCTTTCCCTCAGGCCACATCCCCGCATGCCCACCTGTCCTCACGCTCATCCTTTGTCTGCTATTGTCTGCCATCCTACCTTGTGTTGCATACCGAGATAAAATGCCTCGTTGTCCTGCAGAATCTAAATCAAAACATGCCACAAATTTAAACAAGCAAGAGCAGCAATATTAAGCTCAGCTGGAATCATGCAGCTGCAGACTGAATGGAAATACTCTCACGAATGTGGTCTGATGATAAATGGCTTTGTTTTTTTACTTTTCACACAATTTCACATATTAATGTGCATGTTTCCTTACCAAGTTGTCAGCTCTTCATATATATTATAACCCATTAAAATTAACTTAATTACATGTGACAAGAAAAATCGGTAAAGAAATCTGATAAACTGTTTAGTTTGTACATTTATGTATAGGAATTTTTAACTTGAGTGACTTGAGTAAACGTTTATCGAGTAATTTCTCTAAATCAAAACCATATTGGTATTGTCCTTGTGCCGAGGATCAGGCTCGTCCTTATTGTGGATTAATCAAATGATCTCAATTAATTGACATCAATTTTTTAATTTATTAATTCAATTATTTCCCAAATTGGGATCAATAACTACATTTATCTTATATCTTATCTTATCTATTAATTATTTGATCTGAAATGCCAGAAGATAGTGACAAATCAAGAAGTCAATCTCAAAATCCCAGATCTCGAGTTGACTTCTTCAGATTGCTTGTTTTGATCAATCAAGAATATAAAACACAGAGATATTTATACAAGACCAATACAATTTGAGAAACTGATATTTATCACACAATTTAGTTTATTTTGTTTGTTTTACAATTGTCCAATTGTTTTAGTTCTAGTTTGGTCCATTTCTTAGTAATAAATTGCTGCCTCTTATAGGATTTTCAACAAAGTCCCAACAAAAAACAACAAAGTGATGAAGTGTTTAGTTTCTGTATTTTTACACAAGCTTCACTCATGATGGATCTCGTCCTCTTGTGTAATTCCAGCCGTGCAGTCGTCTTGTTAGAGAGCAGCAAGTGTCAGTGGGAGGTGTGGAACATCACCTGGTCCCCTGGGGCTTGTTCTGTCCCTGCATGTTTAACCTCCTCATCACTGCGTCTCCCACCTCCCCCAGGCATTCGTGCCCTTTTCCAGCAGGACACCTCAGCTCGTCCTGCAACTTGATTTAGTGACACAGAGTTTTTTGAAAAGCTTCAAAAGAAAAACAGGGGGGGTATCAGCGGGTCACATTCACAACCAAGGCTACGGATGCACATCACCGCAATCAAGTCTTACCAAACCCCTGCCACAGCAGATGCCCTCTAGTCATAGTATAAACAGTCACATAAGCACGCAGTCAAACCTGTGTATAATCAAACAACTGAGTTTCGATTGACTTTCAGCAGCGTGAGAGAGAAGCGGCCACGAGGATGATGCAGCATGTGCTCTTAGCCCTTACTTATGTCATCCCATTGCTGTGTTTACCAACTAGCTGCCCGTAGCAAATCGTTTTTTCAGGCACAGAGTGTGTGATGTCAGTGCACCATCATGACGCTCGGTGGTTCACAGTTGTTGACTGTAACTACGAGACCTTTCTGCAGTGTTACAGATGAGGAACGGGCGGCGGATCTGTGGCTTGTGGTTTTTGCTGACTTTCGGGGAAGGACTGAGAAATAGTTCTTCTCAGATGAGTTATTCGCCCTTCGCTGCTTTGTAATCTTTTCTCTTCTCTTGTCCTTCTTATCTACCATTTCATCCTCCCCTTCACTTATCCTTTATCTCTCATCTCAGACAAACCTCAGTCTTTTTTTAACGACTGTGTAAGCAGTGTAAACATTTCCTTGCAAACATTTCACATACAGATCATTAACAGGTGGTGGTGTGTTTGTGTGTTTGTGTATTTGTATTCTAAAGTGCGGGTGAACATGTGTGAGTTTATATGAGGCAGAGAGACAGTCATTGATCAGCAGAGCAAACGCTGGTATCGACTGTGAATTAAACACAATGGATCTCCTGTTCTCTGCTTTCTCTTTACTTACATTACTTGTAATGAATGGGTTTGTGTGTGTGTGTATGTGTGTGTGTGTGTGTGTGTGCGTGTGTGTATTTACTTTACTGTATGGGTTTGCTGGCACTCAGTGGGCCTCTCCAAACGCCATTCTTCCAAAAGATATCCCTTCATTTGGTATTTGAATGCCTGTGCTGGTCACTGAATGCTTGTCATATTCCAGTTGGGTGTTTTGTTGAAGTGTGTGAGGGTGCGACAAAAAATCGATTCACTTAAGTATCGCAAGTGGCCTGCATTTGTTCTACACTTCTTTCTCTCTTTATATTTGCGTTCATATTATTGTACAGATTTGTGTGTTTGTGAGTGAGCTGACGCAGCCTTCTCCAGGAAATGTAATCAAACAGGACGTTTTTTTTATTGAACAAGCACCAAAATCCTTCGCTTTGTGTCCCTTGCTTTTTTCCCCCCTCTTACCTCCTCTACACCCTTTACCTCCTGTTTGTTTTACTTCCCGTCTTAATGACTGCCTTTCTATAGCTTTCTCTGTGTCTTCACCCCTCTCATCTGTGTCCAGCTCTCAGACACTGGAGTTGGTTGCCCATCTCCATGGCAACAGGGTGATGTTCAAAGAGGGCTGACGCGCCTTTACCCGGCTTAATGCTCAGAGGTTCACCGTCTGATTTCACAGCCACCTCATCAGTCGGCCTGGTGGAGGAAAACCTCCAACAGCATAGAAAAGTGTCTTCCCAAAATACACAGCTGCAATACACCAAATTTGCCAACTTTGCGTTAATTATAATAAGTTCTTAGCATCATAATTGAGCTGTTTCTTTTGTCATATATTTCTGTTGCCAGAGCCAAGACATGTTTGAATGGCACATTATCACATAGATCTCAGGGCCGCTGCCGTTTCCTGTTCCTGTTCTGATGCATCTTTAAATTGACTCATCTGAATGCTTTACAAAGTGAGATGTGAATTGTGTTGAAACGTCACTAAAGTTTGTTTGTCAGTTAACAGACCTCAATGGGACTCCTGCCTTCCACTTCAAAGGGAATCATCAAAACCAAGTAAATGGTTTCGCTGTGAGACCATTGTTGAAATCCGGAGAGAGGCCTTGAATCAAATGCTAATCTTCCGTGTGCAGGCGTGCATGTGTAAGCATGTGCACGTGTCCTTGCTCTCTCCACCCAACTGTTTGTGTTCCCTTTGAAGTGTGGCCCCAGCCTGTTTAATTAGGCTGCTGAATATTCATGTGACTATACATATAGGCCAACGCCCTTATCCTGTGCTGGCTGCAATTAGCATTCACAATACTGTGAACATGCTTGGCTCTTCCACACACAAGTACATATTGTGGTCTTCATGGTTGATGTACAATAAGCAATTTTGTGTGTGAAACCATCACAGTGGATGTGATGGTTTGAAATATTTGACTCAGAATGGCTCAGAAAGAATGTGAAAACGTAACGTGCGTGTGTGTGTGTGTGTTACAAAGCAGGATGGACGAAGTCATGGGGAAGTAAAGAGGAAGATAAAGCTGTGAGGTTGAAGTTATTCTTTCCTCTTAACCAGTTTCATAGGTTTCTAAAGTGGGTCTGATTGAGGAAGGAGTCTGCTGCTGCTCCCTGCCTGTTTCTCTGCTGCTATTAATAGACAGATGTCTGAACCAGTGCTTTTCAAGGACATTTAAATGTATTACATCTTGAGCAAAGAAAAATCACAGCTTTATTTCATTCTTAAAGATTTTCTACCTTTGCGATCATTTTTCACATCTTGACATGACATTCACGAGGTCATGTTTAATAAATAACATCAGCTGATTGATTATAACAGGAAATAGCCTAATAATCTTGTCACATTTTTTCTGGTTACTCAGTTTGGGGTCTGCATGAGATCATGTGCAATTTACTTGTCAGCAGTGAGTCACTATGGGTCATCTTTTGTGCATTTATTTCTGGCCTGCAGCTGGTCCTTCCTCTTCGGGTTAGTGTGCATGTGTGTGTGGACAGAGAGGGGGAAAGAGGACATTAGTGTGGGCATGCACGTGTATCTAAAGTGTTTTCTCAGCCGCTGCAGGATTGCCACATATTTGGTCAGTGACTGAGGATGTTCTGTTCAACCTTGACCCACATTCTTCTTCCTCAGACACCATCCTCCAGCTATATTAAATTCTGGAGTCTTCAGTGCTCACTTTGACTGAGGCGACTATCCATATTTGTGTTGTCAAAATATACCACAACACACCTTTCTGATAGGACGCGGTTTGGTTTTCCTCTCTTTTCTCTGCAGATTGTTTTCAAAGGGAAATTGCTAATTCTAAGGTAGGGAGAGCAGAGGGGAAAAGGCAGACACACTCAGACAGGGCATGCTCTGCATCCCCTGCCACTCCCTGCTCAGTCTGTATCATTTGTGTGACTCTGATGAATTATGGATGAAACTATAGATCTCTGAGCTCAGCTCTGCTCCACTGACCCACTTAGAACACATATGCACACACAGTTCCAATCTGATTACATCCACTAGGGGAAATATCATATTTTCTCTACGCTAATAATCAGACCCGTTGCTCTCATTGTCATGTATGTCAGGCTCTTTCATTTAGCATTTGCGTCCCATCTGAGAGACTCATTTCTCCACCAGAAAATTACCTCTAGACCACTGAAATATTACACTACATCTGTTTTTGCTCTGGTAGATAATGCAGTCGGTTGAAAATCCTCGTATCTGCACACTGACATCAATATACATGACCTGACATCTCCCATCTTTTCTAATCTCATCTCACAATCTCCTGTCTTGATATATTATACCAGACAATGTTACACAATTTGCTGCCGTCACTCTGACCATTTCTGCTTTTCATCTCCTTGACATGTCCTCCCTTCCTCCCTGTTCTCAGTATCAGCCCACAAGGCACCTGTGTGCCTTGATGTTTCTGCAACATCAGGTATGAATTATGTTACATAAAAGACGGTGTGCATGTTTGTCAGCAGGAGGAGTGATAGCGAAAGACTGCAATATCAAAACAAGGGGTTACTGACAGGAAACCAGTCAGGAAATCGTTGCAGGTAAAGACAGACAAGTAGCAGAGTCAACTGACCACACATCAGATAACTGGCAAGTAGGAGCATTGTTTGTGGTCTAGCTCCCTCTGGTGGATTGTGCCTTGGTGGTTGTCATATTCCAATAGAAATACATGTATTTTAGTTGGCCGTAGTTGACTGCATTATATTGTCTCCTCTTTTCCTCTTTTAATCATATGATTATCCAATTTCATCCCTGGAACATAAATTCACAGAGTAACGCACAGGAAAGATAGTATTATTAAAAGATGATCTGTGTACATTCTGTGTTCAGTATAGTGGATGATACCAGGCATCAGACATGGAGCAGAATGAGGAACAGATTCAACTCTTAAGTTCTACTTGTTGTCAGCTCTGATCAGGACTTAGGTTACAGAACCTTTTCACTGCTGCAAAATCATGTTTATATATTTAGTAGCAGCTCTATGCTGGTTACAGATGTAAGAAGTCTCATAGAAGTAATATAGCCCCGATACAGGCACATATGCATGACTACTGAGGCACCTAAATGGAACTGGGCCACTATTAGTTAAACCTTTGCTTTTCTCATTGCGACACCTCAGGTTGTCTGCTGAGAACTCTAAGACCGAACCTGTGTGTTTCCTGAGTTACTAATGGACATTTCAGTATAATTATGTGCATAGTTTTGGAACTTAGAGTCATTAGATAATCAAGAAGGGGTCACCGTGAGAATGCCCTCTAAGATTGTCACTACATAATAGCTGTGCAACACTGATGAGAACTTCCTATTAGCCAAATGCCAGTCCTCATTATCTGTCCTCCCGTTATGAAATCTAATGCATCCTAATGGCCTAATTCACACGTTGTGTTACTTAAACTTCCCAAACAGGCCTCGCTGTCTGACCCCAGACTGTCCAAGTAAGTCTGCTTCAAAGTGGGACGTGAGGTCAACGTGGGGCCACGATCAATGCTTGGTATGGGGTTTGGGTGGAGAGGCCAGAAAAAACTGAGAAGGTGCCAGACCAAATAATCTTTCAGGCACTAGAGGCTGGGACTGTTTGTTCTAGATTCTTCATCTTCCTGCGTATGAATAGGCTGGCAGAGTGTTTGGGCCTGCATACCTCCCCATGGTACTCTTGGTATTGTACATGCAGCCAGACCAGCTCTGCATTTTGGGCCAGTTCCATTTCTGTTTCCATTTTGCATAACCAGGACGGGCTGAGTGTAAACACAAACAGCTCTAACTAATTCAAACCCCCACCAATGGACAAACACTGTGTCTCCTCCTGTCACATACCCGCTCGGTTTCCCTTCATGTACACACTGTGTCACTGTACATGCACACACCTGATATACTGTGTCCTGCACATATCACACTGTCCAGATAAACACTAGAGGTTATAACCAGACCAATGTTGTACTTTTGGCTGAATTCCACTATTGTAGGAAATTATGCAGACTCGATATTACTTTTTATGCCTCAAACATAAATGCCTGAAAATGCCTCTACAGCAGTAACAGCTGTGGCCGGTGGCGTTACGTTTTCGTTATTTGTCCCATTCTCGTCAGCGTGATATCTCAGGAATGCTTTCGGGAATTTTATTCATATTAATCTAACATTGATCTGGAGTCAAGGTTTGGTTAAAGTCACTGTCTCCTCAGTAAACACGTTTGTTGCCATAACTCAAGAATTTATTCTCTAATTATGATCAAATACGCTTCACTAAATACTCTTGAGCAACTTTAAGTATAAACACACAAAGGAGCCCCTAATTTATTTATTTATTTAATTTATTGTAACCATCATGTGTAACGAGCATGACATATATTGATCTAAATTACCTCTGTCTTATCTTTGACATGACAATATAATGGAATTTCTTGTTACTTGGCTGACTTTCATTCTGAGAAGGATATAGTGCTTTGAGCACCAGTAAACAAGTCCTATTGCAAACTCCTGGCAAATTAGACATGGCTTGATACAACAAGATTAAGATAACATGCTTTTTTGTGATTTGGCAGATCCAACATTGTAAACCTTAATTTTAAACTGTGGTGTTAATGGCATCAACGTGCTTCTCTGATGTAGAACTGATGCTATTCAGTTTTCAGACAGAGGATGAGCCTAAGAACACTTAATTGTTTGGGTGGTTGTTATTGTTTTTTCTTCTTCCTGTCTGGCTCTCCTAGATGCCAATACTAGAGTCTGCTACTAAGATGTTTCATGCACTCAACAGTCATAACGGTCTCTGTGTACAAAGTGCCCGCTGGTTTATGTAACTGCTAATGTCGCCATTGATTACATCCAAAGCTTAGAGCAGGAAGGACTGGACAGCTCGGGTGGGATCGTGGGCTTCTTTTTTTTATCGGGACTGTATTGTTCAGAAAGGCCTGAGCCCCGAGTCATGGTTGTCTCTTCTCTCTGGCTTGAATTACCCTCAGTCCGTGTAAACAAAGCTCCGGCTCTTCTGCCTTTATGTAACCCCTCACACCCCCAAACCATGCCACAGCGCAAGCCATCACAATGACGCAAGCCATCACAATTCTGCTCTTAGATGTATAACTTTCATTAACAGTGATTGCTCTAAACCCTAGTTCATTTTATATTATTGTTTTACTCTCACTCTTTATACAATTTGTCCTTCCTCCAACCCCGGTCCAGTTACATCAGAGCCAGTCTCTCTTCCCTTTCTCTTGCGGATTCTTCAAGAACTTTTTTGGCAACGTGGCACTGCCTGGCCTCACCAGGCTCTCGCTGCTGGCTGACGAAATCTCCCCACAAAGGTTGTTTTCTTTGCCTTCATGTATGAGCTCATCGGCCGGAGCATTGTCCATTGGCGATGTACAGTATCTCTTTTGTCAATCTGACAAATCTTAGAAATCTTTAGCTCTTTGTAAAACACGAGGTAATGATGGTGTTTGTTTGTTAGGAGGAATGACAAAATACCATTAAACTTGATGTAAGGATGTAGTGTGGGTCCAAGGAAGAACTCATTAATTATAGGTGCGGATCTGGAACAGGGTGCAGATCTTTCTTTCTTTAACAGTGTGGATAAGTATTTTTATTTTTATCTTTATTTATTTATTTATTTTTAATCGCAGAGAATAATTCATGGATCTTGATGATTAAAACAGACATGTTTAGGGGATTGTTACTTATGAATGTGTAATTTGGTGCAGATCCCTCCAAAAACTGTGGATCTAGTGAATCTAAAGGTGGTTTCATAAGGGGACTGTTGAGCTGTGGTGGAGGTATGTGCTCTTCTGGGTGCACTTCTAGTTGACAAATTTCACCACAGTAGATTGAAACGATTTGCTGTCATAGAAATAAGCAAGTTGCTATGATTTGATAGCTATTAGGTACAAAAAAATGAAACATTAAACATTGCAAAGGTGAATCTATCCAAAAATGACAAATGATTCACACAGCAATTGTGCCAAGCATTGTCAAAATCATACATCTTGTTATCAACTATAACTACAACTATTGATTTTCAACACTAATGTCAGTATTTGTCATTTTTTTCCATGCAGCCCAGCCCCAGGAGAAATACACAGCCATAGAAATAATTAAAATCAATTAATTTCCTATAAGAAGGAAGAGAGGTGCTTTTTTTTTGCTTGTGTTTTTGTGCCTTTTGTGCAACTATTTGTTTATATTGTATGTGTTTTATTCCAAAATGTTCGAAGTTAAATACTGACCTTAACCTTAAAAACTATGTCATCATAACATTCAAATGGTATATGGGTATTACCAGTGCTTCAGAGAGATTTCTTCATGAATATTATTATGCATATATGTTGGGTGTTCCCATTCGTATCAGTAGGAGTTCCTATCTCTAGATACCATGATGCTGTCATTTAAGTAGATAAGCAGTGCTGCTTTTGCATTGGCCACATACATCACCAGTTTAGCAGGTCAGGTCCCATGTGTAAAATGCATGTGTGTGTAGGAGTAGGAGAGATAAGAGATATTGTAATGGGATGTATTCATCAAACTGGGCCAGTGTTTTTCTGTCTCAAAACCCATTAGAAGAGATGCAACAGAAAGATATCAATAGGTTTTTATATACAAATGTTCTTGACATTCTTACACACTTACTTGCACATAAATGGTAAATTGTCTTTGACTACGTTCACACAGAATCTGAATTTTTTCCCACCTACATGACCCAGATCTGATTTCTTAATGACAGTGTGAACAGCACAAATCTCATGGAACCGGATCTTTTGAAAAAAGTGCAATCGAACTCATCACTCGTGTGTTCGGCCCCAGATGTCTCTAGATTTAACTCTATATGTTAAGTGGAGAATATATCAATAAAACATGACATCGAATGAATAATATGGACAATTTGTCTTACAAATTAAACCACTGCATCTGAAATATGATATTAGAGTTGAACATTTAATTCCAATTCATTTTTATTTAATTATAGTGCCTCATTAGGCCTGATGACACATATTTCTCAAACTTTGGAACACTTCTGAAACCTTTATTATCATCTCATCTAACATGTGAGTAACAGTAATTTTCTCCCGATGACAAGCCACAACTGTTCATCCTATCCTCTAATTATGACCAGCTAATGTGTCAGTAATAGGGTAAAACTGCCCTTGAGGCCAACATCTCCATTTCTTTTCAGGCATCAGTCACTTGTCGGGACATGAGTATACCCCCCCTCTGTGAATCCGTCATTGCGGAGCCACTCTTGCTATTTGCGGTATGTTATTAAGGCATGCTACTGTGTGTGTGTGAAGATGTCCTGAATCACCCTGAAAGCCTGAGTATTCCTGGACTACCATGAGCCGCTAGGGGCCATACAGTCTCCACAGGAGTCTTAGACCTCAGGCTGGAATGACACTGAGGGCAGGGCGAGGAATGTGTGTTATGCATTCATGTCTGAAAGGAGCCTGTCAATCAAAAGATCCTGTGTGGGATTCCCCCAAGTGACTATTGATCGGCACTGAAGTCATCTGTAAGAAGCCCTCATTTAACTTTTATTTATATCTGTACTTTACTCGGTGCCACTACATTCAGTCCCTGAACCAGTCGCACCAGCTGTTCCTAAGGCCTGGTTCACACTGCATGATTTTGAGACTTATTTAAAAGCCCCAGATTGGAGCTAGATCAGTATTTGATCAACAGTCACAAATTGCTATGCGTGAACTATTAAAAGATGAGGGGCTAGATATCAGCTGTAACTCCGGCAGTCAGTAGAGCGCAAATCTCCATAAAGGCCCTTACATTCAGCCATTCAAACAATCATAAATATCAGTTCCCTAAATAAGCCTGTTTTTTTATCCCCCGGGGAAAAAAACATATCTCACAATGTTAAAGAAAATTTACAAAATCTGTGCAGTGGTTTTTCTGTAATCTTGCTCACAATCAAACAAACCAACCAAAACACTAACGGTCAGTGGTGAAAATATATCAGAGGTAATACATATTTTAACCCTAACCCATCTAGAAATGAATCTACTGAAAATATTTGACCAGAATATTACATTCCCTCTGCCTTATGGAGCTTTATAGTGAGTTTCAGCTCATTGCGGCTTATTACTCAACTCTGTTAGTTTTTAATGATGAAATTCAATGTTGTGGATCACTATAGTTTGAAGCTAGCTTGTACTGTAGGAAGGACGTAACTCACAACCTAAGTGACAGATTTATTTAAAGGAACATATAAAGAAAATATATTGTACGTGTATGGAGAATTGCCGATGAAGGGATATAAAGAAAATTTTGAGTAACTTTATTGACCTGCAGCTTATGTCTTTCTTTTGCAATGTTAGGGACTCAGACTTTGAGCCACTAATGCTGCCGTGCGTCCCTTTATACAATAGCGGGTCCAAACATACATGTCACACACTTGCACTTATGTGAGCAAGTTGGGTTTGTTCTTATATAAGCAGGCTTTTCCCCCAAATCCTACCCACTCTCCCCCTGTCCCCTGACTCCTCCCGCTCTCTCTCATTAAAGCCTGTATTCATGGTCCGCTCCCCCCCCCCCCTTCCCTCCCGCCGACCTCTGCACAGAAGTGTTCAGTAGCCCTTGTTCGGCTTCACCCTTACGCTCCCTGCTTTGCTTTGTCTTCCTAATTGGTTTGTACATTTTTTTGAAGTGATGGCTCAAAAACCCTTTTTTTAGGGGGGGGGAGCATTTGAATATGAATGTGCGTGTTTTATGTGTTTTAATGCGGTGAAGATCACCAACATTCAACTGTCCAGCACTTCAGTTTGATAATAACCCCAAATATTCCCTGGATGGTCGGTGAAGTGGATAGTTTCATTTCGACCTTTTCATTTATCACAAACCGTGGTAGCATAATTTAGCACTTAATGAAATTTATAACAATGCTGTGGCTGTGAAATTGCAGTAGAATATTACCGAAGCAGTGCTGAGGAACTTCTTCCATCTGTGGAACAGTAATGCAGTGACGCAGATGCAGGCCGTAGTCATGTGTACGCACATATGCACAGTTTTCAATAGCAGCTTTGTAATCGTCATATGACTGTGTAATCTGTGTAAGTAAGACTCTGTAAGTTTGTCCTCCACACATAAACCAAAACCATCCACTCCTTGTACATTCCGTGTTATACAACCCCACTGTTCAGTCAGGTCAATACGCGTTAGTGGTCAGCAGCAACACTTAGTCTGGTCCCTGTTTGTGAGGCAGCGGAAGGTGGTTCATTTCAGCGTGATCCCTCTGCCAACTGATTGGCTGTGACAATCAAACTGTGTGATAATTGAACGGAGGGAGCTGAAGATTTTTCTCCTTTTCTTTCTGCCTGAGCTAGCCACTGTTTTGGTGGCTGAACTGGCCTAGAAACTCCAACAGAAGAAAAGCACCCCCCCTCCCTCCCTTCCCACTTTTCACGAAGCTTTCACACAACCCCTCTCTCCTCTGCTCCCTCGCTCGCTCAGTCTCCCTCTCAGTGACAGCTCCTGGTGGGCTCTTTTTTCCCGTCTGCTCCCTCACTCCCCTCACATCCGTCCTCTGCTTCTCCGTTCTCACACTGAGGATTTTAAGCCCGATGGACTCTTTGAACACTTCACAGTAAACTCTTCCTTCTGTTACCCTCGCCTCCGTCCAACCGGGCGAGTCCACATTCGATTAACCGCCTCGGCTCTGCTGCCTCAAACCTGCATCAGACGGACCCTTTGCTCCAGAGGAGTCCTTGTTCTCCCGTCAACGCACGCCGTCTGTGGGAGTCGTGCTTGATGAAGCGCATGCACGTGTGATCCATAGGCTCTGCTGGGCGCTGTGTACTGCAGAGCACATTTTTCTTCTGAAGCATAGTCGTGGGCTTTGAGGAGCTGCTGCTCTGTGAACCAGCAGCACAACACTCTGTAGACTCTGCGGCTTCCAGTAGTCATGGTTCACCGCTGGAGGGACTGAGCGCACTATGGATTCTGGATATTTAATCAAGCCAACAGTAACTCCAATAAGAGTTGCCAAGTGGCGTCTTTGTCCAGTGGCCTTAAAGTCAAGTGGACTTTGTTTAGGAGAAGTGTCCTGAGTGATGAGCGCTCTCACAGGGCCGCGTGTTTCCCCTCTTCCCCGGCTGTGGTCGTCTCCCAAGGGACACACAAACAGATAGACAAAACAAACAGACACCAGACTTAGCCGTGCACATGCACCTTCCTGCCATGGAGGTCATCCTCAACCTGGTAACCGCTGACACCTCTCCACTTCCTACTCCCACCACCGTGAGTCTACACTTATTATTATTTCCCCTGAGGATGTTTTCATTGGTGTTTGTCTCTGAGTTTGTCTGTTAATTAGCAAGATTACGCAAAAAAACTTCTTGACGGTTTTACCACGAAACTTGGTGGAAGAATGCGGTGTGGATCAGGGAAGAACCCATTACATTTTGGATCTGGATCGGGGAGTTTTTCAACATTTAGAGAATCAGAGATTGATGTGTGGATCTTGATGAAAAAAATATTTAGGGGACAGATAACAATTTGATTTTGAGAAATTTGGTGCAGTTTGAAGGTATGTCTCTTACTGAGTGCTAATCTAGTAGTGTGTGTGAGTGTGTGTGAGTGTGTGAGTAAGTCAGTGAGTGAGTGAGTGACTTAAAGGGATAGTTCACTAAAAAATTAAAGTTCACTGATTATCTACTCACCCATATGCCGATGGAGGGGTGGGGGGTGAAGTGTTTGAGTCCATAAAACACTTCTGGAGTCTCATAAGGTAAACTTTGTAGCAGCCAAATACGATACAATTGAAGTCAATGGTGACCTAGACTTCAGACGTAATAAAACAACAGAGAAAAACCATAACATGCCTCCATTCTGCTCCTGTGGTGTCATCCAAATGTCCGCAAGCCCCGACATTCAAATTGGACTCGAAACGAGGTCATTTACACTGTGTTTTAAACCTAAAGTCCACCAGAAGTGGCTAAGCTAGCGGACGTAGCCAAAGGATGGTGTGTCCGAGGGTCCGTGAATACACCTCGTCGAAAGAGATATCAGAGGACATTTAGGCTAAAAACACGGTGTAAATGACGCTGTATCGAGTCAAATATGAATGCCGGGGCTTGTGGACACTTGGATGACACCACCAGGCAGTATGGAGGCATGTTATGTTTATTCTGTTGTTTTATTATGTCTGAAGAAGAGGTCACAATTTACTTCAAATGTATTGGATTCTGCTGCAACGCTGTTTACCCCTGAGACTCCAGAAGTGTTTTGTGGACTCCAGCACTTCACCCCCCCTCCATCAGCATAGTGGTGAGTGGATAATGATTGAATTTTCATTTTTCGGTGAACTATCCCTTTAAACCTGTGTCATGATTACAGTACATGTTAACATTAATATTGTGTTTACATGGCTGCCAGTTAAAGTGTCTGTGTTTGTCCTGTTACATATGATGTGATACGTGTTGAAACCCTTCAATGTTTCTGGCTGGAGGCCAGTCACTTCTAATGAAAAGGAATTTTCCTGACATCACAGGGATTTAAAGTCTTTGTTGTGATAGCGGAGCCAAGTATTTTTCTCTCTCTCTCTCTTCCTCCTCGGACCTGCTCTCTCAGCGCTCTGTTTCTTTTGGATTTAGACACAAGGGGCTTTTCTCACACCCCCTGAATTCCTTAGGAAATAGACTTGTGGACATTGGCTATATGTGTATGTGTATGTGTGTGTGTGCAACATTATGTTGTGTGTTAAGTTATGATTGCCTGTGTTGAGTAAACTACCACTTGTCCGGCATCACGTGGAGTTATATAATTTTCCATCTTGAATGGGGTTCATTGTTCCCACACTGGATCCCCTTAAAGGAAACAAAAGTCAGATTACCGTTTAAATAACAACACACCATACTGTTTGTTTTTGCATCTGTTTAATGAAATACATCAGGAGTAATCTGTACCATCATGTTGTCGCTGAGATGACCATTCTCACTTTCGGATTCCCAGACTGCAGGGTGAAAGATCAGACCAACTAATCAGGAGTGTGAAGTTCACTCTCTCAACCCAGAAATGATTGGCCTTGATTTAGGGTGAGTCACAGAGAAATCGTTGGTTCAAAATAAAGAGGAGACAGCTATAGGATGTGAAATGACGAGTAGGTAAATGACACAAATATGTATTTACAGTTCTAGGCGTTCACCTAGACCCCGTATCTTATGTCCTCCGTGGATCCAAGGTCCTGTCCCTCATGGATATTGGACTCTGTAAGATAAGCTTAAACTCTGTTGTACCATGACATCAGCGCCGCACCTTCTCCATATTTCAGAGAAGAGGTGAAGAGCAGAACAGGTTCCCTAAATAAGAAGCCTGAAATCACACTTTCCTCATGGTGTCATTCTTGCACCTCTGTGAAACTGCTGCTTCACAAGTTGACATCACGGGAAGCTCACAGCTGCTCAGCAGGAATGCGAGGCATAGCAACCAACAAGGTACAGTTCCTTTGCACTCGCTCACATGCTAACTTACAGAAACTTGACCTTGACCACAGTGAACATAACAGTTTTTTTTGTGTAAAAGAAAATAGAAAGAGGTCAAGACAACTCGAGCGTTTCAGACCGAAATATTTATATCCACAACAATCACAGTGCTGCTCTATGCTGTTCTTTATGACAGCCATGTTTACACTAAATACTGTTTGTAAGACCATTATATAATGTTTAAGTCTAAAATAAAACAGATGGTATTCTGATTTCGTTTCATTTTTTAATACAGGATGTAAAAATTCATACGTCTTTAAAAAATAAGCAGCTGTCAATCAGGGGAGGAAACAGGGTTCAAACTCACCCTGACCTGGTAAAGCTGTAGATATCCATCAGTGAGTGATAAGACGCTTAAGAATGAATCTGTTTCCCATGTTTGTCCATCAGAACATCTCAGCCTTAACTGAACCTAAGCTCACAGGAGTCATCCGACAAAATAACGTAATGAGTGTGTGTTTACTCCAAACATATATTCTGCACTGAGTTGCACGTGTTATATATCAGCCGTGTTATATATCAGCTGACATAAAACAGATTAAACAATTAAAGAAGCGATATTGCAGTTAAAACAGGCTCTAACAGTGCATCTTCAGTATATTTGGAACAGTAAATTCTCTCAGCTTTGAAAGATGCAGTCTGTCAGAAGATTAGATTATTGCTGTAGTTAGTTTAGACAGCTAGCAATAGTGTTGGAAAGATAAATGCTTAACTGTTTAACAAAACATTATTGCTGCCTGATTGTAAATGCAGTGATTGGCATGAAGAATATTATACATAAGGAATGACAGGGAGACAACTGTGTGCCCTGCAGCTGCAGCATCAGGAAAGGGAGAGCAGAGTCCCATGTGCCCTACACAGCTCCTACACAACACAATGAAATGATGGTGGCTGTGGCTCAGAAGGTAGAGTGGGTCATCCTCTTACCAGGAGGTTGATGGTTCAATCCCTGGCTCCTCCAGTCTGCCTTCCGAAATGTCCTCAGACAAAATCCTATGTGATCCTCAGTCCAAAGACATTCAGCTTAGGGTTGGGTTGACAGGGTTAGACTAAATTGTCCATAGATGTGGGTGTGAATGGTTGTTAGTCTCTGTATCTTGGCCCTGTAATATGCTGGTGACCTGTCCAAGGTGTGCCCAGCTCCAGCATACCCCCCCCCCCCCCCCCCCCCCCCCCCCGTGAGCCTCACAGGATAAGATGTATAGATGATGGATGGACAAATCAAGGAACTCTATAATCTGTTGTGCTATTAAGTGGTCCTTTAACAATTGGTTCTTATAATGCCTGCTGTGCTGCAGTGGCTTGTAACATATATTGTATGTGAATTGTCAATCAGGGGCCCTTTTGGATGACAGGTCCTATTTCAATATAAGCAGGTGAAACACGTACAGAGATGCAGGTATGGCCTGTCTGGAATTATTGGGTCGAGAGAAATGAGAATTAAGAGATAGCCCGAACAATAGAAAATTAATTATGACAGCATCATCTCATCTCACCGAATTTGGGGCACATTTGGTTTCCTGTGTGGCCCCGAGAGATAGGGCAGTACAAGATGTGCTCGTTGTGTGCATCTCATTATGTGTGATGCATTTCTAATAACATTAGCGCGGTGATGTTTTCTAAATGCCTGTTTGTGTTAGACTCATGGCCACAGGTCAGTGTTTAGGTTTGGCCGAGCCTTTCCCAGCAGGCTTCCGGTGGATCCAAGGTAAGTCAGGGCTTTCACAGCTCTAACCAGCTTTACTTGGATCAGGGGCTGTTGCACAACCTGGCCCATGGCAGGCGGACCCAGTTTGGGACATGGGTGCAGTGAAAAAGACCAACACTCTTTTAAGAATGTGTAAGTGATGCATGCGAGGAGCAAGCGGGACAGGTCCGTGCAGACTCTTTGTCTTTCTGCTTTCCTGATAAAATCTAATCAGGTGGGATGAGGCAGCCCCCCAATTACAAACACACACACATACACACATACATTCCCTCATTAGGCGACACAGGCTCTGGTGATGCAGCGCCTGTCGCTTCTTGCTTCAGCGGCTCAATACATCAACATGTTTGGCTCTGTTAACCCTGGGAAATTAGCTTAATCCTTCAGCTCACCATCTTTAATTACACGCGTGATTAATCACAGAAAAACTGGACCGTTTAGGGACGACACTGATCGTAATTTGTTTGGTGACTGGAACAGGGATGGGGGACGAAGCATCTCTTTGCAATGTGCGGTATTACAACAGTTTCCGGAGCCTGCATGAAAAATGAGATCATAAGTATGCAGTGACCAGCCGTAGACATATGAGCTGCCTGTGAAGCTGGAGAAGAGGGCACAGCACTGACTGACCAGCTGTTTGTGGCTCCTCTGCTTATGTAACTGAAGCGCTCTGCTGACAGGGACATTTTCGATCAATGAAAGGGTGATTTGGTGCCAGTGTGTACATTAGGTCTCCTTATCACAGAGTCCAGAACCTCTATCTGCTCTCTGCTGCAGGGCAATCCACTTCAAAGCGTTGTCCTTTGCCCTCTTTATCTATATCTTAAGTCAGAGGGCATGTATGTTTGATAATTTTTAAATAATTGAGTCATCTGCCCCATGCCACACTCATATGGATGTAAACCGTCACTTTACTCATGCTTTCTCTCATAAAAGCTATAAATACGGTTTTGTTTATAGCCAAGAATGGACCACGTGCTGTTCTGCAGCGTCACCTCTTGGTTCTTTTCTGTGCCAGCCCGCCAGGCTATTCTAGTTCTGTGATTCGTTTGATCGCCGCGTGTGCCCGACAAGAGGATTTAAGAAAGATTAGACTTGTTGTACACGTCATTAATTAATCAAATTGACCACTTCCTCTAGGCCGCTTAATGCTGCCAAGCAGTTATCAACAGAATGCAAAGTTGTTCATTTGACAGTCAAATTACCCGAAAGGTTTAAATCAATTTCCAAATGTGTAGCGTCTCCCAGCACTCAGAGGAATGTGCCCTTGGCTGAGTGTGTGTATGTGGTAAAGAGATGTCGGACTGGTTTTTCTTGTCCTCTTGGGCTCCTCCTCTCTATTGGCTGGCACAGATACAGACAGAGTCTGGGAGTTGATAGTTGATTTAGTCTCACGTCATGTCCCAGACTCCCAAATGTAGGATTTTACTTCAAACATGAACTTTCTGATCACAAACATTTGTTACACACGTTTATTATTGCTCAACACGTTTTGTTGTAAAGAAACGTTCCAATCGTAGTTGTGAAAGTCTGACCTACTGATAAGCAGTCATTTGGTGTGTTTGTTTTTGTGTGTCTGTTTGTGCTGCTCATACTTCCCTGGTTAATTTGTTTGTTGTGCATTGATCTCATCGACTGTTTTATATCCATCAGTAATAATTCCCTACAGTGGTAAAGCAAGTGCCACTGTGTGATTTACATGTATTTAAGTATTTTCATATTAAAGTGTTTCACTACGGACACATTTACAGGACAATACAGCTACAGACATACAAGTAAAGATTTGAAACTATACAATTGTAATTAAAAAGTCCTGCGTTCATCATGTCACTTTAGAAAAAGTATTTAACTATTACCTTTAAGTATCAAGTGGGAAAGTAGAAAAATGTATCCAGCGATAAAAGAATACATTTAATATTATCTGATACATATAGTGTATACTGTACTAGTACTAAACTATATAATTACCTACGCCAAGTACCTGTATTTTTTGTTAAATGTTTAAATGTTAAATTAGTTCACGGGATTACACAAAACCTACTGGACGGATAACCGGAACGTGGTGGAAGGATGTGTTATGGGTCAGGGAAGAATCCATTACATTGTAATGTAGATTCAGATTTTTTTTATCACTTTCTATAATATTGCCACACAGAACATTTTCAAGATTTTCCTTGATTTTTCATTTTTCTTGGGGAAAAAATCTGATTGATTTATGAGTGTCTGCAATTAGGTGCAGGTTGAAAATAGAAATCATCATCTAGTGAATTTAAATATGGTTTCATAAGGGGAGGACTGGTCATTGGGGGAAGTACACACTCTTCGGAGCGCCATTCTAATTATACTATTGGGTAGTTGAATCTAAAATACATCATCTATTATAAACTGAACAGTTTGTACTGAAAATCAAATGCAATTTTGTCAAATGTCTAATGAATATTGTTGAGTCAGAGTACGTACATTTCCCTCTAAATTGCAGTGGAAGTATGAAGTAGCATGAAATACTGGAGTACAAGAACCTGAAATTAGCTTGTTAGGACTTCAGTAGCTGTAGCTGACAATCTGCCACCTCTCTGTTTGCATATGAGAGTCAATATAAGGTTGATTGTGATTCTGCTGTTCTCCCAGTGAGCCTCATAGTGAAACAAATCCCAAATACAAGTCAGTGAGTGAGGATCTATTTTTGCTTTTTGTGAGGTTTGATTGGCGGCTGCCTGTCGTGCAGTTCTGAGGATGATGTCACCCCCTCAGCTGGGAGGAGGGGAGGAGGAGAGGAGGAGAGGGGGGAGGAGGAGAGGGGGGAGGAGCTCTCCTCTCTCGTCCAGTTGACTGAGTTTCAGGTGGATTCAACTTTCACAACAAGCCCGGCGGTCTGTCAGTTACCCGGCGAAACTTCCTGCCAACACACGGGGACTGAGCCGTGTACCGTCAGTGTCAGTGCAGATGAAAACACACGAGTCCAGTTCACGGTGGACAAAATGCACTGGGAACAATTTATCCGTTTGACCAATGGGAAGGTGAGCGCTGCTTTTTTTACGCGTGGTTTGTGAAGATGATTGATCAGATATCGGGGACAGTTTCTTTCTACTTTATAAAAACTTTTATGAGGAGTTTCGGTTTTTCTTCCGGGTGCGGTTGTGGTTTGTAGGCTGTGGTGTCTGTCATCAATTAGTCATGTCCATGTGCGCAGGTGAGGTGAGCCTCTGGTGCGTGAGGTTGACCTGTGTGTGCGTGTGTGTGTGCGGGTGTGTGCGTGCGTGTGTGTATGTGTGTGTGTATGTGTGTGTGTGTGTTAATAATTTATAATGGCCGGCCTATTTAACAAGCTGAGTGCCAAGGTGAATAACACCAGACACTTGTGCGTCTCTCTCCTCCTCAGCTTGGTCTCTGTCATGGTTCAGCAGCTCTTTTTTTTTTTTAGGTGTGCCTTCTCAGTGATGAGAATAATAGTTTTTATCACCATCCCTTGGTGATGCACGACCAGCTCCAGCTGTTATCACAGTGTTCTAACCCCTGAGGGGTTAAGGAAATGAATCACACCTTCTGCCTGTCATCAAAGGTGTGAGGCTCATTATCTGCTCAGGTCGAATTTATCTACAGGTTTTGATAGAATACAGGAAAAACTCAATTTAGATAGTGTCTTTGATCCCCCCCCTCCCATGCTTTGTGGCCTTTTGACAAAATCAGGTCAGTATCTGAAAAGACAAATATTATTGATCTGTGAAACCATTGTAAATGAAAATCGAATATCCTGTCAGTCTCGTCGATTATTGTCGCTCGCTGAGCTAAACATTGTTTAGCTGTTGCTGATACTGTTTTCCTTTTGTTCTTGTTTGTTTAATCAGGATATCCAAGATTTGTGGATATTTCTAGTTCCATACCTGGAAGTATTGAGTTTTGTTTTCATGAGTGGTTCCACTTTCCTTTCTTTGTAAATCCCTGAATGAAAAATGAACATCCTCAATCCTTCCTCTTCACACAAACTGACCACGAGTTTCCTTTTTACCCGCTCCCCTTCCAGGCTGAAATGCAGAAGCCTCCTTTTTTCATTGTGTCAGCAAAATGACCTCAACATGTAATTCCCCCATTCCATCTTCTGACCCTTTACATACCCCAATCTCTTGTAACCCCTCGTCTTCTCCTGTGTTCTCGCTTCAGATCGACCGGCTGGAGGTGAGTGGGCTGGGCCAAACACCCCTTGCTGTGTCTTACGGGGCAGACGGTTCCTACCCAGTGGGTGAGGATAGCACCCCAGACCCTCAGCGCACCAAGCAGGCCATCGCCCACCTGCAGCAGAAAATCCTCAAGCTTACGGAGCAGATTAAGATCGAGCAGACGGCGCGGGATGACAACGTTGCTGAGTACCTCAAACTGGCCAACAACGCCGACAAACAGCAAAGCACACGCATAAAACAGGTAAAACTAAGAAGTAATTCTATGAGATGTCAGCTGTGTGAAATAGTTCAATCTTTTGCTTCTGTTTTGATTGTACCTAGAGTTTCGGGGCAGATGTCCGTAAATATCAAGGTATAGTGTCATGTGCATTGCGCTCATTTATAAAGCCTTGTTCTGTGGCTGTCAGGTTTTTGAGAAAAAGAACCAAAAGTCGGCGCAGACCATCCAGCAGCTGCAGAGGAAACTGGAGCACTACCACCGGAAGCTGCGAGAGGTGGAGCACAATGGTATCCCACGGCAGCCCAAGGATGTTCTCCGAGACATGCAGCAAGGACTGAAGGGTGTTGGAGCAAGAGTCACAGGCTTTAGTGAAGGGGTGGTTGACAGCGTCAAGGGAGGCCTGTCCAGCATCTCCCACGCCACTCACTCCGCTGCAGGGGCCGTCGTTTCCAAACCTCGAGAGATCGCCTCGCTGATTCGCCACAAATTCGGAAGCACTGAAGACATCCCCTCCCTCAAAGACTCTCTGGACGACCCCACGGTGGATGAAGGCGTGACAGGGGCAGGCGGACGTTCCCTGGGCAGCGCTGGGCATCACCTCCAGTCCAGTCCCAAGTATGGCAGTGAGGAGAGCTGCTCCAGTGCAACGTCGGGCTCAGCTGGAGCCAACAGCACGACGGGGGCACCCGGAGGCCCACCCAGTTCCAAGGGTAACACACTGGAGAGGAGTCAGAGCTCGAGCCTAGACATGCTGCTGCAGGAGGTGCAGGATCTGAGGGAGGGCCAGGCACGGCTAGAGGAGAACCTTGACAGCTTGAAGAGCCACTATCAGAGAGACTACACAGTTGTAATGCAAGCACTACAGGAGGAACGCTTCAGGTACACAGAGAAAACAGAACAATTATAAGTGTGTCATATATTTCTCAAGCATTACCAGTCAACACATGAAATCCCCTAAATGTCCAACAGTGTGTAATCAGGAAGGACTTCTATATTTAGAAAATACTTTGAGCACTGATCATTCCTATCACTGTGTTATCTGAGGTATCATCTCAGGCAGCACTGTCCCCGCCTGTGCTCTGACAGCTCTTTTATCAAAGACAGCGCACAGTGGATAGAAACTAAACCTTGGACCTGGACCTCATCTGCAGAAACATGTAGAGCTCACGTGAAGAGCTGCCTTTATCTTCACTCTCAACACATATGTGCTAAGGTCACATTGACATTAATATTAAGCAGAGTGGCAGTCTTATTGTTTTATGTGTATCCCTCATAAACAGGATTGTTTTAGTGACTAACTCTGCTGCTCTAAGTCACTCAAGCATTTATGTGTAGAGTGTTTAAATGTTTAAATCGCCTCTTCACTGCATTTAAGAGAATTTTAGCTTTGTCGTTGTGAGACAGCAGTTTTACATTTAAACTGTGAGCCCCTCAACACCTGCACAGTTCACCAGTGTCCTCTAAGTCTAAGGATCTTCACTGTTATTTCAGCCCTCGTCCCAGCTCTGCATAAAGACTCTGTGTGAAGCTTCTCTGGGCAGATGGCCTTTAAAAAAACACACGTTCACATTCCTACAGAATGTTCTGAGCACAGGGCACAAGGATTAAGAGGGTCAGCAATGATAAGACAGGAAGTTATAATGAGTTATAAAGAACATTTTCTTCCTAAAATGTCCATCTGAGTCCAGAGGATTCTGATTTTGTCCTCTCAGACCAAAATAGTAGTGACCACTCAGGAGCTGTTTTCAGCGCGCCCACAGGGAATAATCATTTATCAACCTATCAGGTTGCTGTATAGCTCCTCTGGGACTTAATCCATCCTGAACGTAACTGAGAGGTGCCTAAAATGTGACTCAACCAGGACTGAAAATAATTTGATAAATTCAGAGCTGAATCAAAGAACCGATCGACAGAAATTATTAAAAAAACAAATTTAAAGGCATGACCGTGGACTTTTTACTATTAACTGACTTTCATAGACCCATCCAAGAAAATAGTTTTCACAAGATAATATTAAAAATAATTGGTTCTTTGCAGCCTGTGATGAACCTACTGAACTTTTTTTGACAAATAATTTAATTCATTAGTTGTTTAGTGTATAAAAAGACTGTAATCAATTTGACGCCTTCAAAAAGAAACTGAAGTATTTCATTTGAAAACTAAAGAAATTAGAATAAATCAGATCCCACCACCCCACATTAAATGTATGTTGTATACAGATCTTCATAATACCTGTGTGTTTCTGTTAAAATGTAACTAAAGTAATTCAGTCTAGCCTACACTGGGGCAGCCTTCTGTCTATTCTTGTCTTATGATGTCCATCCAATTGTATGTGCCTGCCAGAATTAACAGCAGTATAGATCTATCTCCTCCTGCCTGGGCACTTCCCAATGGTCAGTCTCATAATGCAGACTCTCTGATTGGCCGGTTGGATCAGCAGATGAGTAAGCATGTCCTAATCTTGTCAGAGCGAGTCATCAGTTGGGTCAGGTGCCATGTGGTCAGATGCCTTCAGGGTCTGTTTTCTGCTAATTCCTGCATGTGGTTCTTTGTTGAAGCTAATTCTCCCACCGACTCTCACGTGTTGTTGTGTTTTTGTGTCTGTGTGTTCAGGTGTGAACGTCTGGAGGAGCAGCTCAACGACCTGACAGAGCTTCACCAGAATGAGATCCTGAACCTCAAACAGGAGCTGGCCAGCATGGAGGAGAAGATCGCCTACCAGTCGTATGAGAGAGCCAGAGACATCCAGGTTCGTACATCAGGTCCACAAGCACAGCTACTCAAATGTGTCAAATCTTATTCTCTTCTTTGCACTTTAAAATGTAAATGGACACATGAATAGCTGCATGTTGTAAGAAGGATGTTGAAGGTCAAGTACAAACGCGGAGGCACATGACATTTCACATGTATTTACTAATGCACTAACTGAATTTTAGCATTTAGTCAAAGAGGCACTTCTGTTAATGTTATTGTCTTTTGACATTTTTTACAAACACAATAACCTGCTGAATGCACTCACTTGTATGTATTATATTAAAGGATAAACAAGTAATAATATTGGTAAATGCAGGAAAAAGCATAAATGAACCACTCATCTTAAAACTAATTTAGTATTTTATTAAAATTCACACCAATATTTATCTATTGTTCAATTTTTTTATCATAGATGTTTTCCAAAGTGGGATTTTTCACCGTGGTTTATTCACAGTGATAATTGTATCTTAGTGGTGATGTTAATAAGAAGTTTTCAGTAAAAATCCTTATTATTTTCAGTATCCCTGCATGTCTTAATAATTTAAATTATCCTCAGTGTCAGTTTTAAACTCCAGCTGAAACTTTGAGGTGGTCACACAACCCACAACACTTGCAGGCATTATCTCATCTGTGTATATTGACACTTGAAACAGGAAGGTGAGACAGAATCCAGTCTTTCCATTGGCACGTCTGTTTGTTCAAAACAAAAGCATTTCCTTCCTCATGACTCAGATTACTCCCGTCCTTTCCTGATGTTTATGAGGGCTTGTGTTTGTGTGTGTGTGGTTTTTTTTCTGCAGACAAGTGTGAAATGCATTTCCAGCTCAAGTTGCCCCCTTACTACAGTTCCTTTCCCTGACAGCAGGGGGTGATAGTGTTCTATGAAATATACTCTGTGGTTACTTTATTATCTTTATGATGTTCACCTGTAAAGTGCAATTGAGCTATAAATTCTAACTGTATGAAGATGATAGTTTTTAATTGACCCTATCAGAGAGATGTAAATTTAAGTATAGGTTTTTGAATGACGTTTTAGTTTGCGGTGGAGTTGAACTTCTGGAGAATGAATAATAGAAACACATTCAATCCAAGCAGTCCTGCAGAGTAAAGCTGCCACTGAGTGTCTAGTGTGTTGTTGGTTTTGTTAATGTGTGTGAAGATTGGGACTTTGCTGACCCTCTCTCTTCCTGCGTGTCCTCTGCAGGAGGCGTTGGAGGCCTGTCAGACCAGGATCTCTAAGATGGAGCTTCAGCAGCAGCAGCAGCAGGTCGTCCAGTTGGAGGGGCTGGAAAATGCCACGGCCAGGACCCTCCTGGGAAAACTTATCAATGTGCTGCTGGCCCTTATGGCCGTCCTTCTGGTCTTTGTCTCAACTGTGGCCAACTGTGTGGTCCCCCTGATGAAGACACGCTCGCGCTCCCTCTCCACCCTCCTCCTCATCCTCCTTCTGGCCTTCCTATGGAGGAACTGGGACGCTCTCTCTGGGTACACGCACCGCGCTCTGCAGCCACCGGGATGACCAGACCAACGCCAGCACATGTTGCTTTGGTGATGTAACTGTAACCACAGTCGTGCAGGATGTTTGCAGAACGTGACTGCCGTTCGGGGTAGCTGTGTGGCCGGGCACTGACAATTCGGCTGAGCACTTTCGGACACGCCCTGGAAATCAAGACAAAGTGGAGGAAACAGAGTACTGTTGAGAACACTTGTGATTTTACTTTAGGAAGGAAAAGACTGTTTACATTTTGAGATGAACTGCTGTGTTGTTTCTCTCAGAGAATACAGCAACGTACTGTTTTTATCTTTAGCGTTTTAATCAATTATAATGTTATTTCTAATAATATTATTTTTATTTTCTATGTTATTTTATTCAGTACCATGTAGCATTACACTCCTGTCACTCTACATGAAGGGGAGTTTAGTCAGGAAATACGGGGCTGGCGATTTGCCCCAAAAGACCCATTTCAATTGTAGACATGCAAATGTGATGATGTGGTTGAGTTTAGGAAGAGAACGCTCACCTCGCTGTGACCGGTCGATTTGAACCATGGCTGAAAACCTTCCAGGGAGCTGCTCCTTTCTTGCTGTGATGAAATTGACTGAACATGGCGTTTGGGTGTCATGATGACTAGAGACTGTTTTGAGCTTCCTCACATTTCTAATGACAAAGATGACATGCTTTTAATCGTTTCCTTTTCTTGAGTATAACAGGAAAAACTGTGTTGAATGGGGGATATGATAATGACTCCTAAAGCTACGATGGGCTGCTCACACTAGAGACAGCACAAACACAGAGAGAACATCTGGTTATTGTCAAGCATCTGCCATAATTGCAACATGTATACAATGCTGCCTGTTTTCATTATGAAAAATTACAAAGGAACCATTTTTGCTTTTAAAAGCGATGGAAAAAAGGTCATTGTCTAAGTAAAATTAATTTGCCGGGGTAATTTCCTCACCCTCCGGCCATATTTAATGTGATCAGGTTAGGAAAGAGAGACTACTGGTGCTTTTCCAGCTCCATCTCAGCTGGATCAGGAATGCTGCTGCTGCTTCATATCCACAGTGCAAGTCATCTCCACTGCCACACCAGTCAAATGCACACTGCCTGTATGTGATACTGTGCTTTTCAAAAACTCTCCTTGCATATTATCTCTGTAGCCATCCTTCTTTTTCTACGTGCACACTTTGTTATGGTGTAACCACCCAGTGCCAAACCCTAGTTACCCCAGGGATGCCTGCGCACCCGGAGGGTCCGACCTGACAGGACGGAAAAAGCTGAGGTGGCTCAGCAGGTTTAGCTTTTATTCAGATCTGCCACGAATGTCTCGCCTGGATGTCAAGAATGTATTGTTTTGGCAGACATAACTTTTGAGGAATATCGATGAGAGGATTCACAATCTGAAGATGAACTTGACTCCAGATCCTCAGTCGTGTGTTTGCACCCTTGCTTCCTTGAGTACAGTTTCCTCGACTCAGCGTCCACTCACTCTCTTCCTCGACGACTCAAGGACACGACGAGATGACCCAGCACATTTAATATTCCCACCTGCATTTCATTGCTTTCCTAACAGATTAGCTTGATCATTTGAGCTGTACAGCTGCACTTTAGCACACTGCTAGATAACACATAGGTCAGACTGAGGCCACAGAAACCTTTGATTGAGACTTCATCAGTTGGATAAGAAAAGTTGACTCAGGTCAGGATCACTGTCATCCTTGTCTAAAGCTAGAACCCACATAGAGGAACATAATGTAGCACATTTCTTCTCAAATGTCATTAAAACCTAATTCCTCTCATGCAATTATAACGGCAGGAAGTGGATTTGTTCTCTGTCTTGATTTCTGCCGTTGTGGGCGCAGCAGACAAAGTTGAGAGTGACTTGACCTTGGCTTGACCTTGCAGTATCTTTTATGATGTAGGGTTGTGTGCTAAACCACTCTAGTGCCTTCTGATGTCCTTTTCTAAGTGTGGAATAAATAAAGTGCATTCCTGACTAACTCATGAGCTTTAAGTTTTTATTTAACAGTTTCAAGTATGCCCTCCTTATTGCTCTGTATCTCTGTCTCCCTGTGTGTGTGTGTGTGTGTGTGTGTGTGTGTGGGGGGGGGGGTGTTAATCATTTAATAATGAGGTGAAGACATGTTTTATGGTTTGGTTAAGGTTAGGGTTAAGCAAACAGTATAGAGTAAGTCTCCAGAAAATCTATGTAATGTCCTCTGAAGCCATGGAGACATGACTGTGTGTGTTCCTGTGCTTATATCTTTGTGAGGACCATTTTAAGCATAGACCCTGAGGACATTTTGACCGGTCCTCACTTATTCAATGGGCTGTTTGAGGGCTAAGACTTGGTTTAAGGGTTAGAATTAGGTATGGGTTAGGCATTTAGTTTGGATGGTTAAGGTAAGGGTAAGGGGAATGTATTATGTCAATAAGTGTTCTTACTAAAATACAAGTATAAGTTTGTGTGTGTGTGTGTGTGTGTGTGTGTGTGTGTGTGTGAGAGTGTGTGAGAATGCATTATTTAAAAATGTCTTTGGATTACTGATAATATTTTAGATTTACTTTGTCTTGTATCCCCTTGATGTGTTTTCCCCCAGTGGTTGAAAAGCTGTGTTTTGTTTGACTGAGTGGTCTTTCGTGAGGAAGCTGGGGGTCTGAACACAAGGAGGTGTCACTTCTTATCAGGAAGGAAACAGGTTGGGTGGAAGGCCCCTCTAACCGCAGCCTGTACTTCCAAAAGTCAGAGCGGGTCACCAGGGACATTATTTTCATTATAAACACAGTCGAGAGCATTTCTACCCCACTTACACACACACACACACACACACACACACACACACACACACACACACACACACACACACAGCTTAATTCCGTTGACTGTCGTGTTTGATTGAGCAGCACCAAACCGCAGCGCACAGTCACACCTCCCCGGTGATATCTGATGCTGACAGCTCTGACCCACACTGAGCCTTATCCCTGCAGGACCTCGTGCATGCGCCCCCTCCTCACGGCACCGCACTGCTGAGGCTCACGCACGCACCCACCATTGAGTCTGTCGTTGTGCGGTGCAGTTGAGGGGGTCATTATGTTGCACTTTATCAGTGCGCTTTCCTCCTTTTCTGCGCTGCCAGATTTGATGCGCATGGCTGTGCGCCAAGGTAAACACGGCGCGCACTTATCTGCCTCGTAGTGAAAGCTGCAAGTGACTGGGTGGGAGAAGAGAAAGTGAGCGCGTCCCCAGAGGAGCGCACAGTAAATAGGCACAGGCGATTGCGCACGATTTAGCATCAACTTTAATTAGTGCATGTATTCAGAGGATCGCTGGCAAACTGATTTATTCAGTGTCTGACACGTCCGTGGTCTTTTCCTAATTTCTATTCAGAGTTGTGAGCATATGCACGCACACTCCAACCAAAGACAAAAAAAAGAAAAAACGCTCGCCATATTCCTGCATTTTTGAGTGGGGGCGCATGTGTTGCGCTTGAATATTTATGAGGTGCAGCTCGCGAGAAAGGCTCGTGTGTGTGTTGGAGAGATGAATGTGAATGTCAAAAACCGGAAAGTTGTGCTGATGTGCCCATCTGGTTGCACTTTCACGCTGCTTACCGAGCCGTGTGTGCCCAAAAGACGGAACCCTGCGGATCTGCAGAACTAATCTGAGCGAGCCGGGGGACTGGGGAGCGCAGGAGGTTGGGACCATGACCAACCATTAACCCCGAGATGAGCGGGACCACGCAGGGGCGGAGAGGCATCAACCGAGCCCGTCTTGAAAGGAAAGAGTGCGGTCATTACGACCTCACATGGAACCACGAGTTCACATTATAGCTGCAATACGTTCGTGCGTAAATTACGGGTAATGTAGGTACATGGTCGATATGACTGTTTGATCATGTGGTTTGATGACAGCAGATTTAAAATAGAAACTAGGAAAGTTACATTTAGGGAAAATCAGGAGTAAAAATGTAGTGAGTTGTATCTAATGATCACAACAGATCTCTTTGATAACGGTTGGCACAATAGAGGAGGAGGTGCCACTCCCCAAAGTTGGTGCGCCTGTTCCCACTTCATCCGAGTAAACCCATGACATCTGTAGTAAAGTAGAGTTTATATACTTAGAAAAACTAGATTAATGCTTTTAAATCAATTCATAATAAAAAATAAACTACTAAAACACGACTTCTTTAAGTCTAAGTCACCTCTGTGGAGAAATAACCTTGTGCGTAAATTACGAGCATATCAGCTTAAACTATATTTGTCTTCGTTATTCTATTGTTCAAAGACCATAAAGATGTCAGTGGCTCAGCATTGTGGCTCAGTGCGCCTCAGGAGAGAGGCTGCTGAGCTGCACAGTGGGCAGAGGGGGACAGACAGAGGAGGCAGCCTGAAAAAGGAAGCACGACTCGCTTATCGCGTCATTCTGGGCTTAGGCGTTGAGCAGGAAACAGCCTTTCCTCTCGGATTGTCGCAGTAGGAACAAACACACATTTTTGTCTTTGCTCAATGCACCCCTCGGCACAGAACACGCGGAAGCCGGTCAGAAGGAAAAATGCCTCCTTCGATAGAGATAGCTGTTCTGCTCCTCGGCGTCCTAGCGCTGGAGACGCACCGGAGTGCCAGCGCGCTGCACATCCAACAGGCGTTCTCGACTCCAAACCACACCAATAACTTCGTGGTGGACCCAGTGTCCAGGAGGGTCTACCTGGCCACCGTCAACAGCGTCTACCAGCTGAACGGCAGCCTGAGCGTCGAGGTGGAGAAGAGGACCGGACCGGTGGAGGACAACCTGTTGTGCCATGCGCCACAGCTCCCCCAGGCTCCGTGCGAGCATCCCAAATCCCTCACCGACAACTTCAACAAGCTGCTGAAGCTGGACCGAGAGCAAGGGGTGGTGGTGGTGTGTGGGTCGGTGTACCAGGGCTTCTGTGAGCTCAGGAAAATGGAGAATATTTCCGAGATAGCGGTGGAGTTCCCACCCCAGGGCGAGAAGACCGTTTTCCCCAGCATGCTCAACATCGCTGCCAATCACCCCAACGCGTCCACGGTGGGGCTCATCTTCAAGAGCCACGGGGGAAACACCCGGCTGCTGGTCGGGGCCACGTACACAGGGGCTGGTACCCAGTTTTTCCCCAAGAACCACAGCAAGGAGGACCTGCGCTTTGAAAACACCCCGGAGATCGCCATCCGCTCCCTGAACATCAAGGACCTATCCAGACTTTTCACCTATGACATTAACCCCTCGGAGGATAACGTGTTCAAGATCAAGCAGGAGGTCAAAACCAAAAACAAGCTGAACTTCGTGCACGCCTTCATGCAGAAGTCTTACTCCTACATCGCCTTTAATAACGACGCGAAGCTGGGCCACAAGGAGAGCCAGCCCAACAGCATCCTCGCCAGGATATGTCTGGACACCGACAACTCCCGAAAGTCCTCCGGGCCGGAGAGCAAGAAGCTGACCGAGTCCTACATCCAGATGCCGCTGCAGTGTGGATATAACGGGAACATCTACAACCGGCTGCTGTCCGTGTACCCCGCGGAGATCCACGTCGAGGACGCGCAGGACGCAGAGCCCTACCTGTTCGGAGTGTTTTCCAGACAGACCGACAGAAAGTCTGCTCTGTGCGCCTTCAAGTTGGGAGACATCGAGGAGGAGATCCGAAAGGGCCGACGGAACTGCTCCAACTCTCCCAGCAGCGACGTTCAAGTGCTGGACAGCGTCATCCAGGGCTCCGGGGCAGCCTGTATCCAGAAGGGAAACCTGTTGGTAAGGACCATAAATCTGATTTATATTCCTCAACGTATGAAGTTTGTACAAGGACCATAAATCTGTTTTATAGTCGTCATCATATGAAGTTTGTATAAGGAGGATAGATCTTTTATATTAGTCAACATACAGAAATATGAAATTAGTACAAGGAGCAGAGATCTATTTTATAAGTCAACATCTAGAAATATTAAATGTAAAGTTTGTATAAAGAGCGTAGATCATAACTTCGAGAAATATCAGATATACATTTTCTATAAGGAGCATAGATCTATTTTACTAAAGTCAACATACAGAAATATTAAATATCAAGTTAGTTTAAGGACCACAGATGTATTTAATTATTATCAACATATAGAAACATAAAATATGAAGTCCAAGATTTTGTGTTATTGAGTGTTATCAGCTTCAATTTAACAGTAAAATAGGAATAAATTAATAAACTGAGATAGTTCCACTTGACTGAGGTTTTCCATTAACAATCATCAGTATCTAGATGGAGCAGAATATATTACAACAGGGGAACAATAGACCATCAGATTCTTCACCCTATAGCTTTATTATGTCATTTATGCTTTGATTTATTGTCACTTGTGTGTTAAATATGAATACACCAACATTGAAAGCCTGGAGATTTAAAAAAAATGAAGAGATTTGTTTATTTGTCGCCTCTTTTATGAGCTCTGCTTCAACAAACCAGAGTCACAGTGCTTATTCAGCCAATAAACCTGCTTCGGGCTCTGATTTATTAAACCTGTGGCTCTCTCCAGCTGTTCAGGCTGTATGAAAGAAGCAAACCACACTCATGTGTCCGTTCGACACTTTCCATTTGTGCTAGCGAGCAGTTGTCCTCCCTGCAGCCCCCGAGGCTCATGAGTTGGAGAGGGGATCTCTTATGTCACGAGTAGAGGTCATGTTCGTTGGAATGGATGCTCCAGAGCCACATCAGAGGTTGTGGGAAGGGTGAGACTCCTCTCACATCCAGCAGCTCCCCCTCTTATCAAATATGAAGAGAAAGAAGGGGTCAATAGTTTACAATGTTTTTTTTCTCAGTTAAACCTCAGACATCTTTTTATTAATTTTTTTTACTATTGAGTCTGTGCTGCAAACTACAATTCAGCCTCAGATTTAGCACATTGGATAATAAATAGCAACATTGTCATATATTGTCTTTTGTTTTACATGCTTTCCACTCGTATACACAACAAAGCCTCCATCCATTATCTGTACCACTTATCCTTTAACCCTCTGGAGTCTGCGGTCGTGCTGCGTGTGATCGAATCCTCTGATGTGTCTTGTTTGTTTTTGGCTTCAATATATTGATCCTGAAATCAAAAGCATTTTAAAACAGCCAAAGAGGGTTAATGGTCGCGGGGGGGGGGGGGGGGGGGGGGGAGCTGGAGCCCATCCCTGCTGACACTGGGCGAGAGGCGGGGTACATCCTGGACAGGTCACCAGTGTATCACAGGGCCAACACACTGAGACAAGCATCCATTCACAAGTCTCAATTTAGCGTCTCCAATTAAACTAACCCCAAATCTGCATGACTGTGGGAGGCTGCCCTGAGGGAACCCACGCAGACATGGGATTCTAACCTTCTGGCTGTGAGGTGACCACTGCACCACTGTGGCACAAAACATCCCTCCTTCAATTTAGCACTCTCCACTGTATTTGTCCCCTCTGTTTTCCCTGGTTGGCGTTGGATAATGAAGGCAAGGGTGGCCCTCAGTAGAGCGCATACCACCGCCAAGGCCCAACGGTCCCATTAAATTCAATCAAGCTGCACCAAATTTCACACACTCATGGGTATCAGTTCCCTTAATGTGTCTGATTTTTTTTAAATCAATGAATTATTCCCTTGGAAAATGTAAAAATAAACATCCTATCTCACAATGTTACAGAAAGTGTAAAAAAAATCCTCGATCTGCCCCCGGATCTGGATCCACACCAAACTTTTATGAGTTATTTCCTGTTTTTTTTGGAAAATCTGTGCCGTGGTTTTTCAGTAATCTTGCTCACAAACAAACATACCAACTAATAAACAAATGGTCGGGGGGTGAAAACATAAACGCTTTGGTGCTTGCCCCAGTTTCATAGGAATGCAGTGAAATTCCATCTTTTCATTGTGCCGGTTGTGACTGACAGAGCTGAGGTCAAAGGCGCCGGTCCTGTGCCACTGTGCTGTCAGGTCACAAAGTTGCCCTCCTGGCTGGCACTTGTTGTCTGTGGCCCCGGGGCCGCCTCCTCCCGTGACCTGCTTACTGAATACTATCTCAGTTGGCCCACAGGCCTTCCTACCGCAGACAAATGCTCAGTTCAAAGTGGTTTAGAGTAGATTTCTCTGGTTCTCACTGCAATACACCCTACTTACCCCTGGACAGAACGAGTTACTCTTTCTTTGGTTCAGCATTTTTCTCGCCGTGACCACTGAAATGTGATGTTTTTTGTACTCCACAGTCAGAGGGCGAGCACTGAGGGAAAGCCAGACACAATTTATGATAAGAGAGACGAGGCCGCGAGCGGAAGGGCCCGTGGGAAACGACTCTACAAATATCCACTGTGCTTAATTCTTCTTCTTTTTTTTCCCGCTTGCCTCTGTGTGCTCTAAAATATTCCGAGAATTCCCAATAGATCCGTGTGCTCATCCAAGCGTGGCACTAATGTTTTATCATTGCCTGCCGAGGATTTGACAAAAGCAGAGTCTTATGAGTGTTGAACACCCTTGTAAGCCCTTTTCAAGTATTCACCGAGATGTCTAAAAAGTGATTTAGAAGAATGAGCAGCACCGTTGTGATAGCTGCTATCAGTTCTTGTTTTCCACTTCACTTTCATCACACAGCGCTCTTTTTGTGCTTTGTTCTCGCCTGTTTTCTAATCTTCATGGCGTGCTTCTCTATGAAAGCTGAAAAGGACTGATCTCTCTCTCTCTCTCTCTCTCTCTCTCTCTCTCTCTCTCTCTCTCTCTCTCTCTCTCTCTCTTTCTGTTCATGTTACAGTTGCAGCCCGAGCAGCTGGACTGCGGCGCGGCCCACCTGCAGCACCCGCTGGCCCTACGGAGGCCCCTGAGGTCCATTCCTCTGTATGAATACCCAGGCCTTAGCTCAGTCTCGGTGGACAATGTACACGACCACACGGTGGTTTTTCTGGGAACCGGTAATGGACGACTTCGTAAGGTGAGACACATGTCTACACACACGCACACACACACACACATAATGGGTCACTGCAGAACAGAGTTAATATTGTTAATGTGATCGAGCCCTGCAGCATGGAAAAAGCTATAACAGTAACGGTTACGTTGTGCCGCTCTGATGTGGCTGCTGAGACTTTCAATAAACCAAACTCAGGTGTGCGATGAAACACTCAGAGCCCCGGCAGGACAAGCGGGAGCGTCTGCTTTCCTCTGATTGGCTCTCATCAGCGTCATCACCCAACCCCCTGGCACCATTCATCCATGACCCATCAGTGAGCCATCTATAATCATGCGGTCCAACGTTCCTCGGATTTGGTTATTGTTTGAGGAATCACCAGGAAGCTGTTTAACGAGATCCGTATGAGCCGGTCCTTGTGTTGGTCTGCGACCTCAAACATCTGCAGTTGGTCCGTCTTGTGAAAACCTTCCCGGTCTAATTAACAGCATTCCTTAATTCTTTTTTCTCAGCCACATTCCTAGTCACCCCCGACTGGGCTTGGTAGGCAGCGGCCTGCCTGCGAGCGCCACGAGCTTCTTCTCAGCTGTCTGCGGGAACAACATAAACTCCGAAAGCTTTCTGGCCCTATTGTGTTGCCTGGTCCCTTTAACGACATTAAAACCATTCTGCTACAGGGTGTTTTTGCTTCATGCTGCTGAAAGAGCTCCTTGTTTTCCTGCCCCCGATGAAGGTCCTGCTTTAGCCCCAGCTGAGCGCTACAGTAATTGTTTATAATGGTTTATACTCAACGCACAACACGGGTCGGGATGTTGTGAGCCACAGTGTGTTTGTGTGCGTCTGTTCCCTTGATTGCAGGTCTCACTGTGTTTTTAGGTGCGTGACTTTGTCTGTGGGCCAGTGCAAGTGGCTTAGTGATTTCACGTGTTTACGCAGATGAATGCAGACCCTGTGATTATGGGCTATATGTGTGTTCTCTCCGCATGTGTTGCAGCCTTGTTATATAGGGAGCATGGTATTTCTATGACCTTGGGCAACAACATGAACTGTGCTTTTTAACTTTATGTGCCTTTCTTTGTTTCTGCGTGTATGTATGTATCTGTGTGTGTGGTTGTGTGTGTGTGTGTGTGTGTGTGTGTGTGTGTGTGTGTGTGTGTGTGGGGGGGGGGGGGGGGGGTGTGCATGCCCCGAGGATAGAGCTGTTACAGAGGTTAATGGTGCTGTTAGTGTGTGTAATGTGATTCTGACTGTGACTTTGGCTCAGACTAAACACGGGGGAACAGTGGTTGAGATTAAGTTAGGCCTCTTTTACTGTCTTTCAGAGGGCCCTCAGTGAAGTAATTTGTAATTACATGCATTTTTTAATGAAGTCTCCCCCTCCCCATTATAGCTAACTTCCATTTTCTGCCTCTCGCAGCGTCTGCCTTTATCTCGCTCGCTCTTGTCCAATTTGACTCCCTCAGACAGCCCCCCCCCCCCCCCTCCGCTCCTCGGTTCATCGCTTCCTTGTCTGCTCGCCTATACTCAGCCTCAAATAGAAGAGAAAATACCCTTTAATTCACATCGCAAACAAACACACTTCATCTCTTTATCTCTCTTGTTCTCTCCCTCCTGCCCCACCTCCATCTGTCTTTATTATCTCTCCTTAACACACAGGTACACACTCAATCACACACACACACACGCGCGCGTGGAGAATGAGCGCACAGCAGCTGAGCACTCCTCGGTTGAATAGGGGCTTTCATCTGCAGGCAGATAGACAGGGAATAAAGTCAGAGTGACCTGCCAGTGCAGCAGGTGTTTCATTGGTTGACCTGGTGACCGACCGCGCCACTTCTCTCCTCTTCTCCTGCTCCTATTCAGCTCCCGTCCAGGTGTGTGGGCTGCTGTTTACTCGCTCCTCACTGTGACACTCTGCTTATGTGTTTGCAGTCGCCGGGGTGAGGGGTGAAGACATAGCACAGCTGCTTGCTATCTCCAAGGGAGGAGAAGAGTGTGTGTGTGTGTGTGTGTGTGTGTGTGGGGACGGGTGGGTGGTGTTAGACAAAAAGGACAGCGCTATTTGGAAGCTGAGATAATGCCTCTCAACACAAGCCAATGGTTTACTAAGCTTATGTCTGCTCTGGTTTAACAGTAACCAGCACGTCTCAGTGGGTGGTGATAGTTTTGTCCCCTCTGTGTGTGTGTGTGTGTGTGTGTGTGTGTGTGTGTGTGTGTGTGTGTGTGTGTGTGTGTGTGTGTGTGTGTGTGTGTGTTTGTGTGTTTGTGTGTTCAGCGGATGGAGAAGTCACACAGCCTGTGCTTGTCGCCAGATGCTGGTCAGTTTGCCAGTTCCTGCAGGATGTCTCTGCTGAAGAGTGACCCGACAAATCGCAGAAATAAGAGCTTTCACTGTCTGCGTGACAGGAAGTCTCACTCAATACTGTTTGTTTATCTATGCAGCTTTGTGCGTGTGTATGTGTGTGAGTGTGTTTGTGCATACGTGACAACATGCCACCCATTTTATTATCTTGAGCTGTTGGAAGGCCAGTGTGTGTGTGTGTGTGTGTGTGTGTGTGTGTGTGTGTGTGTGTGTGTGTGGGGGGGGGGGGGGGGGGGGGGGGGGACTAGATTAGGCACATCGCTTGAACAAAGGACCTACAAAAATAAATTTAAGGTTGAGCAAGTACAAAAAATACTTTGAATTTAAAGTTTATAATGCACTCAAATAATACACTAAATCTGACGGCTATTCTTCATCAAGAACCGTGAATTATCTTCTGGGATAATGGTGAAAATGTTGAAAAATCCAACTCCTGATCACCATCACCATAAAAATTGAATGGGCTCTTCCCTGACACACAATGCATCCTTCCACCAAGTTTCATGGAAACCCGTTGAGCTTTTTCGTGTAATCTTGCTCAAAAACTAAAAAAACGGTGGAGGTAATGAGTTTTACTCCCGTCTTTTGTGTCTCAGTCAGGTTCAGAGGAGCTTCAGTATGAGAGATTATATTTATCTCATAACACATCAGTTGTTCACAGCAGTCGTCTCGAACTTTTCAAGGAGTGATTACGACGTGACAGTTGCTGGCGTGAATCCCCTGCCACACCAAGGTGGAGGAAGTGAATTGAATATCTGATCGTGTTGCTAAGCGAGACATCTGCCCCGTGAATCTGCTGTGACCTAACACACAAATACGACTGTGCTACATTGAGCAAGTCTCATTATTTGGCAAATTCTTCCGTGCGAGTGTGAAGCAAGCGGCTCAGTTGACTTTTCCTTGTACAGATTTTTCCTTAGAACGTATTTGTTTTGCATCTGCTTCCAATTCTGCAACTCCAACCTCTGCTCTGATGTCTTTGTTCCACAGCTGACACTCCTGGCGAACATGACCTTGGCCAATCAGTGGACGCTGAAGCTGCCGGCCAGCGAAGCCGTCCATCACATCATGACCTTCGACCCCAACGACAGGAACTTTCTATATCTCATGACCTCTCACCATGTAAGAATGTGGCTGAAGACCAGGCTCCAGTCTCGTGCTGCTGGTTCTACCCACCTTTGATTTATTCATGTCAGCATAAAGGAGTGATCACACCTCATTTCACATTCCTCCTCCATTTAGCTGAACACAGACTTTCAGTGCTGTTGTTCTTAACCAACATGTTTATAGCAGTCATGCTCCTGACAGGATGTGGCTGCACCTGATTGTTAGTTGATTGTAGCGAAGCCGAGAACTGATGGTCTGTTGTGCTCACTGATAAGATAAAGCTCTTTTCAGACACTGACGTGGCAAACACCAGGATCCATAGCGTGCCGTGTTGCAACACACACTGCTATTATGCTTAACACTTAACAGTAAAGTTAGAATCTGCAACATTTGCATTAAATCAAAACACATTTTTGATACCGTTTGTGGTAAACGTTTTTCAGCAGTCGCCTTTAATAATAATAATAATTTTCTCTTAGTTAAATTTCTTTATCAGTTCAATCTGCCTGCCTATGTTTACATACAATTTGAGTTTGATGGCTGCACTATAAACAGTTCCATCAGGAGAAACTCCAGCTTTAAAATTAAATAAACTTAACGGCATGCACAAGATGAGAAGCGACAGCGACAGAGACAGAGAGGAGAACAGATCTAAGCTTTGACATCAACCACACGATTGGCAGATTGAGATCATGTCAAATTCTGATTGGACGACCAAAAACACCCAAGAATCAGCTGATTACTCAAGGCGGGGAGAGTGAGGGAGAATTGTGAATGAACCAGAAGTTTCATATACCCCAGAAGCTGCCTACAGATTTCTGGGACACGTAGTATTAAAGTGCACTTGCAGATACCAAGTGTGTCACCAAATCAGCCAGGACTGAAACTGTATGTGTTAAATAATATATTGTTACGCCCCCACCACTAACATCACCTATTTTTAGCAGGTTATAAATATTTAATAGGCCCAACTGGTTTATAACGCACTTTAAAGTATTGTATATATATATATATATATATATGTGTTTATATGTATAGTGGAGGCTGGTGTATAAACAGATAATGACTGACAGTGTGAAATATCATATAAGGAGAGGTTATCATTTTTCATTCATTTACAAATACTTAAAATGTTATGGTACAGGCTTACAACTGCATTAGAGCGTGTTATACTGGTTTTGGTTATAAACATTTAATGGGTCATTCTCAGACGTGTGTAGGATCAGGACTAATGTCAGAAAAGGATGATTATGTTTTCCCAAAGCTGAGGATGACATCTTTAATTTCCTTGTTTTTTCCAATCAATAGTCCAAAACCTCAAATATTCAATTTATATTGACAGATATAAGACTCAAGGTCTGTGCATTTGAGAAGCTGCAACCAGTTTTAAAAGAAAGAATGTAAAAACTTGATGAATGTTCTGAGCTCTTGGTTTGATGTGATGTTGAGTTTTAAACTGTTTGCATTCTATCTGTGTGCTGTGGTGAGCAGATGCTGAGGGTGAGAGTGGCTGATTGTGACCAGTGGAAGAGCTGCAGCGGCTGTTTGGGAGCAAGTGACGCCCACTGTGGTTGGTGTACTTTGGAGAACAGGTAAAAACACAACACACAAACACACACACACACACACACACACACACACACACACACACACACACACACACACACACACACACACACACACACACACACACACACACACACACCGTTTTTGTCTCCCTATCTCCATATATCCAATTAGCTGTCTTCCTCGGACGTGTTCTCTGTCCCTCTCCTCCTCTCTTCTGCTGCCAGTAAAACATAATTCAATCAAGCGATCATACGTTTGTGCATCACACACATGCCACATGCTTTTTGAAGTAATCTGCAGGGAAAATGCGAACATGTTTGCTGTCTTCATTGCCTAGATTTGAGCAGCTGGGGCCGTTTATATATGAATGATTGACTTAAGTTATTGCTCGTTTTGTAGCAATAAAAGATCCGACCGATGGCAGAATAACAGGATTCGAGCTTGTCGTTATGATGCTTTTAGTGTTTGAGTCGGTGAAACCACAGAGGCTCGTTTGCTGGTTTTCATCATCCTCATTCTCGATTTCAAAACTGCTGCCTGGCTGAATGATTCTTGGCAGCATCAGGGTGTATTTTGGGGTTTGGAAGGCTGCTCTTGGACTGAGCTGAACTGATTTGCTTTTCATTAGGCCTCAGACTGGGGGAGTCACATCATTGTTTTGGAGCAGTCTCTCGGCCCTTTAGTAGTTTGGGGAGGGAGTGACAGGCTGGGAGCGCCCGGCGAGTAGTGACTTGGCTGAAGTGTAACAGCGAGCAGGCGAGAGCGTGCTGTGATTAATGTGGCTCTGTCAGGACTGGCTCTGCTGCTCCGTGTTCACTGGCTTTCAGGGAGAATATGTGTGGTGATGAGCTGTTTGTTTGTGTGTTGTTTGTCTGCGTGCGCGTGTGTGTGTGTGTGTGAGAGAGAGAGAGAGATGGTCGGTTGCTTGGTGATTAAAGCAGATCAGACAAGATAGTGAATTTTGTGATGAGTTGTGCTGCAGCTCTGGAGGCTCTGGCATTGCCAGCGGCCATTCAGAGCTGGAAGAGTGGAACTGATGAGAGTTGTGTGTTTGTGTGTCTACGTTTGTGTGTATGTGTTGGTGTGAGTGTGTGTGGTCAGACTGTGTCACTGTCATCTCCCTGTCTCTTTCTCCTTTTTTATCTTTCTGTCGTTTCTTTACCCCAGTCCCTTTCTCGCTTCACTGCGTTTTCTGTACCCTCGTGATTCCCTCTCTGTCTTCGGCTCCTTCTTCTCTCCCCTGCCATGCACTTGTATATTCCAGTAGCTTTCTGAATTTAGTTATCCCTTTCTCAACCTCCCTCTCTGCCTCCCTGCTCCTCGAATCCTCTTCCCCTAGTGCCCTTGTCCTCCTCTCTATCCCTCTACAAAGGAGCGTTGATTGTGATGATGGCAGTGGGAGGGCGAGTGCACACTGGCTCTTTTGACAAGGAAATGTCAAAGTGTGTAAGTCAGAGTGTGTGCGGCGTTATCTGGCTCCTGAAGGCCAGGGAGCTGATGTCATGGGTGTGTATTTGTGTGTTTGATGCACTGTTTGGCCAGTCATGTTGGCCGCTGGGCTGGCGCTGTGGCCTCAGAGCCCAGGGGGGGATCAGGGAGGTCGATGTGTGGGGGTGGATGGTCTCCTCCCTCACCCCTCTGCATGATACAACCGAGAAGAGGGAGGGGAAAAGGACCACTAGAGAACTATCTGCAAATCTGTGAAGCCACTACTGTCTCTGTGGGTGTCTGCTCGATTTTATGCATGGCTCTGACGTTTCTCAGCATGTCTGCATTTAGAGTGAGACATGAAAACATGTCTGGTCGCTTTGTGGAGTCTGCATTGTTGTCTGAAAAACGAGAGAGCTACATCCTCTGCCAGAGATAAAACTGAGTCCTTGATCACTCTTCGTGCTGGAGCTGGTTTAATCTGGCACATGTCACAAGAAAGCACTTTATTTTATCTTTATTTGAATCAAATTATGCATCATGTGCAGCTTTTGCTATTCACAAATTATCATGCCGAGCCGCATGTGCTTTTCTCACAGTGACTTTGTGTGTGTCTGTGTAGTCTGTGTGTGTTTGTGTGTGTGTGTGTGTGTCTGCACGTGTGGTTTGGAGCTCATATGTTCTCCTGGTGTTAACAGTCTTGCTGGCTTCGCACCTTATCTGACGTACAGACACTTAGGAGGTGATGAGTTTTCTCGGGTCATATTTTATCTGCATATATTAACTCTGTTTAGTTCAAGGAGCTGCTGAAAAAGCTTTTAAAGTCATTGTGCCACTGAGTCGCAGGTGAAGAGTGTATTTGTGTAAAAAAGAAATTAAGTGAATGTATGAGTCCACTGCTGTGCTTGATCATAATGTGGCACATTAAGAACAAATAGACTGGGTGCATTTACTGGCCAGTTGTTTGCTGTTGATTTTCGTCTGAGACTGCATGTCTTTTTCTTTTGCCGTCGTCAGAGGAAGCTTCCTGGATGCCTGCTTCAGTTTATACCAAGTTGCATTTGTTAGGTTTTCAGCAATTAAAGATAAAATCTGGAGTTTACTGGATAATCTAAATATATATTCTTCAACATGGAAAACAAGGAAGACACCAGAGGAGGTTGTGTTTTTGCTCCACGATTTCAAAATTAAATCCAAATGTTCCTGCAAACACGTACACATGTTTGATCTCAAAGATAGAGCTGGTTTATTGAAGCATGAACATGAGCATCAAAAGCTTTGTAAGGCTTGTGCTTTGGTTTGATTTGTGGAAATTCAGGTTGTGATTTTGTCGATTTCTAATGATTTTACTTTTGCAAAGTTCACCACAACGTGTTCAGGTCTAAAGGACTTTGCTATAATGTTACCTACTTCAGGGAGGTTGTGTTTTTTCACACCTCTGTTAGATAGCAAGAGTATGCTAAACAGATTAAAATGAAACAAAAAAAATCAGGCATGTTAAGGGGACTGAAAAATCCTTATAATGTGAATTTTTTTCACCCAATACTTTTTAGTATTTAGTAGTACAGGACATCACAAACAACGACACCTCCTTGTTCCCTCCAACTGCTCAAAACAGCAGGAGGGGAAATAAGGAAGTTAAACACATTACAACACTGCCACTCATACAAATGCATGATTGATTAAGAGGGTGACATAATGTAGTGAATTTAAAGTGCACCGTATGTGTGTAGGTTTAAGTTTTGGGTCTTTTTAGGGGAAGTTCAAGCAACTTTAAATCTGATCTCAGCAGCCCTACGATACTATATTGCTCTCCGGTACAGTAGGTGGCGCTGTGGCGGTACATCCACCACACTTGTAAAGTCGCAGCAGAAGAAGGTGTTTGGTGAATTAAGTTTGAGCTATGGCAAATAAAATGGCCGAATGTTCCAGAGAAAGTTGGTTCATCGTTGGTTTTTCAAACTGTGATTCAGAAAGTGTCTCGTTCTAGCTCCATGGTGAGTCAGACATTATGATATCCTTTACTACTTACATACTACTTTGGAGCGTTCTGTTCATCATGGTTGAGTGGCCATTAGCATGCTAACATTAGCTACACAGCACAAAGTGTCATGGCCCATGGGTCATCAACAAAAAGTTGTACGAGTTGATATGATGTTAATGTTGTGTGAGAGTTTACCAAAATGACGAGGGTTTGTCCTCTGTGGACCTCGAAAGTCTTTATAAACTTTGGTGCCAATCCATCTAAAAGTTGTGACTTTTCCGTCTCGTGTCGGACCAACCAATGGTTTAAAAAAAAAAAATACAGGATCATTTTGGAAACTGCACTGAAACCCATGCATCATACTGACAGCAGCATCAAAACAATTTCATGAAACACCCAGCTACACTCGAAACATCTTTCAGGATGAAAATCGAATCAATACCTTCACGAATAGTATAATTTCAGCGCGTTAGACTGTTTATCCTTGGACCCACTGTTGTGTGACCGTTGAGTTTGCCGAGAATGTGTTCAGAGTTTATGAGTTTGTTTGTGTCGAGGGGATTTTTTGTGTGGCCTGCGCAGCCCCGCAGTTCTATTTTTAGCTCAGCAGCTGACCTCACGGCCCCTCTCAGTCCTTCTGTGCCGACGGGACAGAGAATCTGGACGTTCACTCACTTCGGACACAAACACTAACACATGCAGGCACGCAGGCGGACAGACACATGCTTTATTTTAAAACAACTGCGACAGTGTGGAGGGGAAGTGGGATGTGCCAAACTCATTATGTGGCATGTTAGGATGCTGGTAAGTGAGGCCTCTTTGGTTTTGTCCTCCCTCTGAGGTCACTTTGTCCTTCCAGTGCGCGCTGCAGACGACCAGAGGTCTGTGCCAACAGCCGGCGGAGTTCATCAGCGAAGCAGACGTCAGAATGTGAATCCACCTTGCTTGTTGAATGACCTTTTACTGTTCTGCTGTCCTACACATTCATTATACTCACAGAAAGGCACACGCACACACACACTGTATGCTTTATGCATGTCGACACATACAAACACGCATTCATGGAGACACAATAGGTCCACACACCTAAAAGAAGTTTGTTTTATTCAACTCTTAGTAACAGGCCCCTGATCTTAGCGCCCGCGGGATGGGGTTGCCATAGCATTGCGTGTGACCTAGAGTCAAGTAGTCTCTTGTGTTGAGCCAGACAAACTGACAGCCGAGGTCTGAGTGTGACATTAGGAGACCAGAGTACCTCATAAATCTGTGGGAAGCAGACCATGAAACCCAACGGTGAGAATTTGTCAAGTCCTAAAATGAAAAGAAAACACAAACGTGCGAACCTCCTCACGAAGGATAAAATGTTGACCTTCAAACTCTGCGCTCCCACACCAGCATGGAAGTCCAGTGGCTGATTGGGTCTTGATTACCAGCTTCAGCTATTACAAGGACTTAAGATATAGTTAGTAATCTGATGTGGCAAAGTCGTGCTGATGGATGCCCACTTTTCAGCCTTACCCAAGTTTTCTTTGCATGTTAACTAGGAAATGTGCAAATGGTCATTAACATCTGTTGTCTTACCATGACATAGTGCTGTGCCCGTGCTGGTTGGAGCTTTCTGAAACTGTAAAAGTGACATGCAGTAACTGAGCCGTAGAAAGAAAAGGCCGACCTGTTTAATCAAAGCTTGGTGAAGCTTGACTCAGTTCTCAGACCCCAAACTGGAGAATCGGTTGTCTTTGCCATGGTTGTGAATAAACTGTTGTCATGATTGACAATGTCACTTATGTTGCTGAGTCGCAGCCACCACCAGAGCCCTGGTCGCCTGTTAATTTCAATAATATTATATTAAATGTAGCATATCGATATTGCTCCAAATTTGACACTGCATTTCCTTGGGACCCTAACAATAAACATGCCAAGTAGGATATGAACAAGACCAACAGTTCTTGATGAATGTGTTTCACATACAGACAAGAGATTTCATATTGCAGAGATTGTGAAGAAATCCTACCAAACGTGTCTTTGTGCTGTAATCTAATCTCATCCAAGATAGCTTTGATATGATCTGATAAAATATACCCAGACATGACATTTAAACTTTCCCTCTGTTACTCTCTGTCCAGATGTACCATCCAGAAGGAGTGTGCTCAAGGGCTGTTGGCGCGCACTTGGATCAGCATGGGTGAGGGCCCTCAGCAGTGTCCTTCCATGACCCTGACACCTCCGGAGATCAGCATCTCTGCAGATATCAAGGTATTTTCAGGTTCCTTCATATCACACCCTCAAATACACATGACTGCTGCTGTGATCAGTGGGGGCAGTGTACTGTATTTAAAGATGAAGAAACAGGATGTCTCATGACCACCACCACCACTACTATTATTATACACCCTATTATTATTATTACCCTGCTGATAAAGTCATGCCAATACTGTGTGCTGTTGCAGCTGCCTCCACTACCCTACCCCTCTCCTGAATAGTATGTTCTAGCTTTTTGGTAAAGTTGATTGAATACTTACAGTATACTCCCGAGATAATGAGCGGTACCAACAAATCAGAAACGTGCATCAACATTATTTTGCCCACACTAGGTTTCAAAGAAAAGCCAGAGACTATATTGTATTAAGTCACTCTGTCAGTCCCACACTGGGTCTGGGGGTCTGCAGCTGCCTGTAGCCGCTACAGACATCTTCACCGAGCGGACAGGACGACTGATGATTTTACCCCGGGAGAGCAGCATGAAAGCGAGAAGTGCTCACTCTGCAGTTTCTTCTGGGGACGTTTCAGTCCCCAGTGGCTGACTGACTCAGACACTGGCTGATGAAAAAAAATAGATGGAGGCAATACATACAGTACATGCTTGTGGTGGTGTGTTTATGGTCTACTTTCCTGGACTGTAAAATACCCTCTAGTTCTATCATCAAAGACATTTTTTACTAGATTCTTCAGAGTGTTGAGACTGTTTCAGGAGAGTGTGTTGATGAAAATTAAACTTAGGTACAAACATTTTCTGTGTTTTCAAAATGAAATTTGCAAAAGTTGAGGGTTGACTTTTCCTGTTTATACAAAATGTTAAAGTACAGTCATTACTTCAATTTCAAATTGCAAAAGTACACTCTAATAAAGATTTGTATATAGTAACTATAAACTGTAGTAATATGTTAATATTAATGCATTATTATTATTATTATTATTATTCATAATATTATTATTCATATGATCAGGAACATGAATTGCCACAGCCACCCTAATGTGAGTCTCTGTGGCATTAATACAAAAGTGTGATGAGCAACACTTTCATCTGCTTCACCTTCACCTTTTACAGTGTGAGTTTTCAATGCAGAGAAACTGTCAAGTGAAAGTTACTGTGCATTCACTGGCTCCTCGAAAGGTCCCATTTCATTGAGTTGTGAAGTCGTTCCAACTTCAGTGTGTTCATGTGCTTTGAAGTCAGAATGTGGAAAAAACATAGATGCTGTAAACAACGTGTTGTATATTTCTGTCTACAGCAATCAAACAATAACCTGACACCTCTTTTCAATATTTGCATAATAACAAAGATGATCAGTTGTGACAGGCATATAAATATTTTTTTAAAGATCATAAAAAGTCTGGTGTTGGGCGCTTGTGAAAGATAGATGTGCAGTTTACCAGTGACAAAATGTAACATTTGACATTCAAAGCAACTATTTAGAGCTGATTGTAAAAACTTGATGACGTTAGCAACTTGTGCACCAACTCTGCGTTGTGTGATAATCTGTGGGTGGTACTTCTCTCCTGTCTGCAGCCTGTTTGTGTGTGTGTCGCTGTCGCTCATAAAAACTAATAACCACATGTATTTAGCTATTAACTGATGGTGTCTGATCATGAATCTGGATCTTTCCAGTCACTTCAACCCTAATGTCCTGGCTGTGCGTGTTTCATGTTGTGTGTAACAGATTATGGACATATGCACGGTGCACATGTGTTTAAATACGTGTCTCATAAACTCTAAAGCGAATCAACAAACACTAAGTAAACGTCAGTTCTGTTCAGGTCCTAAAGCAGCGGTGGTTATAACTATGCAGCGGCGGGACATTGCTAAAAAGTGAACGTAGCGGAAAACATGAACCGATGCATCGATGCAGAGTCATCCACGTATGCATCGGAAAAACAATTAATTTTCCCACCTCTAGCATTAACCCTGGACTATAACGTTTTTTTGGAAGGAATGGCTACAGGGTAGATTAGAACCTTATGTAAAGTACAATGTAAATCAAAGACAAAGATCACAACGTATCCCTATAGGCATCCAGGCAGGTTTAATAACTCTCCAGAGTGCAATAGAATTTATTCATGGTGTAAACTTGGAGAAATTGAGAACGAGGTTTGTTTCTTGTTTTACTGCTCTGTCTACTAGGACGTAAGGGATGTACTTTTTACTAAAATCTCCTGTTTTTACTTATTTATGTAAATTTCTTCTGGTTTGCTGATCGTGAACAACTTTGTGCTTGAGTTTGTGCTTCAGAAAGTGAACTTGGCAGAGAAGGCAGTTTATTTGTTTAAGACTGAGCCAATAAAGTTTTGAATGTAACGGAAAGTTTGACCACTGCAACTGTGTTGTTCTTGTAAACCCATGAGGGTTGGTGTGACACACATAAAGCAGATAATAACATATGAGGTGTTGTTTTGGATAATTTCTTCCAGTCAGTGAATTGTGTAACAGAAGCATAATCACAGCTCAGTGAAGTCTGACACTTGGAATATATTTGACCTTTAATTACAGCTCATGATGAGACGAGGCTGAGAGACGACAGGTCATTAATTGGTTCATTAATTGCGGATAGTTGCTTGTTATGTAGGTCATTGTGGCTGCTCTGTAATAAATCCAGCAGCTGCCCGATCCACAGGCATCCTCTAGAGTCGCAGGAAGCTCTGCTCAAGGTTGTCTCCCCAAACAGGAAGCAGCAGGCAGGAAGTCAGGGCTTTGGCCAGGAAATGATCAATTCCACCGAACAATGGAGCAGGTTTTTTAGGACTTGTTAGCACACGTTACCGGCCGCCTCAGCTTGTATCTGCTGAGCTCCAGAATATGTCATCTTTTTTTTTTCCTCTTTGCCACCCAACACCTCTCTCTCCTCCTCCATCCGCTTTTTTTTTTTTTCTCACATTGAAATAATTTAAGCCGAAATTCAGTCATGTCAGTGTGGTGTTATGTTTCTCATTATGCGTCTGTCATACTTCATCACATAGCCACATTTAGATGTGAATGTAGCACTGTGCCATCTGTTTCTTCATTACACGTTAGCTTTTTCTATTTCTCTGCCCGAACTCCCAAACAAACTTTAGGTAACGCCAGCACAATTTCCCCTCCACCGAAGACCAACTGTACATACACTGGATTTAAATACACGTGTGGGCATAGGGAACTGAATTTGTGATTAATTTCCATTGAGATAAAAGATCAGCAGTTATTTATATTTATATTTATATTTATGCTCCTATCATAACTTTTCCCAACGTAGGATGTCGGCATCCTGATAAATGGGAGCGTTCCGGATCTGGTCGGCTCCCAGGTGGAGTGTGAATATGGGCCGGGTGTTTCAACAGATGCCACGGTGCACCTGGACTCCGGCTCCGCTCAGATCCAGACTTGTCCCCTGCTCCCTCGAGAAAACTACCAACCGATCCTGCCGGGCACAGGTGAGACTGCAAACAAGCATGCATTTTCAGTATTGCCGGTCCTATTTTTCCACCCAATACTATTACAGTTACTGCATGTGATTCTTTTATTATATAAGACGTTGAGCGTTATTGAAACAAATGCAATTTCCCCTTTTGTCTTTCAAAACGCAGCCAAATCTCGCGATCTACTTTGTGTTATGAAGGCGATACCGACTCGACTGCTTGACACATGCAGCTTTGTTTACATGCCTTTGTTTGTTGCAGATCATTTGACTGTTTCTGTGGCGATAAAAGTGAATGGCACATCTGTCGTATCTGGGAGCTTCATCATCTATGACTGCGAGAGGACTGGAGCAATACACCCCAAGATGTCGTGAGTCACACATCCATTGTCAACGCTGTTTATCTCAAACTCTTGATGCAGTTTGTGATGCTTGGCCAACTCACAGCCTCATTCTGATCCCTTACTTTCAAATTCATTCACTAAGTGGATGAGAAGTAAATACATACACTCTAAACTTCTTTTTTAAGTAGTGCATGGTCCCTCAAATATATCTTGTGATCCTTTGAAGAGCCTTGACCCCTAGTTTAGGAGCCACTGGACTAAACTATCAAATTGTATACAACCACACCCGAGACATTGAGCCACTGGCTATTTATTTGCAGGATCAAATCTTCCCTAATGAGACCTAAATACCAATAAACTAAGATTATAGCTGTCCCTAAACATTGGGCTTTAGCAAGCTGTGGTATAATTTTCAGCCAAATGTCATCTTAAATCTCTGTGGCATTGTAGATGAGCACATATAACTGGAAGGTGAACGACAACAAAGCTTCTCCACTCTGTTTGTCTCGAAGGCCTTTGTCCCTAAAGTCTTCGTCTTGTGTTTTTCCCCCCGCTTCCTCTTTAGGCCTCCGTTGGTAAATACTGGCGACACATCCTCTCGGAGGGTTTATCGTGTGTTTGGTTTGCTCAGGAATTCTCAGCGCAGGATCACATTTTGGATTGATATGCTCTAAACATTAAGCCAAAGGAAATTGGATATGTTTGTCTGGCTGGTCATCTTGATGTGTGCTTTTGTGAAGGACTACGTCTTGTATGGCCCGGTCACAAAAAGGCTTTTCTCATGTCTGGAGGCGAACCAGCTGGCTTCCTTCTGCATGTTGGACCGTGTCAGAGGATCCACCATATCTGATGGGCTTAGGCTTAGAGGGACATAAGCATATGTGTGTGTGTGTGTGTGTGTGTGTGTGTGTGTGTGTGTGTGTGTGTGTGTGTGTGTGTGTGTGTTTGTGTGAGTGTTTGTATGTGTGTGTGATGAGATTGAAACTGTTTGGGTGTGTTCCTTTGTTCAGCTGTTGAGGTGCGAACACAGCAGTTGCAGGTACATGTGTGCAAGACTGCACCCAATATGTGCACACGGCCCCGGTGCTCGGCGAGGTCCGGGAGTGTGAAATTAGATGGTGGTTTGTTGAAGGTGATAATGAGCAAAGTGCCATTCTCACAGGATGAGCAATGGGCTGCAAACTGCGGCGCTGCTATACTCTATCTGATTTTAGTCACTTCAAGCTGTTTTTTTAATAATCCCTGAAGAAAGTCTTATGAGCCACATCCCCTCAACGAAACCAGATAGTGGAGTCTCTTTGTTTTCTGCTTTATGGATAAAAGCCATCACTTAGGTTTTTTCACATGCTGAACTCGTCCCACTATAATAAATCAAGCCCACATTAGAGTGGAAATATCCTCCACGGGTGTAATAAGAAGAAAGTCATCGCTTCATTTATCATTATCGAGGTAAATCTGACAAAACGTTATTTTTGGTAGAAGTTTGAACGATGATTTATCAATGTAGAGGAAGGTTTCAGCTGTAAGGAGTCTCTAGCCGTGTGCTGAATCAGGTTGTGTGTGTTTTTCAGAGAATCTGTGTGACTGTTGGTTGTGTGTGCATGTGTTTGTAGACAGTGCTCCCATGACCCCTTCAAAGTGGTCAGGCAAAGTGTTAATGACAACCAGACCTGTAGCATTCCAGTCTCACCAAACAGCCTGTAGGACAAACCACTCAATCTCCCCTCTCACTCTTTATGTCTCTCCGCCACACGTTTTATTTGTTTTTTATATGTCTCCCTGCGCTTTTCTTTTTTCCCCTCCCTCTCTATCTTCCCCTGTCTCTGTCCGTTTGCTCCACTCGTCCTGTCCTTCTCTGCTGGTCCCCCCCTGAAACTGGTCTTTTCTTCTGGACGTATTTCTCTTTGACAGAGACGTGATTGAGGATGTGTGTTTAACCGCTGTGTCCACTGAGAGGCCCTGAGAGTGCGAGCCTGACTGTGTATTTAGTGCACGTGTGTGTGTGTGTGTGTGTGTGTGTGTGTGTGTGTGTGTGTGTGTGTGTGTGTGTTTGCGTGAGTGGTCATTATGACTTGAGATGGACAATGCCATAGGGTGTTTACTGTCAGTGTCAGGTCAAGCAGAGAGAGTGTGTGTGTGTGTGTGACAGAGAGAGAGAGAGGGAGGTGGGGGGGTGAGAGAGTGAGAACATGTTCATGTGTGGTGTTGTATAGGTGTTTTGGTGAGACAAAAAGGGAGTCAGAGAAAACAGAAAAGCTGCAGCTGATAAGAGCCTTGAGGGGGCCGTCTGCTTTTAATCAGAACACACACACACACACACACACACACACACACACACACACACACACACACACACACACACACACACACACACACGTTTCAATCACGTTACTGCATGCTCTTACACCCACTGTACTCCCCAATCTAGATCCCCTCAGAGAGCTGTTATCACTGGAGGTGATATCCTTCCCAGTGTGGGACATCTGTCTCTTCCCAGAGGCAAAACAGTGGCACACACAATCCACTTACACATGCACACTGCTCATTGGAGGTGTTCCACTTTTAGTGAGGACACACACACACACACACACACACACACACACACACACACACACACACACACACACACACACACACACACACACACACACACACACACACACACACACACTTCAGCATCTTAGGAAACTAAAACTATCTCTGTGGCTTTTTAGTGAGAGTTAATATCTCATCCATTGTAAAGTGTCTTTGAGTATTCTGAAAATGTATTATTATTATTATAATAGCTGTTCATGTTGGTCTTTCTGCTTCGGTCTCCCGTCACACTTCTACACGCCCACCAGACGTTCCTGGACTTTCTCCTTTTTCCCAGGCTGTGGTCGAAAAGTAGCAAAAGAAAATCTTTTCCAAATCACTTTTCTTTGACCTCGATGGAAAACATCCTGAGGTCATGGAAAGATGTGAGGGAGAATTTACAAGGACTTAACAAAGATAACTGTGTCGCAAAATACATCTGACCGGACTTGCACTGGGATTTTCTTTTAAACCATCTTTATTTATAAGACATGGAAGACAAGCACGGTGACAAACTCAGTACCGTACACCTAAAGTTCAAGTAACGTTTCATATCCACAACAGATTCTCAGTTCCGATGAGAGAATATTTTCAATTAACAACAAAATAGATAGTTTCAAAAAAAACAAACCAAACAGAATTGAAATGTTGAGCTGTTATTTGAAAAATTAAATCAAAATAAGGAACTGAGCTAGGGACTTAAGTATTGGAATGGTGACATTTACACTACATGCTGTATATATCACAATTGGGCAATACTAACTTTTTATATTGAAATAATAGGTCATAATGACATTATTTATACTACACTGCTCAAAAAGTAAATACATGCATGTGTTGTTCAGTTACACACACACAGACACACACACACACACACACACACACACACACACACACACACACACACACACACACACACACACACACACACACACACACACACACACACGGCCAAAAACAATACACTGCTTCCAGCTATGTTGCTTTGCAGGCTCATAAAAATAAGGAACGGAGCAACGGACCATGCAAAGTGAATTATACTCAGACTTAGTGTATGGAGTTTCCTGTCATGGGTGCTTCTGACCTCTTTTATACAGTTGTCAAGTGGAGAAAATGTATTTTTGGTGCATTCCACAATGGAGAGGATTCATTGAAAGTACGTTTATGTGTCTAGTACTTTGTTAATATGATGACATTGTGAAAAAAAGGAATTAAATATGCTTGTTCTTGAAGCTTCAACAATACCCCTAACTGCACAGATATGAAAGAGAAAAGAAATCTATAGATTTGGAGCTCAGCCAATTGAGGATTGAGGATTTCCATCAGTTTTGAATTATGTCACAAGAATAAAACAGCTGCTCTGTTGTTTCTACATTCATGTGGCTCTGCCCTAGTGCAACTATAGTGGTGCATCGTTTTAAATGTTGCTGCCACTAGGAATTGCAGGGAAGGCATTAACTGCTTTGCTTTCATAAAGGTTGGTCCGGGGTATCAGATGCTAAAGGAGATAAGAGAGGAAGCTTTAAAGGCCCTTTCCTCATCATTTAAAGAATTCAACCAGCCCTTATCATGGCTGCCACTTAAATACTTCTGGGTCGTTTCACTCACTTAGGAACGTTCCTAAGCAGAAAAAACTATTTACCCTCCTGCCTGCCGGCGGCCCTGCTACCTGTAAGCCTGGTCTTCATAATGAAGAGTAATTTTACTTCTACATCGGCTGCCTGTGTGTCTGTCCCCGCATCATCTTTTGCTCTCGGATCCATTCCCATCATCTTCTTTATACATAATTCAAATTTGATTAAAAAAAGAGCCAAAGTAATTTTCTAACACAGCCGGGAACTGTAGTTTTTAGTAAATGTTAATATAAGAGAAGTTATAGCAGCCGTTTGAGTGAACGTGGGCTCAATTCAAAATAAAGGTTGTCCCTGTTCCTCACAAAATAGACACATGTCTCCCAGTGCAATAATGTGGCTCAGTGATGTGTGTAATAGTTTTTGGACATCAAGAAGTCTACAGCATAGACAAATAAACGTCAAATGTCAGGTTTTAATTACACAGGCAGTATTTGTTAGTAGGACCAAATCATTTGTTGGTTTTGGTCTTTGCGTGGAATTTTTTGACAGTAAGGAAAATATACAATATCACCAGACTCGTCCTTTAACCTTAAACTGGCTCCAAACCATCAAACTGGGTCCAAACAATCAAACATTCCTTTGAACTCAAGGAGACAGTCCTCCCCTCACAAACACAGACCTTTTAAACTTTTAGACTTGTCACAATTCACTCCCACTCAACATATTTCCATATACTGTATGTTGACATGTCTTGGACAAATGAGCATAAATTGAAGGGAGTGCTAAACTGCAGATGGACCTACTTGTCAAAATGTCATCACCTGAGGCGGTGTTAGACTCTAAAAGGATTTCACTAAGATAGAAATGCAGGAGACAGCACACACATTATCATTAACCACTCCAAAGCCCTTTTTATGTGCGCTGTTCAAGGCAGGCATGACGCATCCTTATTCCACCTCGCCATTCTGTACGGTATGGGCCATATTGTTCAAGTATTAGTGTGAGTGACTGAGTTTCTATAGAGAAGTTCTTTGTTTCATCTCAAGCAGATTGGCCCTGTTTGACTTCCGGACTATGTTGTAACTCTGGAATGAATGTGTCTGCTACTGTGACTAATCATCGCTTCCTTTTATTAAAGCTAATCTTTGATGCCTGTAATCAGTTCAGCTACAGTCTGTGTTATACTCCAAATGCATCACAGTCCGCCACACACATATTTACTTCCTGGGAATAGATCAGAGCGAGATACAGGGGGCTCCAGCTTGCCAGATTTGGCAATATTTTATCCTTGTTTCTCAACTCTGTTTCCATGTGTGTGTGTCCCATCTGTGTCAGATGTGTGAGCTGCCTGAGCACAAGGTGGAAGTGTTACTGGGACCAGGAGAACCACCTCTGTGTCTCGGCCAAAGATGACTCAAAGCACAACCTGCTGGAGGTGAGTAATTGTCCCTTTTTCTAATCCATCAACCAAACAAATGCCCAGAGGATCTAATAATATTCAGATCCGTCATCACATCCTCAGACATGATCCAGACTCTGCTGTCCAACGTCTCAGAGCGTCCTGTAATTAAACCGAGTCCAGACGGGTTAAGGCAAGAACAGTTGTTGAAGTAAAATGTCTAAACTACACTAAGTATGAATCTTAAAACCGGCTATAAAATCTCAGGTGGTTCTGTTTTTACAGACTCGTAACAGAGTAATGTTCCATTTAAAGTTCCTCCGACCTCCTCCTAAGTTTCTCTGTCTGCTAGTTTAGTTTGGTCTCCCAGCATGTGGGAGGGTAGATTCACCGTGCCCCTGTTATTGCAAAAGAATTTTTACTGAGAAGTCAAGACTGCTTTTTGCCAGCGAAGAGATAAATCTACACCTACATTTTCAGCTGTGGCTGTATTTATTACTTTGTTTTTAAGTAGGTGACTGCACAAAGGGATTATGTAGGTATGTTTGGCGATGAAAAGCCCCACAAGAGTGGAAAGCAAACGAACCAAATTGTGTAATAGGTTTGGCACGAGCACATGAAAGGGCTGTGAAACTAAGGAATTCATCCAAAACTCGTGGAGCCTCATTGAAACCAATTAAAGCTCTCCCTGAAAACATTAAGACTAGGTCAGCCGTCGTGTTGTTCTTGTTCCCTCTGGAGTTTTATTGCCCTGTCAGGCCCCCTCCGCCTGCGAGGGGCGGCATCCTCTCAGCAGACTGTGACCCTCGGGGTGAGAGTCTGACTGTGCTCAGTCACACTACAGGACCCAATCAGAGGGGAGATGATGTGAATCACAGTCCCTCTGCTCAGCTGCTGGTCAACTGTTCTTCTTCTTCTTTTTAAGTGTTTTACTGCCTTGTGTGTTTAATGCCTTACATCACAAGATCCCCTGAGAGGGAAAAGAGTGCGTTTCGGTAAACAAGACATCACAATCAATCTTTTTGAAATAACATTGAATGCAGTTTCAGACCCCAAGATACAGAGATACTAACACATTAAAACAAAGGAGGCTTTTTCTTTTTAGGTCACCATGGGTTATTTAAAATATACTGTAGGTTCTTTCTTAACATGAAAAAGAAGGTCTTAATGTGGTTCATAAGCAGAAGAGACGTTTTCTTTTCCTGCTCTGCTGAGTCCATCAGGGTGTCCGGCCTGTGGGTCTGTTTTTCTAATCCCTCATCGTCCTTCTATTTGAAGCTATTGTTGTTTCCCTCAGAGCGAGACTTTACCCTCTCATTTCCTCCTCCTCCAGATAAACAGGACAGGTATTTTGGGATTGCGGATGTGTGCAGTGGAGCCATTGTTTTCTTTAACTACTATATGTCACTTCCTGCCCCCTACACCCCATCTCACCACAGAATGCAGCTTCCTGTCCGAGCCTGGTCATCTCAGAGGTACCGCCTACACCATCAGAAATGGCCCAGGACTTCATCATATCCCTGAGCAACATCCTGGAGGTACTACAGACAACCTCCATGCTATGGAGTCGGATCTGGACTTTGTCCAAAATGCATGTTGTGAAAATGATTGGAATAAAACCGAAACATGTGGTGTGTTCGCTTCAAGCTGAGTTAAACACAGATGGACATATGTGTGCGTTGATGTGGGTCAGAGCATGAGCGATGCTTGAGTTTGGGTGATCTCAGTGTTGAGAGATGGAGATGAAAAATGAGAGCGTATCTTTATGCTTATGTTGCTCACTGCTCAGCTGTCTGAGCCCACCATGCCTTGGGTATCTAACTGGGACTAGCTGAGTTGTGTCTTCGTCAGCACACTGTACAATGTGCAGTCGGACTAAGGCAGCACACATGGCAGGGGCTTTATTCGCTCGTGTTCATTTTAAATTCAGCTAGTCCTCTCAGATCAGTTTTTCTAAACGCCTTTTCTCATCCTTAATCCACACGGAGCGAGTCAGACGCTGATCCTGCATCGCTCGATAAGGACACGAGCAGGATCCTCTAAGAATTCCAGTGCTGACTGGTTGCCAGGTGTGGTCAGTCACACTTGCCTAACCCTCGCTGGCCTTTTCAAGCCCTCTCCTGGTGTGTTGCTATGGTGACAGACAATGAGTCACATACAAACTCAGACATGCACACATAGGAGATGTGATACACAGCCTGGATGTGATTGGTCACTCATACTCCTCTTTATTGTGAAAGTTTATACAAAACAATGTTGTTCGACAAGTCAACAGAGAATTCAGTCATATTGAGTGGTGCCATCAGTCAGATGCTTGTTGGATCTGTGGTGAATTTTGGTTTGGTTCCCACGACAATTTTTTATTTTATTTTCATTGAACTACAAACTTAATATAAATAACTTAAAATAACATTGATAAACAGTTCAATGAAAACAAAACAGCAGATGCTTGGAAATTTGTCTTTTCTTCTCAGACTAAACATAAGAACTGAGAACATTTCAAAGTGTTCGCATGTTGGAGTCGTTTTGTATTTTCTCTTTAACAAAAAGTACCTGCCAGATGCAAGTTTAAAAAAAAAATCAAGGTTCTCTTGTGTCATAAAGATTTAGCCAAGACCTGGAGAAGGCGATCAAAGTGGACCAATTAAAGCCGGCTGGATTCACTGGGAAATGATTCCCTCTTCTTTAAGTACTTATCCTTTAGTGCTTTAACCTATCTTAAGTTTTCATTATGGTCCTGACGTACTTTTATCAGTTAAACTCAGTACCCATTTTATGAAGAATAAATACATATTCATTACTCTGGTTCCCAGATGACTTTGCAGAGGTGTGGGAGTCCAGATGTTTATGAATATGAATTTTCGATGGATTGCATCTTTTCCTGGCAGGGACAATTATTGAGGGTTATTTCAGTTTCCTGGTCCATTTTCAGATGTGCAAATTGTTACCAGACAATGTTTGGAAGAACATTTCAATGCTGAAGCGAGCTGTCCACAGTTCTCTAATTTCTGAAGACTATAGCAGTGATGGTGTCAGTCTGAGAACGGCATAATATCACAATTTGCTCACTTTTAATTGTTAAAATATTGAACCTTGTTTAAAGTAAGTGCTTTGCATTGCAGGGGGAGGAGCTGGACTGTGACTTTGGGACAGAGCAGCGATATGCGGCCACATGGCTCAACAGCTCAACTGTCAAGTGCAGTGGAGTTACAGTAAGTATAGACAATGATTTATAACTAGTGAGTGAATTTACCAAGTCTGACTAAAGATCAGCTTCTGAGGTTTAAGTCCTGATGGTAAGTTGTTTTTCTTTCTGTCCACGTAGCTGTCCACAAACCAGAGGAGTCAGGTTTACCACCTCAATCTGAGACGGAGAGGATTCTTCAGTAGGCCGGGGGAGGATGTTTTCATCGACAGCCCCCAGCCCATGAAAGGTAAAACATTACACCCATGGTTTTGTAGACGCGTAAAAGAAAGCAGATGAAAAATACAATTGCCAACCTGTTACGCCTCAGCTGGTCGCTCTGCTCTCTTGTACTCGCGCTGTAATTATAGACAGCCGCAAAAACAAGACAAAATCTGACAAAGCTGCCACCGTCGCTCTCAGAGTGCGTTTCACCTGTGCACGGATATTTTCTGATGAGATTGGTGGATTTGATTACACCTGGTAAAAAAATAAAGAATCACTTACAGGGACAAACAGTGTTACACTGCCTTTCGCTTGCAATAATAGTAGTTTGTCTATTACAACACATAATTTACCAACAACTAGTAATTTGCCATAATATCACATTCTCCTACCGTCTAATTACATATAATGATTGTAGGGCATAGGGAGCCGCAGTCTATGGTGTTATCAATGCGTCTTACAACCCATGTCCATCTGTATTGTTGCAAATACAATCTGAGCTCCATGACAACAGCGAGATGATGAAAAGTGCCGTGCGTGTTGTTGAACTTGGCGCATTGTCTAGTGTGCGGCTCCAAGCCAGCCCTTGCCTTCCCCAGTTCCAGATGTGCTGTTCACAGTCCATGTGTCTACCATGTGAACAACGGCCCTGGGCAGCTGCCAGACTCTCTGCGCTGTTATCGGACACGATTGTCGCCTCGTAACATGCATAGTCATCAAATTCTGAAACAACAAACTCTTTGTCACACACACACAATATGCACACAAATGCACACGCAGCGATACAAATGGGAGTTCTCACTGGGAGGCACATTGGAACATGTACACAATCATCTGTTTCTCGCTGGCTTTGTTCTCCTCCACTAGCTGTCTCTTTTTTCCTGGCTTGTTTTTTTATAGCCATGAATATATCATCGCACAAATACTTGTGCTGTTTATTTAGAGCAGGCAGCCCATGTGGTTCATATGAGACTCTTTATGCAAAACGTATCAAAATATTCTTAGTTACTGCACTTTAAGTACATCAGACAGGGCAAACACATTCCAATAATTCTGCGATTGTCTCGTTCTCTCTCCTCAACCTCTCATCTCCTTCTAGTGGAGGTGTACAACTGTGGAGTAGGTAGTTCAGACTGCTCCCAGTGCTGGGGCCGCGAGGATCAGGGCCACCTCTGTGGCTGGTGTGAAAACGGCTGCAGGCCGCGGGATGATTGCCAGCCAATCAGGGATCACTGCCCGGCTCCTGAGATCCACAAGGTAAGATCACAGGTTAAACTTAAACATGCATGATTGTGGACTACAAACGCTTGCATTCATAACCCCCTCCACACACACACATGCACACACACCTCCTTCCTGTAGCCTCCAGGCTCAATTTTGAAGCCATAAAATGGTGAATCATGGGGTCACTCACATGATGCGGTGCCCCCATGCTCTGTCTGTCCAGTGTCAGCTGCTGAGGAGAATGTTTGAATAGTCTCATTAAAGCAGTTCACTCAGTAATAACACTAACACCCACTTAGCCCTGCGCCTCTGGGGATGCAGCCCAGTTGATCTGCAACCACTCAGGACAGCATGGGAAACACCTTCTGTCCCATGTAACTACAGTATGTGTTTAAAGTGTTTGGATTTGGCTATGAAAGCTATATGTGTCGGGTTTTCTGTGTAGAAAACCACAGAAACTAAATGAAAGCAAATAAGAACCATGAGGGATTTTAGATATGTGGTCACAAGAAGAGCTAAACCAGACTGGTAAAGAGAATTAAAGGGTGTTTATCTTTCACATGATCTGACTGCGGTCATGTCGAAAACGGTTGTCGCGATTACCGGAGTTGGCTTTTTTTTCCCTGCTACCGAACTTTATACCAGCGGAGCCACGGTAGGCGGTCACGGGAATCACGGCTCACATGAGACCCAGTTGGCCTCAACATCCTGTAGATAAAACCTGGTCAGCCCACGAGAATAAGCAAGCAGAACAAAGCGGACGGGCACACAAACACTCTGACGCACACACACACACACAAACACTCTGACACACACACACACACAAACAGGCCCACAATCTATCACACAAACAGGCCATATTGAAGCATTCACGATTATCCCTCATTCTTTGTAGCTGTCAGCACACTGTGACTAACAGGATGCTCTATGAGAGTCTAACTTCTTACGTGACTGAAGTTAGATGGGCTGAGATGCCGTATGCGTGGGCAGACTATTGCAATTTTCTCTCTCTCTCTCTCTCTCTCTCTCTCTCTCTCTCTCTCTCTCTCTCTCCCTCCCCCTCTGTCTCCCCCCTTCTCTCCAACTCACTCCCACTCCCACTGGTTCTCTCAGGAGAATGAGTTGCAGAAAGGATAGTGGGGCTGTGGTTCTGTTGGGTGTGTGATGCAATGCTTTGGCAGCCATGTTTTCCCAGAGAATCCACAGGGGTTATAGCCTGAGTGCAAGCCCGCTCTCCCTAAACATTCACACACACTCCGCAGCGGTTCTTTGTTTTATAGTCCTGGTGACTGTGTGTATAGTTTAGATAATGAAGTATTGTTTCCTGGCTCTGCTTTGTCAAACAAACTCTCTACGTTTAAGATACAAGCTCTGTAATGTTAGAAATATGGAGGAGGAGTTTATATATATTAATATATATAATATATAAATATACAAATAAAGGTTTTATTATCTCTGTCAGCTCTATATTCCCATGTTATATGTGTTTGCTTGTCAACTGTTTGAAAAGAAACATTGATTATACCTCAGCATCCAAAACCAGAAGTACCGGGCAAAGTTAATCCATGACATGAAAGGAAAAAAGACAAAGGGATGTGGGTGAGACATGAGTGGTCTGGGCGAGAGGATGGAGAGCTAGTCGGACAGAGAGAGGGTGGCGAAGTACAGTATAGTGAGAAGCCTTTTCCTGTTTTTGTCCTCACGTCCTCCTTGATTAGTGTGATGCTAAGGAACTGGAGTGAGGCGAGGAAGATGAAAGCTCCGACCTCAAAGCGATCTGCTCACAACAAAAAGAAGAAAAAAAAAACATATGGAGTTTATCAGTGAGGTAGTTTATCCCATGCAGATTAGACCTACATATCTGGGGTATTTTTAATTTTTACATACAAGAATATAGAATAATTTAGTCCTTGAATGCATTTCAATAGCACCGCTCACATCCCTAGTGGATTTTTTTTACAGAGGCACATTCACACCCTGTGATCTCCCTGCAGGCCTGGCAGAGTTTGTGCTGTAAATCAAGACTCTCAGACTTGTAAGAGGTGTAAATGAACAGCATGCCGGCTGATGTAGATGTCGATGCTCAATGGCACCACAGAGACACACAAGGTGCTATAAGACGCATAGTGATAATAAATAACTCTGCTTATTGCTGAGCTCTGTAGAGAGGGTGGGAGCTTGAATGTGTTCATACATGCTCACACATCCATGTATTTACATGTGAATGAGAGAAGGTGTGCATGTGGTTTTGGAGTAGTACAGTGCACTTTAAGCAGGCACTGGTTGGCCACACTATCCAAATTCTTAACATAACCACAAAAACATTGACATCATTTCCTGTGGGGTAGATCCCAAGGAAATACTTTAAGTAATGAGTCAGTTTCCAACAGTTTGTTTTCACACGATATTAAACATAATACACTCTTGCTCTATTTAACCACCTCCACTTTTAGCTGGGAAATAGATTGTGTATATATCTGCACTGTCACTCTGACGGGCTTCAGGTTATCTGGATGCAGAGCCAAACCTTGTCCTCTCTCCTAGACCAAACAGAAGAGCTGTTTTCATTCTCAGGCTCGGTCTCTGATAGAGCCAGAGCCAGGATAATAACACTGAGGGGGTCACAGTGACCTCGGCTCAGCCAGGGGGTCATTCAGGAAAAAGCACGTTGGACTTGCTATGCTACAGTGGCAAGATGACGGCGGATAGCTTCTGTCTGGGCGCCGGAGATGCTATCTTCGAAGCTGTGTTTCCGTGGTGATTGAAGAGGTGACAGTCCTCTCCTTTTCTCTCCGCGGCGTCTGAATGGAAAGTTAAGAGACCAAAGACGAGGGCTGAAATGGTGCGTGAGAGTACGCCTCTAAACAACAACAGAAATAGGACTGAGGAATTCAACGAGGCAGACACAGGAAAACAGATGAAAGGGAATGAAACTGCATTAATTCGCCTTGCTCTCTCTCCACCGCCATCAGCATTCGCTCTGCTCTTGGCACTCAGTTCCCTAAATTGCCTCCGCACTCATCCACCTTACCGCTGTGCTCTCCACCTCGCCTCTCCAGCCGTCACTCTCTCACTCTGCCCGTCTCTTGTGGGGTGTGAAGAGGGCTCTTAGGCCGCTCTTTATTTGCATGTGCCGTGGAGGATTAGAGGCTGAAGAGTCTCAGACTGACATGGTTAAGACTCTACATTATGTGTGTATATACGTAAAACGTGTGTCTATTCAATTAGATCTCAGTCTTCAGCCGGAGAACACTTGTCCTTATCTCTCTCTGTGTGCCCCGCTCCATGTCAGCATCAGAGAAAGCATCGCCAATCCCTTAATTCTCTGTCATGTTCATTGGCATCATTAGTAGGATGTTTTAGGGAGGTAATCTACTTTTGAGATCTTTTCCTTCTCGTGCTCATTACTTGACTGTGTCTCTGTCAGATCTCCCCTCTGAAGGGTCCTGTGGAAGGAGGCACCATGCTGACGATAGAAGGGAGGAACCTGGGCCGGAGGGCTGGAGCAGTGAAGGTCCTTATTGGAGATGTGACATGTACTCTCCTGCCCGAGTTCTACTCTGTCTCTGTTAGGTAAGTAATACAAACATGTGTCTGAATTATGATTCACGAACAAGTCCGAGTATGGCAACTCTTTTTTCTTGATTTTTTTTACATCATCTACATTGTCAAAATGACAAGACAGAAGAAATAAGAGATTGTCATGTACATAATTTATATTTAAAATATGCAGCTACGCTTCAGCTAGGACTGGCGAGATGATAGCTGACACAAACACGTTGTCGTGGTAACCTGACATGCTTTCAAGCAGGTGAGTGATCAGGTGGACAGCAGCCAGAGCACGCAAATTAAAGATTTATTACTGTTAAAACAAATCCTGACATGTACAATACATCTCAGTCATGAGCAGAGTGTGAAACCAGAACTCAAATCAGAAAGCACAGTGAACTAAATATTAGGCTAGTGAGCTGTACCTCACGAGAATCTTTTTCCAACTGGGAACAGCGATATTGGTTTAAAAAGTCTAAACTACACAACTGCAGCAAAAATGTAATTTCAAAACCTGTAATACACATGTTACAAAATATTCAAAGTGAAGCTCAAACAAGATTACACATCAGCGTTTGTTTAAAGGTCTTGTTTTATTTATTTAATTTTTCCTTAATTTTATCAGGAAGGTTCCACTGAGATACAATATCTCTTTTGTCAATGATTTCTAGTCAACATGGGCAGCGATGAGGTAAAAAGAAAGTTTTAAACATAGATACAAGCAGGGACAAATCACACACACATACATTGTTTAAAGCAATGACCTTGTTCTATGACATTGACATTGAAAACTGATTTTAACGATTCCAACGATATCTTTAGGAGTGATCCTGCATACAAACATAAGAGAACAGAAAAAGAGAATAGCCACCTTAACCTTCAGGCAGCTGTGGCTCAGGCTGTGGTAGAGGTGGTTGTCCACTGACCATACGGTTGATGGTTCGATTCCTGGCTCCTCCAGTCTAAATGTCGAAGCGACCGACTCCTAGGGCGAGACACTGAACTGTATTATTATGTGTGTGAATATAACTTGTAGTGTAGAGTGTTTTGAATCCACTTTATAAATGTGGTCCATAAAAGCAGCCATATGAGCCAATGATATGTTGCAGTTTGTAATGTAAAACCTTTCATGTAAATGAAAGCAACCATTATTTTGATTACTACACATCCTCTGACAAATCACCATCACAGATCATAAGAATCCACAAGTCTGCCACGTCTTGACAATATCATTTTTTGAGGGTAGAAACATCCCTGCTGCATAGTTTAGTTTTCATGTATTCATGAGGCTAATTTTCACAAATATTATTATGCAGCACACTTCTCATTTTAAATGACTCCATTGCCGTCTCGCCGTAGCTCAGGGACCATCACACTATCACCATGGAGACAGCAGGACCCCGCTCTGATTCTGGGATAACACAGAGCTGGGTGGATGTCAGTAACTCTACAATTACATCCAAACTTCCATTCAGTATCTGTAACGTTCCCCGACTGGAACTGTTTATCTGGTCTTGCTCCACTGAAGCCAGTCATTGTATTAGGACCAGTTCAAGGGAGAGCTGTGGGTCTCACCTGTCACTCAAGCTGCCTGACACATTCCCCCCGAACGCACGGCGAAAACAGCGAATCACATTTCACTCCCTCAGTGATCTCAGCTTGTGTCGTCATTCCTCATTGGCTCCTGAGGTCGGTTGTTATGACAGCGACGCATACCCACATCGCTGGAAGTGCTACTGACAAATCATAACACGTCAGTGCATCCGACAGTGTCAGCACATTTGACTTGCAGGCAGGCACGCACATATGCACTAACACTAGTAAACTTTCCTACTACTATTCTTGTGGGGACCTCTTAGATAGATTTAATTACTTTTGATCCTATTGCATCCCTGCAACTCAAACACTTTGCGTTTACAACCTTAAATTTGTAAATGTATTTAACAATCTTATATTTAATGTTACTGTAGTTGAAACCTTATTTAGAGAATAAAGTCTAAAGATAAATATATTTCACATCCTTGAAACTTGAAATGAGGATAAGATTAAATTGACCTGTTTCCCAAAAATATGCTCATTCGGAACATTTCAATTCAAACTGGTTCTTACAGAAAAGTCACACACACACACACACACACACACACACACACACACACACACACACACACACACACACACACACACACACACACACACACACACACACACACACACACACACACACACACACACACCTGCACATGTGACCTCATTTACTGGGTCTGTTGGGACAGGTGTCTGCTCGTGTGCTGGGAGGTCAAAGGTTACATCTGGGTGTCAAAAGGAAAAACCTGCAGCGCTGGAGAGACGGTGCTCCACTCACTCGTTGTCAACATTTTAATTAATGGCACAGTCAGGGTAGGCACACCTCATTTACTGGAGTACTTCTCTGCTGCCCTCCCTATCATTTTGAGATGACCCTCGAGTGGCCTTAGCCCCTCTGCAATTAGCAGAACCCAGACGACTCTCGGATCAAAACACGCAGACTTGATTGTTGATGATCCTCATCACCAACTCAAGGGGAAATGATCACAGACATCTCAGAGGTGTAGCCAAAATATCGCCCTCTGAAACCCATAATATCTCCACAGAGGGGCTGGGCTGGAATGTGCTCGGAGCAGGGGTCAGTCCAGGCCCTGTCTGTTCCTACTGGGAGTCTGCATCTCTTTTGACAGGGATCACACTGCATCAACATCACACACTGGTTACATACACCAGGGTGAATGTGTCTGGAAGAGTCTTATAAAACAGATTTCACCTTCCAAAAAAAAAAAAAGGCCTGAGAATGTTGAATCTGGGAATCTAGAAAACCACAACACATCTGGAAGGAGGTACACAACCTAACTCAGTTTCCTGGAAAGGCCACTGGACATAGCACCAATATGGTACCTATTTGCTACAGAACTGGACAAGACAATAGACCCTATGTCTACGAAACAGATCATATATCGCATAAGAAATGTATCCTGCTTAACTGCAATCAGCAAAGACCCCCAACATTTAATCTACTCAAACAAATAAGGAATGAAATGTGTTTCTTTTTTTCGAAAAATAAGGGGGCCACTGAAATGTGTGCTTTTACTCAATGCAGAAAAGTTTTGTATAAAACCCCCCAAAAAGGCCTGAGATGATGACAGACACAGAAGTGTTTTAGCATGTTTTCATATTTGATTGCAGGTTTTCAAATGTACACACATATAAACTCAATGTGGGATGCTTGTGACTGTGGATTGTGTGTGAAGGAAACTATAATATCACCATCAGCTCTGTAGCAACCAGTGTCAGATTTAGCAAAACATTCAATGAATTGATCATTTTTAATTGGTCTCTAATTGAAATACACAAAGAGCCCAGTCATTTGTACAGTTGAAATGCAACAGACTTCACACGTAGCTTTTATCTGCTGAGAAGCCTTTGGTCATACTCTTCAAAAAATATTGTTTTTTATGTGTTTTTTTTCCCACAGAATAATTCCCAATACTATTGTTCAATAGCAGAAACCATTTAATATGATGTTTTGTTTTGATAACTGTTTGATCCTCAGCCTGATTCCTCACTTTGGCCTGAAGGAGCCCTCAAGGTTAAGCCCGACTCAGGCTCGGATTTCTTTGAATTCACGTTTCAGTTCATTTTCCTTTTCTCTCTCTTCCCTCAATCAGAACATGTGGAATGATGCATTTTCCTCTAACAGGTGCACGCCTGCACTCGTGGCACTGAATTGACAGGGGTGTAATTTGAATGCAATTAGATTCTTTACCTGATGCTCCATGTAATTAATGATCAGGAATGTGGACCCTGCCAGCAAATTTCAACACACTAATGCAGTTTATGTTTTGAATATTTTTGAACAGCCATTAAGACTTATAAAGAGAATCTGTGATTTAATGTGGCTCATTAAATTCTGCAGTGGTTTTGGGTTTGGCTTTGCTCAGAGTCGGTGTGTGTAGAATCAGGCCTGACATTTAAGAGCACATGTAGATTCAGCTTTCTCCCTGGTCTCAGTTTGAACCCAACCTGCCTCAAATCTGTCCAGTCCAGTCTCATCTCATCGTATGTCCTGCCAGGTCCACCTACATAAAACACACGTCCTCCGCTTACGAAAATCCCCCGCTATTCCTCTGTCAATCATCCGATCACTAGCTGAGAATTTATAACCATGTAGCAGCAGGCACCTGACTAAATAAACCGACGGGGTGTCAGGCTGCAAGGGAATCATGTGAGGTGATAAAGGTTGTGTTCCCCCCCTAGTATATTTATCCCAGTGAGGCCCCGGAACAGTAGATCCCTCTGCCTCGGTACACCGATGTATCGTTAATACGAGATGTCCCTGCAGAGCGTGCACTGATGACACAAGGCTTAATCGCAGCCAGGAGGCAAAGGGAACAAGCCTCGGCAGCTCCTTAATCTCCTCTGTGGTTAGACACATCTGGTCTGAGGAGCTTTGAACTTTACATCTCCTAATATCTGATATCTCAAAGCTTTATTAGATTCCATATGTAAATGCAATATGGTTTGATGAATTATTTCATAACCACCATTCTCCAAGTTTAATTATGTGTCTCTCTTTAGCAGTCGCGATCCAGCTCTTTTATATTGGTTCCTCTCACATGCAATTAATGTTCGAGCAATTCCTTTTTTATATTAGTTTATTCAATAAAAGTTATAAGCTGCATTTCTGAGTTTTCTTATCCACTGTCGTTGTTGTTGTTTTTTTGTATTAACTGATATTTGATTGTAGTGTTAAGACAACCAAACAAGGAGGTCACATTCATTTTGAACTCCCCAGGCTGGTGTGTGTCACTGGGTGGTCCGAGCATGAAAGGACAGACATCGTCCAAGTGGACGTGGACCAGAGCGGGGAGGGGGCTTCCAAGGAGAGCTTCTTTTACTTGGTGAGTCTTCTCCAGCCATCTACCCTCCTGCTGATCTTTGCTTTCTGCTCTTCTTGCCTCTCCCTACACATTCTTCTTCTTCTTCTAAGCTCTCCTGTTTCTCGCTCCCTGCTGGGAAAACCAAATGTCTCATTTGAGTGTTAACAGATGCATTTTATGATTCCGAGGAATGTGAGTGTGTGGGAATCTTCTAACGTTCATCTCAGCTGCGACTAAGCACCATTGTCATTTTGCACTCGCTGCCAGCATAAACAAATATGGCGATTGTTGGAATGTCCCCCTTGCACTGAATCCATCAGTGGTCACAGCAAACTAGCCAGCATTGTGTTAACTGACCTCAACCCACACAGTCTCCCATTGGATTAAGAGTATTCCGCCAGTGGAAATACCCATGCAAGCGCTTTGTTTCTATTGTTTATAGACAAAGAGTTTTTCATAATGTAGTGCTGGAAAAGTCAGCGGCTCTGTCTGTGAGTCATCCCGCAGAGAAATCACCCCGGTCTTGAAGCCCTCCTTGATACATGAGGACCAAGAAAGTCAAGAACAACAAACATTATGCTGGGGTGTTGTGGGAACTCCTCTTGGGCTTCCTTATCCAAACCCTGAGATGCTCAGTGTGAGAGAGGTTTTTACCGCTGGGCTTTGAGGGGAAGATGTGGGAGAAAGGGAAAACAGTTTTCGGAGACAGGATATGTGCCTCTGCCGAATCTCCTTCCTCAAACCTTTATACGGAAACATCTGCCTCCTTACGCCCACTCTGGCACACAAACACTACAATAGGTCTCCTCCATCCGTGCATGCTAAGGAAGTGAATCCTGTCAGTGAGGATAAGAGGTTTCCCTTGAGGCGAGGTTCATGGTGGGGATAGAAAGTTCAGAAAGAATGGGGATGCTGATGCTGGTAGCGGGAGAGCTGGACAGGACTATTCATCTTTGCGTGAAGAGCCTCTGTATGTGCGTACTGTATATGTGTCTGCATGTGCATATATGACTGCGGGGGAATGCAGTTTTTCATGTGCATGCATGAACACTATTGCTTCTCACCCGCAGCATAGCTGTCCTGCAAGCTTGGGCCTGAAGGCCTGGGCTCCAGCAGCACTTCAACATTCTGCAGCGTGGGCTGTCTTCACAGTTTTCTTCACTCATTTACTGTTATAGTCAGCAGCTGTCTCAGCATCTGTAAAGATGAGATATCTGAACATCAAAGCAGGAAGAAAGGATTTTATTGGGTAGCAAGCATCATAAAGAACAAAACACAGTTTAAGGAAGCCTGGGTGTCCCAGGGACAGAAGCTGCAAGATGTTTAGTGAGTGCGATGTCTTGTTTTGTGCTGTGTCTGTGCTCAGGTCCCAAAGCTGCTGTCCTTGGAGCCGAAGAAGGGCTCTCGTGCTGGGGGAACCATGGTGACCATCAGGGGGGAACACCTGGACATTGGTTCTCAGGTCAGAGTCAAGGTCAACAACACACTGGAATGCATCATCACAGAGTGAGTATGATTTATTTCTAATTGCATGTAGTCAGAGTCACTGTGTTTTTTTCTTCTTTCAGGCACATTAAAGAGTGGTCTTAAAGTCTTTGTACTGAGCTTTAAATTACCCATAATTTAAAAAACGTTATTTGCTTTCGTAGTGTTTTTTACATAACTGGTACCAATTGCTGTAACTACAGCTATTTATTCAAGCTGTGCTGCAAGACCTGCTTGAGACTTGCTTTTTTTCAGTTCAAAATATGTGGCTTGAAAGCAAAGTCTTGAATTCATCCCAAGCCTTAATTCATCATTTTTGTGACTGATGTCCAACTCCAAAGTGTCAAGTTTAAAGCCAGCAGCTCTACTCACTGGACTAAAGTTTATTCCAAAGCACTGTTTGTATTAAATTCTTCAAGATGTATGAAACAAAAATTTGATTCTAAGTGGAAACGTTTGTTTTGTATTTATAACTTGCAAACATCACAAGATGTGTGATTACGATGTTTGCCTAATTTTTTTAGGAAAATGGACGAAACCATAGAGTGCACCATGCCTCCAGCCTTGCAGGTGTTCACCGAGTCAGTGTCAGTGTGCGTAGAGTTTGAAAACCTTCCCTGTCAGAGTGCGGAGCTCAGTGCCACATACACTTACGAGAAGAACCCCACCATCAGCTTCATCCACCCCAAAAAGAGCTACCTCAGGTACGTAAACTGCCAGAAACACCACAAGCATTAAAATGTCTTCAAAACCTCAAGCTGGCTGTTTCCAGAGAGTCTCTGACTTAAGTCATTACTGTAATGTTATCCTGATGTGCAGCCTCTTTTCTGTTGTGCTCTAAATAGCACAGAGTGTGTGACAGGGAAGCGGCATCTTTGATAACGTGTTTGCAGATTTTTTTCAAACTGTCAAACTGCTTTGCATTATTATATGGAGCCCTATTTGCATAGCAGTAGGAATGTGACATGTTTTTTATCATGGCTGAGATGTGACTCTTGCGCGTGTGTGTGTGTGTGTGCGTGTGCGTGTGTGTGTGTGTGTGTGTGTGTGTGTGTGTGTGTGTGTGTGTGTGTGTGTGTGTGTGTGTGTGTGTGTGTGTGTGTGTGTGTGTGTCTGTCTCACAGTGGTGGCAGGACCATCACAGTTACTGGCCAGGGTTTTAATCTGGTGCAGAGTGTGACCATGCAGGTGCTTGGAATAGGAGAAACAGTGAGTAATCTGCTTTTTTACCTTTTAAAACTCTTTGAATTGTATGTGGGATTTTATAATTATATAAAACAAAATAAAAAATATGTGTGTTTAAGATGTCTAACTCCCATGAAACCGTAAAGGAAAAGTATTTAGGAAAATGGCTCATCAGATTTGTGTCAAGAAGTCTTCCCTGCCTAGAAATAGCAGAGCAACTAACCCTCCATGCAACTGCTGTAATCTTTACACTTTGGTGTTTGTACAGACTTTTGAGTGAGCTCTAGAGGTTTCCAGCTTTCTAGGCATGTTTTGTTTTCCTCGCACAAAGCCAAGCTTTCTGTTTGCCCCTGCTACATTTTATCAACCATCTGAAGGGTGAATGAAAAGGGTATAAAATGTTTTTCTTAAAGCTGCCTTGTTTTTCTCCCTCTGCAGCGCTGCACAGTGCTCTCCCCCTCCATGATCACCTGCCTGTCCTTGGCGTCCAGCCAGTCCCAGCAGACCACGGTGCAGTTCTTCCTGAACGGAGTCCTCTACACGGGAGATAACCCCTTCTCCTATGACGGCGAGCCAGAAGACGAGGATGGGGAGCCTCATAAGGGTCACTTCCTGTTGGAGTACGTGGAGGACCCTCAGTTCTTCACCGCCAGCAAGGAGAAGCTGATTAAACACCACCCTGGAGAGCCACTGACGCTCATCATCAATGTGAGTGACACCGCTGAGACAGGAAGTTCAGATTAGTGCTTCACTGATGTGTTGGTTTGCTGATAAGTCAAGTAAATATCCGTATGCCTTCGACTAGAAAATTCTCCCGTCAGTCTCAGTGTTGTTGTCCACCCCCTGCTGAATGGGAATACTGCTGTTTTATCGATCATGTATTAATTATATTTTCATAGAAATGAGCTGAGTAGTTTGTGCAGTGGTAAAAAACATAACTTAGGCACTAAACACAAAGTGCAGTCGAAGATGGACCTGTCATCAGTCGTTTCTTCATAAACCAGTCAGAGGTGACGACAGTGCTCTCCACCATCTCAGCTTTCACACACCTCGATTCAAACCCTGCAAAGAACAAGTGAGGGGATTTTTTTTTAAAGGTTGCGTGTTGCTTGACTCCAAAAGCCGCGCTGCTGTAACCTGACTCCCCCCACTGTGAACAGCAGACAGGGCTGAACGTTCCTTTATTCATATTCACACAATCCACAGGCGCATAAAACACATCAAAGGTGTTGAATCCTGTCGGCGGTCTGACGGGGGGGGGAGGCGCGATGGCAACTCAGCGGGTGGTCCTATGTTCCTGTGCTCTGGCTGATCTAAGCACCTGCCGGCCTGGATTCATCACCCTAAAGGGCCAACGGCTGTGGCACCGTACGACACGCACATGCTAACATTACAGACGGGGAAGTTAGAACCGAATCGGCTTCCTCTTTGTGTGTGTGTGTGTCAGATGAGGCCCTTGCAGGAGTTGCTGCCTCAGCCTATCACCATGGGCGACTCATCTGTTGTTTCCTGTTTTTTTTTAAGGAAGGTGGATTCCCATGTAGTGGACCTGAATGTGGGCGAGAGGCTGGAGAGCGATTGAGTGTTTTTGTTTAATAGGGAGTTTGTTAGTGAGCCAGATCCTTTATTAAGAATCTGAGCTGGAATGTGGGTGGGTTTTGTTTGCCTTCATCCTGTTTTGGCCATTAGATTTCATTTTATTGGACTGATGACTTTCAGTGTGAAATTCTGTGCTGTACACAGTATGGGAGTTATTCAGTTTATTTTACTATACGTCTTCCATGCCAGTTCGATGTCTTTTTTTTGGTCTTTTTGTGTCTTTATGTGTGTATTAGATGTGTGTACGCATGCGTGTGTGTGTGTTTTGTCTATGTTAGGAAGCATTTGTTGACAGAGACCCAGGGGGTGGCATCCTGCAGTGGGGACAGGACAGGGCCCTGAGGGTGTAATCAAAGCAAGGAAGCACACTGGGGATAAACATACACAAACGCAAACACTTCCTCATTTTTATCATTCTCATGTTAAAGGGAAATTACAGTAAAAAATACTGTCCTGTTATAGTTTTCAGCAGTATTCCAATCGGCAAAAACAACATTATTTATTCCGAATTATTTGCAGAGATGTGTGAATGCTGCAACATCGCCAAAAAAAAAAGACGGTAAAAGAAATACAAGCAGCTGAATGACCAGACAGGTCCTAGATAAAATCTCAGGTCAGCCCAAAAAAATTTGGAATGGAAAAGAAAGGAGAATTTATCACTCACGTTGTCTTTTTCAGACATCGATTTAATTCCTTATCAAAATAAAATGCTTTAGAAATGTTTCCAGACATCACTAATCCCTCTGGGGAGCATTAGGTTATCATAGCTGTTATGAACCAAACTTTACCTTCCAAGAATAATATGACTGCCCTTTGAAATACTTTAATGTAAATTAAATATGGAGACTTGCTAAGATGAAATTTGTCTTAAGTATGATACTTGATGCTGCTGACATTTAAAGGGGTATTCCAGCAATTTAATGTTGCACATAGTTAGGGCATCTAAAGAATATAAAGCAGCAAAAGCCAAGACATCCTGTGTTTTATTGTCTAGTATGAGTATAAGCGTATTGACAGCAGCCACCATGCCTAGGTTTGGTTTGGCATTTCTGTGCCGCCTTTCAGTTTTTTGTTTTTTAACAAAATGCTTTGAGAAAAGTGACAGATAATGTCATCCTTTTTTCCTCCTGGCTAAGCTTCTCTGTATCAATTCCAATTTATCATATGTACTGCCATACCTCAGTTTAGGGTAAAGAAATCATTGTGGACAGAAGTGGATACTGACAAATCCCCACGCACATTTTCAGATCTACCACAGAAGTGTCTGAGTTGTAATTGAGGACTTTTCTGTATCTCAAGCTCTCAAAACACTTTCAGCCGCTAATATCTAAGTACGTATTTATAGATTCGTCGACACATACAAATCTCAGTACACAGATTTTTTTTACTCGTCTACAAATCTGATTACACTAACATCATAGCCTGTATGAATTCGCAAATCTCAGCATCCATTTTTTCAGATTATTTACACATTTACAAATGTGATTATTCACACACGGATTGAGATTCAGTCAACTCTCCTTGGCCCCGTACGTAAGGCAACTTAATGCAGTTTTAATTGAACCCTCTGTGTCTTTTAAACTCCATGCCCCCAGTTTGTAACGCAGGCTTTCTATTTTAGATTTGCAGTGTCGAAGCCTAAGCTTTCATTAAGTCAATGACATCACAGTGACATGATCAGGGTCTTCTGCAGATCCCTCGGGAGCCCCCGCTCTTAGCAGTGAGAAGCGCGGCTTGGATTGACACAGGCCAGAGCCGGATTGGCAAAAGAGGCCCATTCAGCTTATTCCGACAGGCTCCTGTAAGAAGCCCTGAGAATGTTATTTTGGGTACCAGCAGGAATGACTGTCAGCAAGTTTGTTTGTAGAAAACTTGCCTGGCCGTATGGGAGAGGCAGCGGGAATGTTTGCTGCTTTAAGGTGAACTCTAGCCTAAACTGGATGGGTTTTCTGCTGGCTTCCTCTGCGCGACAGCTGCGTGACAGGCCTGCCACGGCTCCGCTTCTATTCCTGTAGATTTGTGAGTGTATACGAGAATGTAAGTGCTCGTACAGTATGTATGGCTTGTAGCTGCTTTGTTCTCTGTTCTGTATGAATGTTATCTGTGCCTGTTCAAAGCAGGCCCCTCTGGTCTCTTACCGCTGACCGGCTGACGGCTGTTTTTGTTCATTTCTGGCACAGAAAGGGCCGAGCGATCTGGAACTGCTGCCGGAGGAATACTCTGTCATGATTGGCTCCTATCCCTGTAACATCAGCTTCCATAATGACCAGCTGTTTCACTGCACTATCACCGGACTGCTGAGCTCCAACGAGAACGAGCTACCTGTCACCGTGAGTATACGCAAGCATGTAAAACACCTCGGTAAATGCAAATACAAAAACACACACACAACCTCATGTTGAAAATATTGCTTGATAGACCCTGTTAATATTAAGGATGTCACCCATCTGTCATACGCAACTCAAGCCAAACATTTAGTCACAATCCAGACCATCTGTGGTATCCACTGAAACAGCTTTGATCTGCACAAGCATGCACAACCAGTGATGTTTGTGTGTCTCTCTCTGTGCATTTTGAATAGCCTCTAGTCTGCGATCGTGCCACCATGAATCAGCAGTTCGAGTGGGCGGTGAGCCGTCACTATCTGCAGAACAATGCCAGAAAAGAACAGTGAAATGTTTACCGCTTACCCTTTATCTCTCTAATCCTCCCTATCAGTCCTTCGACCATCAGCGACACCGTCACCTATCTAGTCACACCGAGACCCGAGTTCTCTGAGATAGAGATGATAGCGGTCCTCACTGGTGTTTTTATTTGGTCTCCAAGTTCTCTCCCTAACTCTTCAAGGTCTTAATCAAGAAATGGTTGAGCCCTGCACAGTCCTGATAAAACCAGACTCTCTTCCCGCTACCCACGTTTCCCATCTGTTGTTGTCCATTCTGGTCTGTTGTGATAGGACTTTATTAAAGCGGGGGGGAGCGCTCATCTATATTTAAATATGAGCCAGACTGTGAGAGGTTTGGCAAAATAGCTCAGAAACATATGTTAGTCTCTCTGTGTGTGTCGGTCGAGCTGAACTGTAAGAACCGTTTCCTAATCTTTGACACAGAAATAGAAGGAAGGTTCTTCTCCCTCACCCTCTGTACCTGAGGCTCGCCCGAGTGGCCGCCCGCCCCCGTCTGTTTTTCAGGATGTCTGAGAATAAAACACAAGCAATTAGCAAAGACACAAAGGGCAGGGCAAGGGTCAAATGAGATGCCATAACACGAATGGGTGGGCTGCCTTTTCCTGAGCCCTGTGAGGATGATTTGTGTGCACGTTTGACAGGAGCATAAATACACAGCGGGTGTATATTTTCCTTTTTGTCGGCTCATTTGAATAAATTCATACATGTTGGGCTGCTGCATAGCTTATGGCCATTTGTGTTACTTCGCTTACTTTCGGTGGCAGGTCTATTTTTACATGTCTGTGCTGTGCTTGGCTCTGAAGTATGGCTGCGATGCAGAAGTGGATGTGGGGAAGCGGTGTTTTTCGTACCCTGAGCGAAACAGGAACATGGAACAATGGCATTTTCCCCTCCATTAAACCAAGCCTGGATGTTGGAGCCTCTGGATGAGCGCCTTCTCTCCCTGATAAATGAACACCTTGGACGAGAAAGAGAAAGAGGGGAATGAGAAAATAAGGAAAGAGTCCAGTGAGGCAGTTTCTCCCTCAGAGGCAGACCAGTGTAAGAGGGATTTGGTCTGAGGATTGGAGGCTTCTTTCTATAGTTATTTTTATGTATGTTTGGATTGGGGAAAGGAGAGGGAAGGATGTTGGGAGGCACCACAGAGACCCTGCTGACTAATCAGAAGGCAGAAGTGAAAGTCCTTTTCTTGTCACATCTGGGTTACTCTGAACTGCGTGACTCCTCCAGCTCGTTGCAGCAGGGAGACCATTTTTCAAAATCCACAGTGTAGGGTTTTTTCCCCCCATGTCTGCACCTGTGCCCATGAAAAAAATGATGCGTGCATGCGTGCAGATGCTTGTGTTTCCATTTAGCATGTGTTCCAGTACATGCGTTTTTGCACTGTACAAAGAAAATCCTTAATGCATCTACCGTCTCTCCTCATTACTGCTCTGTTTGCCTCTGCCTCTCGCTGTCTACGTCTTTGTCTCCCTCAGAATCTAATTTGCCTTATTGTTAGGATTGCAAATAACATAGTGTATACTTTACATATCCAGTAAATACTGTACAATAGTGTGCATTTTAGAATTTCCAAGACTAAAGACAGAATTTGACTAGAATCTGACAACCAAAGATCCATGGTCATACAATCATTCTACCTTCAGCTGAGGACGGCAGTTAAAAATACATGATATTTGATAGTAACAGACCTTGAAAAAGAAAACCATGTCCTATGACTAATACCTGCTGGAAAGTGTTTTTACAATACATTGTTTCTGTGTAAGCAGTTATGATGTTTTATTGACCAATCTCACCACTGAAATCATATGTTCTGTGTCATATAAATTCCCGAGGTTTGTACACAAATACACTTGAGGAGAGATACTTAAGGTTTTGGTTAGAATTGTGGAAGAAAAGCAATTAAAACAAAAAAATATTAGTTTGTTTCAGTTTGTTTTCTTCCTTTCTCTTTCTAGGTGCAAGTGGGAAACTTCCGTCACACCATCGCCAAGGTGCAGCTCGGTGGAAGTGAGCTGGCCATCGTGGTATCCATTGTTGTGTGCTGCGTGCTGCTGCTGCTGTGCACTGTGGGTAAGTTGTGTAGATGATCCAGATGATGGATGTGCTCCTGCTGCTGCAGCAATGGATGTTCCAGATGTGGAACAGATAAAAGGAATTTGGGCGTCATCGTTTCCTACACTTGCTTCATCCCTGAACAGTACCCGGTGCACAAAGACCTCACTGTTCCCCTCACTGTCTACTCGGCTTGTGTGTGTGTGTGTGTGTGTGTGTGTGTGTGTGTGTGTGTGTGTGTGTGTGTGTGTGTGTGTGTGTGTGTGTGTGTGTGTGTGTGCGTGTGTGCATGTGTGTGTGCACGTGCGTGTGTGCCTCTGTGCAGGGCAGGTGGATCAGGGGGAAGATTGGTGCTAATTTGGATTTTCTCACATTGCCCTGCTTTGATTTTTTTTTTTCACAGAGCAGTTTTTTTTCTTCACAGATTTTGAGTGTAACCTTGCTGGTGAAATAACCAGTGTATTTCAACATACAGAGTGTGATACATATGTTATATAATAATTCAAGCAAATATTCTATTTTCACAAATGTGTATTTCTGGCAAAAATTGTTCATTGGTAGATTCTACAAAATCAAACAAACATCCATGCTCATATTTTTTCACAGGCTCATAAACCATTTCTGAGCGTAATTTCATTCATTCAAAAGCTTCTTGAGCCGTCTCTAATCCCGGTATTATTTCCTGATTTACTGGAAGCTGTCAGTGTTATAACAGTCTTTGTTTTCCTCAGCTCTCGTAGTGTACTGCACAAAGAGTCGAAGGGCGGAACGCTACTGGCAGAAGACGCTGCTGCAAATGGAGGAGATGGAGTCCCAGATCAGAGAGGAGATCCGTAAAGGTGTGTTTTTACACCAAAACACACAAATACACGAACACACACCCACTTCCTTTGTGACAACTCTGTCATTGTTGTGGTTGAGACCACAAATTATGTTTTCTTTCTGTCCACATAAATGCGTGTGTTTGTCTTTTTATGCACGTCCGTGTGCAAAATGTGTGTTGGTTATTTTTCTTGTCTGTGGTGGGAGAGAGATACAACAGTTGACCGATTTGTGCCTAGTCAGCATGACTTCTAAAATACAGAGTGTGACAAATGATCAGCCGCACACAGACACACTCATCGCCACATCGTCTCTGCTTTGTCTAACCTATAAGTAACGAGGCCTGTGTGTTTGTGTGTGTGGTTAGTTCCCTGTGTCTGTCTGTGTGTGTGGGTGTCTAGTCCATCAGAGTGAAGCCGTGTGAAGGCCACTGCACGTCCAAGCACCCAGATTTATGGCGTAGAGATAGAGGGGACAGATAGAGAGAAAGAAATGGAGGGAGAGGGCGATAGGAGTGGGAGTCAGGATTGTGAGTACGAGGAGAAGCAGAAGCGTGGGAGGGAGAGGAGGAGGAGAGGAGCGGTTATTTAGTCAGATGACAAGGATAGATTTGTGGCCGAGTTCAGGGTAAGTGTGCTCAATGAATGCCATAGTTCTGCGCAGAAGAAAGATGTGTAAAAAGCAAATGAACGGGGGAGTGGGAAACAATGGGAAATTGACATATTCCAGGTTACAGGAACGGGAGTGTTTTGGTAGAAGTATGAATAGTGAGGCAGAGGGGAGATTCTGGTATTCAAGCCTGTTCCAGCTAATTGGGAGCTGACGGTTTAGAGGACGAGGTGTCCTCTGTGTGTGAGCAGGACGATAAATAACCGGGAGAAGTAATGAAATATGTTTGAAATCCCTTCTTCCTGGTCAAACACAGTCTGAAGAAACCGGTTTTGTAACCTAAATACGTCTCTCATCCTGCAACAGGAAGCACATCCCCATAAAGGGATCTCCAGCATCTCATTAGGAGGCAACATTATCCTCCCAGAAAACATGCTATCCAATTAAGTGGATACAATATTAGCATGCAGATTAAAGAAGTCAGTGTCTGGACATGCTGATACTGTTTCTGCATGTAAAACTTTAGCCTGCACACATGTTTTGGATGAAGGCCTCAGTCTGGATTTCGCTGCTCTGCTTGTCGTTTGGTAAATATTTGCCTGTATGCTGTGCTGAGCTGCTCAATCTGGCAAACAGAAAGCAAGAGAGAGAGAAAAAATGAAAGGATTAGTGTTTGGCGTATTTATTACAGAGCACCAGGTCGAGGAAATGAAATGATCTGATTCCACGTTTCTTCTAAAATATCTTTCAGATCCCAAAGTAGCCTGGGAGAAATTCGATGGATGTTGCGTTAGCCTGCGAAACACATTCCTGACTCATTTTGCTTAGCAACAAATGAAGCATGATGAACCAGATACAATAAACAACTGTGGTTTGACAAAAGTCCCGAGATTGATTCACTATTTGGTCTTGTTTTTTTTTATCCTTTCAGGCTTTGCAGAGCTGCAGACAGACATGACAGACCTAACCAAGGAGTTGAATCGCAGCCAGGGCATCCCATTTCTGGAGTACAAACAGTTTGTCACACGCACGTTCTTCCCCAAGGTGAGAACAAATATTTTTACCCGCTATCTGATCTAACTGGTGGACTGACAATGCCATTTTTCTCAATGGGGTTTACATTTTCTTTCCCCACCCACATGTCCCATTTCACTTCTCCCACCGCTTGTCATACTTAGCATAAAAATTCACCTTGGAACTTTTTCTAAACATAGAGTATATGTCTAGCTAAGTGAAGCTCAGTCTGGCCCCCTGCTGGAGAGTTAATGTGTTCTCCATAGGTAAGCATTTTTTCTAATGTGCAGCACTATGAAGGTAGAATGTGGGTCTATTTTTTCCACCGGCACAGACGAACACCACTCAGCGGGCTTTTGTCTGCCAACCACAGGCATGGACTCTCAAGGAGACAGAACAATGATGGGCGCTAAGTCAAGGAAACTTTCCCCCTGATTTCTCAAAACACACTTTACTCCACTCACACAGTTTTGCAAGTGTACAGACTCTTGTGCAACGGTAGCCTCGCTGGTTTGTTGCACTGGACAACGTTTTGGCTTTTGAAGGAAGTGAGAGGGGAGAGTGTTGAAAAGCTGCAAAGAGGGAAACATAAATTTAAGCATCTCTGCTTCCGCTCTCTCTCCATAGTTTTTCTGCTAAGACAGCAACCCGACTCTGCACCCTCCTTTTTTTCAATGAGCTTCTGGTTCTCTTAGATTACAGAAACACACACACACACACACACACATAGCAGTGTTAGACACTTACTCAGACAAAGATGAAATACAAGCCAAATGTAGCTGTTCAGAAATGACAGAGTGCACTGAAAGGCTGCCTCTTGGCTGCGAGTCAGTTTGTCTCTAAAGCCTTTAAGGCTCATGACGTGTTGTGTCACGGTGTCATGTTTCCTTTTCATGGTCAGTCAGGGCCCATGTTCAAGGCCTCTCTGAAGAAAATTCTTCCCTTTGGTTCCAAACTGCAAATTTACGGCCAAACTCTCAAGGCCAGCACTTTTTATATTTCCCCTGTCTATCAAGTTTTTACTCTACCTTTCCTGTGTCTATAACGAGAGCTGACATTGTGTTACAGTTCTCTCTGTGTTTATTTATGTGTGTTTCAGATGTGCTCTGATTACGAGAAGAGTCTTGTCCAGCCTGTCTACGAGACTGATGCTCTGGGCCCTCGAGTGCTGCCGGAGACCCACCCACTGCTGCAGGACTGGAAGGTGAGGGGTTAAGCCATTAGGATGATAGGTTACGTTGCTCTTTCTTGTGCCCGAGTGCCTTGAATTGGCTCCTTTTTCACTCCCTTGTTTCTCAACTGGGTCACACTGAAGCTTGTTAAGGCTTTGTGGTGAGCTCGTACTTGATGGCGAGAACAGAAAGGCATATTCGGCATTTTTGCCTTTATGGGCTTGTTATAATAAGTACCATGTCTCACTATGTGTTTGTGTGCCCTCCCATGTGTTTATTTGAACACTTACGCATGTCATTCAGTGGAGTCAAGTGAGGGGGACGCACAAAAAATGTTGAGCTTGTCAAACACGCTGCCCACGGAGTTGATGGCAGGTTGTTGACACACTTCTCACTGGACCCAATTCGACCAAATTGTGTGCGTTTCATTGAAACCCATCTCTAGTGTGTGTGTGCGTGTGTGTGACGGTAGTGAGAGCCATTGTATGAGGGGAGCGTGGGAGAGGGAGCGTGCACTTTCACTCCATAATGTGGATGATGTGAACGTGTGTGTGTGTGTGTGTGTGTGTGTGTGTGTGTGTGTGTGTGTGTGTGTGTGTGTGTGTGTGTGTGTGTGTGTGTGTGTGTGTGTGTGTGTGTGTGTGTGTGTGTGTGTGTGTGTGTGTGTGTGTGTGCGTGCGCACAATAGAAAGAGAGAAAGTAACGATTGTAGTGCTAGTTTTGGGTCGGCAGCCGGGGGAGTCTGTCTAACGGTGATGAAGTGCCTTGGATCCACATCGTCTTCCCAGGAAGTGTTTTCCAGGTCACAGCAAATAAATCTCATAGGCGGGCATTTATCTTAATGGACACCCCTGTTCTCCTTCTGTCAGGCTGCAAACCACACCATATGGCTGCAGTCCAGAGGGAAGACTCCATCTCACTGCTGCTTAGTTGCACCCATAGATAGGCCATACTCATTAAGCCGACTCGGCACATTTAGAGACAATCAAACACAGTCAGGGACCGCAGCACGAGATACAGATACTGTAGAGAGACCCAGAGAGAAGGATGTGCCCAAAGCAGCAGAAAGAAGAGCTATGGTAGCAAGATGAAGTGTTCACTCGACAGGTCGCACAAGACGGGAGGTGGTGAAGTAGATTAGCGAGTGTGCAGCAGGTGTGTAATGCGATTTTGGTGAAATTGTGCAGAGAAATAACTGTTTCACCCGTCTGTCATCAGTCCACCAACACAACAAAGCCCAACGTTGAGGAGGGCATCACCATGTTCTCCACTCTTCTCAACAACAAGCACTTCCTGGTCACATTTGTCCACGCCCTGGAACAGCAGAAGGACTTTGCCATACGAGACAGGTAACAGCTTCAAATAATTCACTGTATGCTCGACCATTAAATCTGTGGAATTTATTCAACTGAGTGACTTTTGTGAGAAAGATGTTGATTCAACACCATTTTTTGAGACTTGAGTTAGTGGTGGTATCGTTTCATTGAGGTGTTTTTAAGTTGCTATAATTAATAGTTTTATATTCACAATGGTTGTAGTCTCCTCACAGCAAGAATATTCTCAGTTTGGATGCCAGTTTTTCTACGGTCTTTCTGTGTGCCGTTTGCATTTTCTTCCCGTGTCTCCGTGGGTTTTCTCCTGGTACTCTGACTTCCTCCCAACGACATGCAGAGTCTCTAAATTTACCTTAGGTGTGACTGTGAGAGTGAATAATTATTTGTGTCTGTATGTTGGCCCTGTGAGATGCCAACGACCTGTCCAGCCTCTAGCTGATAACATGTTATGTGAAAGATGTGTCATGTGCTGATGAACCCACAGAGAATCATCAACCAAAAGAAAGCTCTGAAAAAGCTCCCTGTGCTATCTTGGTCAACACCAAATGTCAGACACACAGTTAGCATATAGCCAGTGAACATAATGGGAGCCTTTAGCGGCTGTAGAGCAAGGAGAATTTATTTATCTGTTTACCGGGACACCCAACCGGGAGGAGACACAAGGACGACCCAGAACTGACTGGAGGGATTACAAATCCCATCTGGCCTGGGAACACCTCAGGATCCCCTGCTGGAAAGCGTGGCTAGGGAGAGAGATGACTGGAATACCCCACTTGGCTGGATAAACAGAAAGCAATAGATGGATGGATGGATATTTTTTTGTAAAACTATTATATTGCATTGATACAAGACTAAGATTGTGTCTATGGCAGCTGTTTACATCATAACAGCATCACTTACTCTGCCTTTGTGTGTACTTGGTCATCTGTCACCGTAGCCGCCCCACAGTGCTGTTATGGTCCTGAAACTAGCCAGTCATTGTGGAGAATGAGATAAATTCCAGAGACGAGACCACATCCCTGGTGCAGCTCATAGTCAGCACTTACTGAATGATGTAGCCTCTCTCTCCTGGATTAAAGGGGCTTTGTTAGGGAAATCCCCTGCACCTCTGGTTTTAGTCACCCGGACACTCCCTGCATTAGATGAGGGCTTTATTTGGCTCTGCAGTCATAGGTGCTGGGAGGAGGAACCTTGTTGTTGTTTCTGTAATGTAGATAACATTTTTTTTCACCACTGACCACATGCTGACGGGGCCATGTTTGCAGGAGTATGTTTTTGCTCATCCGTCTGCTGTGCTAATCTGTTTTTTCATCCTTCAGATGCAGCCTAGCGTCTCTGCTCACCATCGCCCTCCATGGTAAACTGGAGTACTACACCAGCATAATGAAGGATTTGCTGGTGGACCTGATTGATGCTTCGGCGTCAAAGAACCCCAAACTGATGCTGCGCCGCACGGAGTCGGTTGTGGAGAAAATGCTGACCAACTGGATGTCCATCTGCATGTACAGCTACCTCAAGGTGAGGATAAGAAAGAGGAAGGTTCTGCAATGTAATGAGATGGATTTGTGAATACCCCCTTATACAACCACATTTAGATTCACCAGATTTGGATTTTCATCAAATTGCACCTATTTCCCCTACACATGTCAATTTTTTTTATTAAGATCCATAAAGGAAAATGTCTTATCTCACTATGTTGAAGAGAGAGAAAAAAAATGATTGGTTCAACCCCCTGATACGGAGCCGGACCAAAACTGAATGGATTTCTTCCCTGATACAACCCACATCCTTTCACTTAGTTTCATAGTGATTTGTCCAGTAATTTCTATATAATCCTTCTGACAAACCAAACAATGAACAGGGGGGAAAACTCCTCTGCGGAGGTCATAACAATGAAGCGCCACAGCTCTGAATCTTGACTCAATTGCTCACAGGAGACAGTGGGTGAGCCGTTCTTCCTGCTGCTGTGTGCAATCAAGCAGCAGATCAACAAGGGATCCATAGATGCCATCACAGGGAAGGCCCGCTACACCCTTAATGAGGAGTGGCTGCTCCGTGAGAACATCGAGGCCAAGCCACAGGTCTGATAACTCACTTACTCTTGCTCCATCTTTCACACCCTCACTTTTTTCTTAGCAGAGCTCAGAGGTCAATGTCAAACTTACAAATTCTATTAAGTTGACTGCTAGAAAGTTGACTGCAATACAAACCCGCTAATTTTTGTGTTTCCTTTGCTCTTGCAGAACATGAATGTGTCCTTCCAGGGCTGTGGCATGGACTCGCTACCTGTCAGGGTCATGAACACAGACACAATCTGCCAGGTGAAGGAAAAAATCCTTGAAGCCTTTTATAAAAACCTGCCATTCTCCCAGTGGCCCCGAGCCGAAGATGTAGACCTGGGTAAGAGCACATTTTCTCTGATTATTTCCATCCTCTCCCCTCCCCAACCCTCCCAGATATAGTAATCTCCTTTGCAAAAGGTCAATTCCCCTCATGAAGCTCAACCAACCTGAGGCTGCAATATAACAAATGACAGAATCCATCGAGGAGAGTGTACAGTCATAATCACAAAGAGTTATTGCTTTCAAAGGCTGTGGAGCCTGCAGAGCTGATTTGATTAATGGCCGCAGAATATTTCCACAGGTCGCGCCACGGAAAGCTGCCCTCTGTCGCACATATATTCTTTTCCAAATTCCGGATGAACTTGTCTAATATCACTTCCCTCCCTTCTCTCGTCTCCTCTCTCTTCCAGAGTGGTTTGACTCCGGCAGCAAAATTAAACTTCTGCAGGACCTGGATAATTCTACAGTGATGGAGGACGGACGAAAGAAGCTCAACACAGTCTGCCATTACCTGGTGTGTATGTGTGTGTGTGTGTGTGTGTGTGTGTGTGTGTGTGTGTGTGTGTGTGTGTGTGTGTGTGTGTGTGTGTGTGTGTGTGTGTGTGTGAGTGTGTGTGTGTGAGTGTGTGTGAGTGTACCTGTAAATCCCTGATATTATAAACAGACCCAACTGGGGTGTTGAAGGTGGGATATCACTGTAAATGGTGTCATTGGCTGTTCATGGGTGGAGGGTTCACTCTGCTACAGTTTGCTGAAAGTGTTTCAAGGCCATGTTTGTGTTCACTGTTAAACTGTGTTTCTCTTTATAATAGCATTGTACAGGTCATTTATTGAAGCTGACGCAAAGCTGCTGCATTCAAACTGTTGTTATGAAGAAGTCTGAATTTGGACTTTAAAGGTTCAGTGTGTAAGATGACAGTGATGCATGAATATATATAATAAATATAATAATAATATAATATAAAAAATAATCCTAGTGATGTTTTCACTAGTGTGTAAATCATCTAAATTGTACGAATCAAAGGTGGGATGAGAAGACATCACTTTAAAAAACTGCCAAAGAGATCCCTAATGAGCCATATCTATTTACTCTGATATTGGGTGTGTCAGGCACACAATAGAATGTTTTATTTATGAGTTAACTTTACAAAAAATACAGAGAGTCTTATGAGGCACTGTACATTCAAGGTATAAATTTAGTTTCTTCTATCTCTTCGTGTGATCCCAGACTGACTCCATAATGATCTGGGCTCTCTGGGGGGCAGAAAATCTATTGCATTGTCAATGTTTCTGAAGATGGTTCTTTTTGCCTCCGGCTGTGTGCTGTGGCTCATTGTCATGCTGCAGAATTTATTCGAGACCAATCAGATGCCTCTGTGATGGTGTTGCATGATAGATAAGGATATAAACATCTTGGGCTCTGTTTCTGCTTCCTTAAGACAGCAATACTCCAACAATGTGTCCGAACACGTCTCAATTTAAGACAATCGACATTTGCTATTGACAGCTCGACAGAAAAACTGCATTTCATCAGTGTGAAACCTGCAACTACCATGTGCATCCTTCTTGACAACAGTTTTGTAAGACAGGGCCACTGAAGTGTCTCAAACTTGCCAACAAGAAGAAATGTCATGTGGTGGTATTCCATTAACAATATCTTTTTGTGCCTGTGTGTTTGCTTATGTCTGCATTCATTTGTGCATGAGTAAGCAGAAGTTCAGTGCCTCTCGACCTTTGACCTTGTACCTGTACTTGTTAAGTGCTCTGTTTAGTTTTCGCTGAGCCGTGGGGACGGAGCTGTGAAAGCAGCGAGCTGCAGCTTGTACTAACAGTCTGGGTTCACTGGCGAGGCTGTTAAATCCGTTTCACTAGGAGTTGACTTTAATGAGTTCAGCCAGGCTCAGGCAGACTCGCCACCACCCTGGATACACGCGAGACCAACACACATGTGTTCAAACCAACATATGCACCTCTCAACACCGCACTCCCCTTGAGGGCATGCTTAATGATGCTGTTCTGGTGCACCCTGGCTCACCCTTGACCCTGTGCCCTATGTCTTCTCCCATCCCATCACCCTCCTCCTCTTCCTTCCTCTCTATCTTCACAGATCCCGGAGGGGGCATCACTAGCCATGAGCATGAAAGACAAGAAAGAGAACACCCTGGGGAGAGGTACATCACCTTCGAACACACCCACTCCCTGTCGCTTTGTCACCCAATCTCACCCACCATTGGATAAATACACGCACTTGCTGGATCGCAGGAAACAGCACACGCTCAGTTGATCACAAGAACACGATACGCTCATGTAAACACGTATGAAATCACACACCCTCCCTTTCCCAAAAGACACAGCGGCCATCTAAACACACTCCCACCTCATAAATCACAACACATACTCCCCTGCCTCACACAGGAGTCATGCTGCTGCCTCAGTCAGAACTCTTTTTTCTGTGTTATAGATGTATTCCATTAGCAAATGTCAGCTTGTGGGGAAAAAACAAAAGTTGGCCCATTGTCCAGCCTCAAGCTGTAATATAATGACTTCTCTGCCTGTTGACAGATTAGTTTACATGCAGCCTTTAATGGGCTTGTCCGGTTGCTGTCTAAGGTCTACCTTACATAATCAGTACCAGCCCAGAGCTCAGTTCTGCTGCGGCTCTGTCCATCAGAGCCTCTGCTCTCATTCATACTGCGCCAAAAATAGGCTTATGTGCTCCAAACCTGGCTCCGGCTTCAAAGCGTCAGGGGGGTGTTATGAAAGTGTAGTGCTCCCTGGCTAATATAAAACACTGTCCTGCCTGCCTGCGATCAGTGCTGAGGGTCTGGACTGAGGCCCGATGGGCAGAAGCATCGCTGGCAGAGCCGCCTGTAATGAGAACACACACCATGTATTTGTGTGTTTGTACGCATGCCTGTCTTTGTTTTTGCTTGTGTGTTTGTGTCTGCGTATGTTCTTGAGTTTGGACATGCGTCTACATGCGTCCTCATATTTGCTCATGCATTTGTATGAGTGTGTTTGTGCGCAGACCTATATATAAACCAATGCAGTTTAATGCTCTTTCCCAGCGTTGGCCCAGCATTACCATCTCATTACACCGGCTCCAGAGCCAATCACAGACTCTGTGTGTCTGTCTCCCCTAATCTCTCTCTTTTCTCTTTCCTTTCACTCGTAATCTTTCTCTTTCATTCTCTCAGACAGCTCCCCTCCCCTACCGGCCCACAGTCCACCTTAATCACTTTCTCCTCTTGCATGTACTCTATCTCCCTCGCTCCACTGTCACTCTCGCTCTTGTTTTTTTCCTCCCCTGTACGTGTCACACTCCCCTGTGCACCCCCCCTCCTGTCTCCTCTCATTCTCTCAGGTCTCCAACTTGCTGATTGCACATTGTTTCATGCTGTGTGTTTCTTTTTTTGTCTCCCTCTCCTCAGCCAAAGATCTGGATACGGAGAAGTATGTACATTTGGTGAGTATCTCATCATAGGTAATTGGAACGCGTCGTTAAATGTTCACTGAATTTATCGCCAGAGGGTTTTTCCTGTGCATGGCGGCGTTAGTCAGGCTGGTGACAGAGAGAATGGGGGTGAATGGAGGTGAAAATGAAAGCTGCTGAGAGGACATGACAGCACTAATGCCGCTTAAGTTCCTTTATAAACGTTAGCTAAGATATGGGCCCTTTGACTTTAGAATAATGAGTTCCTTGGAATACAATTTGCCGGGTGACTAGTTAGTTTGACAGGACAGTTCTGTTATCCGTTTTTTGAGACACAATTGGCTGGAATTTGTCTCCTTATTCTTCCCTAGACCCTATTTAGACCTGTATGAGCAAGTTAGAGACATGATCCTGTACACAGCCAAAAGAAATTCCCATACCCAACCACTTCCTCTATTCTGTATGTTTCAAAATACCCTGATGTTGTTTCTGGATCATGTGTCTAATGCATGAGACAATGAAAACCCCCTCAGACGTCTGAGACTGCAGAGACAATGGAGCATTCATTTGGGTACTTGTGGGAGTTTATTGCTTCACCCTGTGTACAGTATGTTGACCTTCGGCATCTGTTGTGTTCCAGGTCCTACCTCACGATGATCTATCGGACAACAGGAGGTCGCACAGACAGAGTCATCGCAAGAAAGTCCTGCCTGAAATCTACCTGACACGCCTGCTGTCTACCAAGGTGAGTAGAAATAAGAGGCTGCAAACAGACTTTAGACACAGCTAGATATCTATCTCCTTGTTCTATGTCATCTTTATATCGCCCATATTAACCTCAGGAGCCTTCTAGGCATTCCTACATCACGTTAAACCGTGTCACTGTGTGCGAGTGTGTGTGAGCCGCCTTTCTCCCTTTATCTCCACAGGGAACTCTTCAGAAGTTCTTGGATGACCTCTTCCAAGCCATCCTTAGCATCCCTCCGGAGCGCCCCCCTCTGGCTATCAAATATTTCTTTGACTTCCTGGAGGAACAGGCTGACAAACGGGGAATCACAGACCCAGACACCCTGCACATCTGGAAAACCAACAGGTAGACGACTTAACCCAATGCTTAAAGGCCCCCTTTGGGTACCTCACTGTTTGTGCAAGGCTTTAAAAAAAGGCTTTATCTCTCCCCCCCTCTGTGCAGTTTACCTCTGCGTTTCTGGGTGAACATCCTGAAGAATCCCCAGTTTGTGTTTGACATTGATAAGACGGATCACATGGATGCCTGTCTGTCTGTCATCGCCCAGGCTTTCATCGATGCCTGCTCCATTTCTGACCTGCAGCTCGGCAAGGTGAGTCTGTCTGTCTGATCAGGGGCTTTCTTTGGACAACCCCCTCATTATTCTTTTGTCTTCCATTGAAGACAAAATTAGCTATCAGCAGTTCCTGTTTGCACCGTTGGATGTATAGATAATTATCACTGAATTAATTTGATACCAAAGAAAACTTGATGAGACATGTTTAGGAGTCAAAAGGAGCGTTTTATTTATTGGATTTCTCAGGGATTTATGGATGTTTACTTCCCACGTATATATCATCCGTTTCCCTCGCTCCCCTGGGCGGGGGTGTGCCACAACATGACAACCTCTGATCCGTCACACTGTTATTATTATTATCACTTTTATATTTACCTATATTATTAAATATTAAATACATGATGGGTTATATATCTGTGTCCATCCATCTCTCTGTATTTCTGCCTGTATGTGTGTAACATGCACTCACACACACACACACACACACACACACACACACACACACACACACACACACACACACACACACACACACACACACACACACACACACACACACACGCACACACACCTAGTCCCCCTGTGAACCTTCATCCCAAAGCCTTCAGACTGTCAGCTCCATCTACTTCTGCTCATGTTATTTCAGCCCAGTCGGCTGATCCAAGGTCATGAGCACCAGGGATCCCTTTTTGGTGCTGTGAGCGAGTTTGTGTGTGCAAGTGTGTATTCTCGGGCGTGCATGTGTACGCCTGTCTATGCCTGCCTTGTGTGCGTGTGTGTGTTCGGTGTGTGTGTGTGTGTGTGTGTGTGTGTGTGTGTGTGTGTGTGTGTGTGTGTGTGTGTGTGTGTGTGTGTGTGTGTGTGTGTGTGTGTATGTGTGTGCTTGCATGTCAATGTCGTCACTGCTCACAAATCCGTCTCATCCCTCAGACACCGTGACCCTGGGCACGCTCTGCTTCCTGTCTCTCTCTGACTGGCTTCCTCCCTGGAGGAAGTCGAGGACTCATCAAATAATGCTTCTCTTTCACAGAGAAACTCTCTGATTTATATACCTCTCTTCGGTGCCAAAGCCAGTGCGCTCAAATAGCAGCAGTATTCACGTGTGCATGCAGGGGGAAACGTACCTATGGACCAACAGCTCTGAGATGTTTTTGCTCAGTGTGTGTGTGTGTGTGTCTGCAGCCTCCTCATTAACTTGTCGCATCTGGCTTTGCACACACACAGTGTTGTGGAGTCACCAGGTTCAAGGATATGGCCACATTTTCTCCTGTAGGCCAAGGAGACTGACATGACACATCGCTGCATTTCCCTCATGTGTTCACAGTCGCTTGTTTGTGTTTGAGTGTGTGTGATGGCCGCGGGACAGGGGAGTGAAGGGTACGGGATCTGGATTAGCAGGAGCACAGCAGGGGTGAGAGAGGTGGGAAACTAAGCAACTCTCGCTGTTTCCACGGAAACCTTCTTATCTGGCAAAATGCAGACATGGAGGGCCACGGGGTCACAGGGGGGTTACCGGGCAGATGGTGGACCAGCAGGAAGTGACCTTGCGGACAGGAAGCCAGAGGGTCCTGAATCAGAAAGAGCGACTGTGGCCGCAGCCGTTCAGTCCCGCCAATACCTTTAACACACACATACAAACACACATTAGGTGACACAAATAACTCACGACACATAGAAATAGCGAGGTGCGCTGTAAGCACATTCACTGAAGCTAAAAGCTGAGGCCGCCCGTCTCTTTTCCTCATCTTTCTCCCTGTCCTACTTTTCTCTGTCCCTTTCACACACACACACACACACACACACACACACACACACACACACACACACACACACACACACACACACACACACACACATTGAGCATCTAAAGACCTGCACACACCCACTCGCAACAGTAGTCACCACTTAAACTCGAATATGCCCACTACCTCTTAGCCCGGCCACTTTTCTTCCTGCTTGAATGAGCACCAGTGCGAGAGCCTGAAAGTGACTCTGGAGAGAGTGGCAGAAGTATGAAGGAGTATGATTTCGACTGGAATGTTCCTTTTCCAGCTCTGGCTTTTTCAGTCTCCTGTTGTGAGGAAAGGAAACGGTTCCCTCCCTCCATTGTCTCGTTTTAGTCCGGTTCAGACAGAGTCATCGACAAATAATATCCGGTATGACTGAACAGCTCCTTATTCGGACACCAGTGGTAGAAGAAGTATTAAAAGAAGAAGAGGGAATTCCCAGGGAATTATTCATGGATTTTCATGAGAAAAATCTGGCACATTTAGGAAACTGATATCTCTGAGTGTGTAGCAGTGCAGCTTGATTGAATTGCAGGGCACTGTTGGGTGATATGAGTTTACTGAGTGACATTGCAGTTGGAATTTCATTGAAAAAAGACATTTTAAAGTTTCAGCTGGTCAACCTTTATTAAAATCCTTTATTTACTATAATTATAAGATATATAATATAATCATATTTTATAGAATGATCATACATTTTTTTCAATTAAAATCTTTATTCTTAAACTAATTAGTTACTTTAGCTTTCAGTCAAATGTCGTGAATTAAAAGTTCAGTGTTGTTCCCTGATGTAAAGTATCATAAAATGAAAATAATAGCACAAGCTCAAATAGATTTATAGTCCGATTTTTCCAGAACGTGTTCAGTCATCAAACTGCCTCTCGTAAATGATGCATATGAACATTCCGACATCTCTTCCCTGCTACACTGCTGAGTGTTTCAGGAAATTTAGAAGCCAGCTTCCTCCTGTGATCGCATTCAGTTGTTTGTGAATTTAGAAAATTGATCTTAATTTGTTCCTGTTTGGATCTGAGGCTCTGCCAAGGAGTATGTGAGGTCACGGTCTGTCTGTAACAAGCTGATTCAGATTTGTTCCACAGCACCACATGAGCAGAGCCACACCGTGCCAGAATAATATTAGTTAAAAGCAATGATACGAGTCTCCTGACTGAAATGCGTGTGTTTTATTTTGCAGGACTCCCCGACCAACAAGCTGCTGTATGCCAAGGAGATCCCGGAGTATAAGAAGAGGGTGCAGTGCTACTACCGGCAGATACAGGAAATGGCGCCTCTCAGTGAGCAGGAGATGAACGCTCACCTGGCTGAGGAGTCACGGGTGAGTCAAGTGCTCAAGAATGTTACTTTGTGTTTGACGCATGCATGTTTTTACTGTGAACTTAAATCTAACATAACACTCTATTGTGTGCCTCTGCAGAAATACAGGAACGAATTCAACACCAACCTGGCCTTGACAGAAATCTACAAATATGCCAAAAGATACAGACACCAGGTGAGAGGAGAGATTCTTATGCTACGTCCCTGTTGCTCTGATCTAAGATCCAGATTAGATATGAACTCGTGTTTAAACTGGCCCTCAGTTGGTCCCTTTCACCATATTGAGTTTCACAGATGTGTATCAGAGACGTATCACAGTGGAAGATCTTGTGCATGTTGAGAGATGAGTTAGACTATAAATAGCTTCTCACCAAATGTCTGGACATGTGTCTACACTAAGTAGCCAATTTATCTCTTTAAATGTTGAAAACATCAGATGTGATCACTCCTCCGTCCAATCCTTCCTTCCAGCCCACATACACTTCACCTTTTACTTTAAGCAAACAACAAGCTGTTTACCTTCTCTTTATCCACCCCCCCTCCTGCTTTATGGCAGTTGCTGTTCCATATCTCCTGTTTCACTTTGAGCTGGGCTGCTACAAGCCCCGGCTGTCCTCCCCCAGTGTTTCCTCACTGCTGTGACTATTCTCCGGAGAGGCTTAGTCAGTGGTGACTGTGCCTTAATGGAGCGCCCTCATGATAATTCAGTTTAGCTGCTTTCCCCTGTCATGCTACTGTACTGACGTGGGCCAGGGGCTTAGCCTCGGATTCACAGAGCTCTGTGAATGGCCCCCTGATTGCCTATTCTCTCGCCCCGGCTCAGTTCGCTCTGCCTGGTAGCACACTGCCGCTAAGAGCCCATAAATCCCACTGACACGGTGACAACTATTTGGGCGTGAAAAAAAACACAGCAGTTGTGGGTTTTGTAAATATGTGAAGAGCTTTTGTGGTGTGGAGGCATGCGTGAAGGAGAGGCTGAAGCACTCTGCTCGTTCCACTGCTGCTCACTCCCTCTTCTCTGACGTTCAGCTTTCTATGTCCAGGCAGGTGGCTGATTCCCTCCCTCTCCCAGATAGATAGATAGATGCATGAATGCTCAACAGCCACCGAGAGTCATCTTTGTTGTGTCTTTCTCTTTTTTGTGTCTCCGCCCCGGTCAGGTGGTGAGTGCTCTGGAGTCGAACCCCACTGCACGGCGCACTCAGCTGCACCACAAGTTTGAGCAGGTCATTGCCCTTGTGGAGGACAACATCTACGAGTGCTGCAGCGAAGCCTGAACCCGCCAGCCTCCTCTACTCGCCAATCTCTTTCTCCTGCTCACAGCTGCCTCTCTCCCACCCACACGGTCACTCGGGAATTTCGGGCCACTGTGGAGTTCGCCTTCATGAGCGGCATTGTTATTCCCACAGACTCTCACAAGCGTGGAAAGTGGCAGAGCGAGGGACTTGAACCTGCCTCTTCCGGGGTTATACACTCGCGAGGTGTTCCTGATTTCATTTGGGACCGCCGAGCAATTTCCCCAAATATTTCCCCATGACACGGGCAGAATTCCAGTCCAGCTATACTTTAGAGGGAATGTGTAGAAGCTTGGAGATGAGGCTTTTTTTTTTTCTGGATGTCTTTACAGTTACTGGGAGCTACAGGAAGCCCTGGTGGCGATCTTAACGCACTGAACCCTCTTCTGAAGGGAACGAGCCAATGATGCACTGTACTGTATTATAATGTCCATAGCAATATTTATAGATGTGTTATAATGCTTTCAGGTGGCCTGTTCATCAGGATGAGTAGGAACGGCCCTGATGAACTCCTCATTTCCTAAAGCCTGCACTGTTCTCAGGTGTGATCGGTGAAGATGGGCGACTGGCTCCCATCGGTGCTCTGAACAATTACGTCCCAATGTGCTCTGCAGGTTGATGATGGGTTGAGGAGGAGGTGAGAGAGAGAGAGCTATAAGTGACTGAAATCAAATGTTATGTGGTTCACTGGGAAGAGCTGCATCAGTATAGAAAGTGTCGATCAGTGTTTCTTGTGAACAGATGAATATCATGTCGGATTCTGACCAATTTTAAAAGAGGGAAATTTACATTTATGAAAAAACATGAGCTCAATATAATCCGAGGAGAGACTGTATTTGTGATGCCAAATGACTTGTTGGAGTTTGTGGAATAAAATTGCAGTATTTAGAATTTTAAAATGTCTAATAATTACAACATTTATTGTACCAAGTCTCAGAGTGCTTCATTTCTTTAAGCATTGCAGTGATTTTTGACATTTGAAAAGCATTAGGATTTGGCCTGTTACCCCGTAAAAAAAACCACAACCTAGCATCTGGAATTCCTTAGAGAGGCTTGTAAATGTTCTCATGATGGAGCGAGAGAAGGAAAAGTCATGCAGACATTCAACTTTGTTTTTAATGCAGGAAACATAACAACTTCCACAATATCCTAGCCTTTACACAATATACAAAACAATATCCCTTTCAATTCACACACTGGCATTCTGACATGAGCTTGAATACATAAACATCCACCACACACACGCACACACACACGCACACACGCACACACACACACATCCAGTCTGTTGCAGGAGGCGTCTTCTCCCTGCAGAAGCTCGCTCCAGGTCCATCTGTTTACACTCATGTCTCAGTAAATGCTGAGAGCAAACTAACCCCCTCAGCGTCATCACCGTAAAGAGAAAAAGACACAACGAGAGCAGAGGACACTTCTGTCTGATGCCTTAAAAAACACGAGAGTCCTAAACAAATTCATGACGAATCTCAACTAGATATATTCACATGAAGTTGATTGTTGAAAGCGGGAATTTGGGGAGGATCTATAGCTGTAACTTGAGTGAGAAATTATTAAATCATGCGGTGTGTATTCATTTGTAGTAGATTTTCTTTAATAATGTGTCTTTTACGAGGAGGGGGCGGCCGTGTTGAGCTTGGAATGTGTTCAGTTGGATCTTCACGCGGAGACCGCCCCCCCATGGTGCCGGGTTAAACTCCATAAAAGCCAGCTGAACACGTTCCATGATTAAATGGATTGAGAAGACACACGCTGGCTCTTGAGTGTGTCGGTGTCGAGGTGTCGCCGTGCCACTGCACCGGAGACACCTGGAGAGGTAAGTCGAGAGGATTGGCCTATTCAACACACAGGGCTGCTTGGCAGTGGAGGGTCCCCCAGGGTCGTGCAGGGACAGATGGGACGTGGAAGAGGACGAGCTGTGGGGGGGTTTGGTGGCGGTGTGGGCAGGTCAAGCGGGGGCCACCTGGCTGGTAGACACAGATGAAGTCTGGGTTTTAGAGACGGCGGCAGCCTCATCGTCTCCAAACGGGTTCTTTCCACAGCACACCGTGGTGATCATGCAGTTTCTGAACTGGAAGAAAAATCAGGAGAATCAGAATCACATTTATGCAGTAGAGGAGGAAGAACTCAAACATTTTATGTGAGTACAAATAGACAAAAATGTACTCAAGTAAAAATTCCATATAAACCTTTCTACTTGAGTAAAAGCAAGGCAGTACCTGCTTTTAAATGTACTTAAAGCATTACTAGTACTTGCTGAGTGAAGCTTATTCCCTAATTTAACTATTATATTATTATGGCTGAGTCTCAGTAGTGAATCTATCTCAGGTGCTGCAGGAGGCGGGGTCTAAAGTTATGTTTTAAAAATATATAAAGACAATGTGAACATGTAACACTAAGCTTTGTAAAAATTTAGTGGTCTTAAGTTGCTGATGTATGCGTTGGAGTAAAAGTGAAAAGTAGCTGAAGAGATATGACTTGAGTAAAATGAAAAATGTGCTTCAATACAGTAATGAAGTAAATGTACTTTGTTACATTACACCACTGCAGTTATTATACACTTTCAATCAGTGGTAGAAGAAGAGTTCAGATGGTGTACTTAAGTAAAAGTACCAGTACATGGTTAAAATACAAAATGTAGGAGTACAAATATATTATCAGCAAAATGTAGTTTACATGTCAAAGGTACAACTAATTGTTATATAGTATAAATTCCCTGTGACTGATGATCGGCGCTTTTGTTGCTACAAAATGATTTTAAAATATGTTGCTGCACAAATGTTTACATTATATCATTTTTAAATAAATCATTATGTATAATCTTGTACATCAAGTCTTGAACAGTTGTTTAGATCAAAGTGAGGAAATGTCTCTTAACTCGACTGAGGCCCCAACTCTGCTTATTTTTCAGTAATGTTTCACAACCCAAAAAGGTTGAGTGCCACCACTTGAATTATTAACGAGGCATTTTCTTTTACACGCACATTATATATTTTTAATGTAACATGTTAACCTGAAATCAACTGTCAGATAAGTAGTGTAGTAGTAGCAGCGGCTGTGCTGTAAAAAGTATGAAGCAGCATTAAATGGAAACACTTAAAGTACAAGTAGCCTAGAATTGTACTTAAGCACAGTACTTGAGTGTGTAGTTTTCACTCTCTCTTATACCTAATAAGAATTAACCCAGGAAGCTGTGCCTCACATACCTGTCTGTTCAGCAGGATGTAGATGATGGGGTTGTACAGAGCAGCACTCTTTGCGAAGAAGGCGGGAGCCGTCATGAACACCGGGCCGAACTCGGTCCCCTGATTGTCGAAGATGTACCAGGCCACGGTGGCGTAGGGCACCCAGCACACCAGGAAGGAGATCACCATGACGATGACCATGCGTGTCACCTCTCTCTCGGCCCTCTGGGTGGTTTCAGACTCCTGCTGCTGGGCCGCGGCCTGAGCACAGACAGATGCAGCTTAATTCGTAAAAGCACTAATCTGCTAATACTGTAACTAATACTAATGGAAAGGTAAACAAAAGGATCAACCTATCACTAAAACAAAACAATTAAACACAAACAGACAGAGATTTTAATCAAAGGACAATGGGTATGGAATCCAAAAGAAAGCAGTCATGTCTTCTGATGCTCGTAAAAATTAGTTTGTGACTGTTATGGTTTCAAAATCAGCAGTAAAACAAAGTGGGAGTTCGTCATTAACGCTCCAGTTACACACGCAACTCAGTGGAGTCCAAACCTCCGCTAAGGCCCAACAGTCCCCTTATGAAACATTTAAATTCACTAGATCCAGATTTTTATTTGGATCTGCACCAAACTGCACAAACTCATTCTTTCAACAAGATCCATAAATTATTCTCTGATTAAATCAACGAAAATGTTGAAAAAACGCCCCCCAAACTTCCTGGTTCCCTCCCCTGATCTGGATCTGCACTGAAATGTAATGAGCTTTTTCCTCCGGTTGTGTCATTGAAATTGGTTTAATATATTTTTCACGTAATCCGGCCAACGAACAAACAAAGAGAAAAACAGAACCTCGTTCGTGGAGGTAAACATGTTATAATAAATCCCCAAAATGACAGATTGAGCCATTACGAAACAGAAAGGCATAAGAAAGTCACTTCTTATACATTATCAATGTGGTGGTGCTATTATTAATGAGGGCATCAGGGTGACACAGTGAGTCGGCAGACTGCCCTTCAGCTTGAGGACCTGGGTATAAGCTGATATTTTGGCAATGATCTGCCCTCCTGAAGCGTCCTTGAGCCATTAAAGCCCTCACATCTCCAGAGTCTCTGCTCCGTGTGGAGGTGAGAGCACCACAAGGCAGAGACAGAGAAAAAACGAATTTCTCTGCAAGGATAAACAAGGTTTCACATCCTCATTATTAATATTAAATGTGACAGTGGCATTTTCTTACCGCTCGCACGGTGCAGAGCAGGCGACCGTAGCAGAAGAAGATGACGAAGAGGGGGATACAGAAATGGAGGACAAACATATAGATGACGAATGAGGTGTTGTGGATCTCCGGCTTGGGAGTGTAGTAGTCGATCCCACAGGAACACTGCATTCCCTCTGGGATGTATCTGCAGCCACACGAGATAATAATCTAAGCATTTCCATCAACACTATCACACACAATATTTGTGGCCAGAGGAAGTGTGGAGAATACAGAACTATAGTCTCCCAGGTGCTTTGTTGTGCAGACACTGAAACATACCGGGACCATCCCATCAGAGGAGGTGCAGCGCAGGTCAGGGCCATGATCCAGGTGAAGGCCAGCCCGGCGATGGCATGTTTTTCCCCAAAGCGGAAGTTAGTCATCGGCTTACAGACCACAATGTAGCGCTCGATGGCCAAAACCACCAGAGACCAGAGGCCGATCTCTCCTGAGACGTAACACAGAGCAGGTTCACATTTAAATAGTTTGGTTTAAAAAGGATAAAATGATAAACATACCACATAGCTGAATTCATACACCATATCACATGTTATCTCTCTCTCACCTCCCAGAGTGGCGAAGAATCCTTCAATGTTGCAGCCGCTGACCCCTAAGATGAAATATCCATGCAGGGCCGTGTACAGAGTGACCGTGAACCCCCCGACGACCATGAAGAGGTCGGCCACCGCCAGGTTGAGCAGCATATAGTTCAGAGGGGTCCTCAGCTTTCTATGTTTCACGGTGACATAGAGGGTGAGGAAGTTGATGGGGAAGGCGGTGATGATGAGGAATAGCATGTAGGCGGCCAGAAGAGAGTACTTCCAGGGCTCGGCCAGGTAGTACTGCGGGTGATCAAATGGGCTGCGAACCACCCCAGTCTTGTTGGACATGGGGACGTAAAAGTCGAGTCCTTCTGTGCCATTCATGGCTGCTGACGGTGATGGTTCCTCTTCCTCGGAGACCTTTACGCCAGGTGGAACAGAGAAAGGACAGACGCAGGGATGGACCTCGTGGAAGTAAGGTGTCGTCTGCAGCCCTCCGAGGAGGCGCGGCACCTTTTAACAGGCCGGGCGGATTAGGGATGTGCGCGGAGCAAAGTGTTAGCAGAGATGGAATTAAGACCCTCAATCTCAGCCTCCCTCTCTCCCACTTTCACACATGCATACACACAAAGCATTACAGGAGGAAACTCTCGAAATAGCAGTGCACTATGTTAAGCATTTTCAGAGTAATTGGTTACAGCTATGGATATTCATACCCCACCAGCACTGTCATGTGCATCAATGCATCATCAGAGTGAGATGAGAGGAGAGAGTAGGAGGATGGCGAAGAGGGAACCAGGCTCTGTGATTTAAAGCATTTAGAGTGGACACACTACAAATGACATTTTTTGAGTAATCCAACTTATTTAGATCATGAAAGCCTAATCCCTCACCACTGCATAATGCAGAGCTCAACTCCTAAGTGTAATCAGAATCAGTGGGACTTTTATATTCACAACACGCTTTAAGAAGATAAAAACACAGATGAGTGTGAAACACAGACTGGAACTGTCAGTTCATATAAATGGACAAAGTAAGGAATGAAACAATTGAAAGATTTATTTTATAACTACAAATACCGCACTGCAGTTTTATGCCTCCGCCAACCAGTGCAGTTTCCGTCATACATTTCACGTCACTGTGACCTTTTGACCACTTAAATACAATCAGTTCATATTTAAGTCCAAGTGACAACGGATCAAAAGTTGAAGAGATTCCAAGAGCCCAAAAACATGGTTTGTGAGGCCACCATGACCTTGAACTCTGACCTTTGGTTACCACAAGCCAATCAGTTAATCCTTGAGTCAAAGTGAATGTTTGTGCTAAATGTGAAAGGACTCCCTCCAGGTGTTCCAGAGATATCACGTTCACAAGGCAAAAACTGTGCTTTGTGAGGTCACAATGACCTTTGACCACCAAAATCCAATCACTTCTTCCTTGAGTCCACGTGAACGTTTGTACCAAATATAAGGGACATTACTTCACAAGAATGAAACGGACAACTTGAAAAACATAACGCCTCTGGCCAATGGCTGTCACCAGTGCAGAGGCATACAAAAAATATGTGATTAACATTATGGGATGGCATTGGGGTGCATTGTCACCCCACAGCATGAGGGTTCCCTGTTCAAATACTGGTTTGGCCGGGTTCTCCTCCAACTTTAAGATGTTTTCAGACTAAATATCAAAGCTCTTAACCTTTCGAGAAATTAATTAATTAAATTAACAATCAAGCATGTGTTTTTGAAGAGTTAGGGTCTCCATTACTTTCTTGCTTGGAGAACTTTATGAGTTGAAGGACATGATACTATTTTCAACTGTCAACTAGTTTTGTTTATTTTTTGTTTAGTTTTTCTGTACAAATGATTGAATCACTTCAGCAGCGTCGTCTGGTTAATTCTCTGATCTGCGACAGCAGGGGCAGCCCTTGTGCTGAGTCACCAGAGACTCATAATCCTCTCAACGAAACATCTACGAGGAAACAAACGGAAAATGACCCTATAGCACAAAAGATCTGAAGAAGGAAATGTGAACTGAGCAACATGACAGAAAAATCTAAAACCATAAACCATAAACTGCACCTTGAAGCAGGTGGGGCACATGGTGATGCTCACATCTGGCAGCAGGGAGCGGAAGTATTCCCACTTGAGCGGCCTGGGCCAGCGTTTGATCAGGACGTCCCTCCTGCTCATGGAGCGCAGCGCTGAGCGACTCACCTTGATGGGGACAAAGTTCGAGCCCCCCTGCTGCTTGGACACACAGAAACACATCCATGTTTTAATATGGACCCGTCCGTTCACCTTGTCCAGCTGGTGGAATATTAATCACCTCATCTGTTCTGTCCTTTCTTACCTCAAAGCTCATTTTGGCAGTGAATGGGTCGAACTCTGCTTCATCTGCAGCCTCATCCAGCCTCAAAGGCTGCAGCTCTGATTGGTGTTGTTAAAGAACAAATAGCCCAAGCAAACATTTCACACAATACAACATCATATTTTTTATACTCGTATTATACATATTTTCTGTAATTATACATTTTCAACACAGGAGATATCTCCTGACAAGATGATTCCTCAGAGACTCTTCTCAGAGTGAGAGTGTTCAAACTGTCAATCAGTCGTACCTGTCAGTCACGTCGTGGCTCTGGGAGAACAGAGCAGACCTCAGTGCCCTTGAGTGTCTGCCGGCTAATGCAGGTTAATCCCTGCACTAGGGGCTGTGGCTACGGCTCTCAGAGGGTTAGTGTCATTAAGATGAGACAGGAGAGCCTCGCTAACCCTATTAGCTCAAGAGCTAAGATGACTTAGCTCTGACAGCTTACCCACCAGCACAGAATCCAGGCCAATGCAGACTAAACAGCTTCTTAGAACTGTCACAAGGCAAATGAGAGTCACGTGCTTCGTTTTGAACAGATCTGCAGTGTGTCAGGGCCGAGATACGCATTCTCTGGTCCAGCAGAGTTCATACAAGGCACGTGAATCATCTGTTACTTTGTGTGTATTTATGTTTCAGCAGTGGTCAAAGGATACCATTGTCCACATCTTTCATGTGAGGAACCTCCATGTCAACAAGTCGGGCAGCCTCCTCATCAGTGATGTTGTCCTCCAGGTAGAACTGGACCAGGGGCAGCACCTCTGTACACAAAAGAGAAACTCATTAGAAACATTTTATATATATATATATATATATATATATATAGACATGTTTATCACATATATTAACATGTCACTGACCATATGAAGAAGCTGAGTAGATGAAAGGCTGCCTGCAGTTGTTGCACACACTCCCCTGTTTGTTCAGCAGGGGGTTGATGGTGGAGCAGCGGTAGCACATCATGGCATTAAAGACACCCTGCAATAAACACATAGAATTTTGACTGACACAAGAATGCAGGGAGATAACAGCTCTAATATTCAAAGAGTAGTTTAAGGGCAATGTTTCAGAGCAACGTGTACATCCAACTCTTCAGCTCACCTCACTGTCCCTGCAGGGTTTGCTGCGAAGTTTGAGGCTGCCCAGCTCGATGGAGTCCTGGAGGCGAGAGGGAATGTACAACTCCTGGAGCTTCTCATAACAATACCTGGCAAGTTTATATGCACCCAGCTTTTCTTCACCAGTGCATACAAGATGCTACTAATGATAAGGTCAAGGAAAATTTCGGAGGAGGAAGGGTTGGCACAGGGAAATGCATTTTTCCATATCTAATTCATATCGAGTTGTTTTCTATGTGGAAAAATCTCAATGAGGAGAACAACACGCTAAACCAGCAACACTGATTTTCTGTGTTTGCATGTGCTTACACAAGCATGTGTGTCTCTTTTTTTTGTTTGGGGTTTAGGGAATTGTTCTCTACTTGTATTTATATAGAAAGAGCTTGTTAGGAAAGCAGCTCTGAGAGCGGCTATGACAGGGCAATGAGTTGCAGCTGTAACAGCTCTACACTGGCACTAAAACGTAACACTACTCCAATCAGCTGCTCTCCAACACCTCCCACACTGTTCGGTTCCCCGGTCGGGTCTGTTAATAAATACATGGCCTCCAATTGTTTACTGCAGCTTTTTAATGACAGCGTGTTTAATTATTCAAACGAAGTCCAGTGCAGATCAGCTAAGTCTATAAATCTAAGTTCAAAGTCTTTGAGTGTGGCCAGATTCTCAGCCTGGTTTCCTCCGTAAAAGCTGGGCTTTCCTTCCTCAGACCACTGTGAGAGACTACACGGATTTGTCTGTGTGGCTGTGGGTGGCATTGTGTGTGTTTTTTTAATCAAAGTATATTGTTTAGTGTGTTTGTGTAAGCCCACATATGCACAGAGTTCAGTAATCAGAGCATTTGTTCAAATAACAGAGAATGAGCCACTTGCTGGCATCGTATCCTCCAATTCATGATCACCCATTTTCTTTCTCTCAGCAGCAGCATGGTTTCCGCTGTGGTGCCAATTCTTCTGTTTTCTCCCTTCCTCTATCTCTGTTTCACCACTTGCTCCACAGTCCTATGTTGTAAACATATTTGCTCAAGATCTTTTACAGTGTTAGAACTACATCCTCATATGGAAGGATACACTTCAGAGATGCCTCGTGGTTTGTCCTTGGTGAGGTTGTTCAGGAGGAACCTGCAGATGTTGAAGAGCGTCTCTGGCATGTGGGAGCTGAAGGGCTCATCCTGAAGATGAAAACAGTTGAAGAGATTTGCACAAATTATAAAACAGGAAAAATGTTATTAGGGCCCGAGCACTGAACGGTGGGGGGCCCTATTGAAATTGTAAGGATTTTTCTTATTATTAGGGCCCGAGCACCGATGGTGGGAGGCCCTATTGTATTTCGAAGGATTTGTATTTCCCATTTGGGGCTTTTTCAGGGCCTAGACATGCTCAAATTGTTACCAAAGTTTGCAGGGAATTCAAAACCCCAAAAAGTTATTGTATTCTGGAGTAATTTGAAATGGGCGTGGAAAAATGGCTCAACAGCGCCATCTAAGGAAAAGCCCCTCAGTTAGCTTTCACCGATCTTCACAAAAATCGTAGCCCAGGTGTATCATGACAAGACAAACAAGGTTCTGTATCTCGGACATATTTGGTCGAATTGAGTCCAAACTAGACATGTAAGACAAAAGTCCCGGCCTGATGACATCTACACAGAAATCATGACTTAAAAACACAGCGCCCCCTGGTGGCAACAGGAAATGTCTTGTTTTTTGCATGTCTTACACTTGGAAGTATTCCTCCTCATCTACTGACCGCAGCCATGTCAAACCTATGTCAAAAGGGTCTCAAGACATTGATAATGTAGGCATAAGATTACTGTGACCTTTCGTCAAACGCCATATTAATGGCGTGGCGTTAAAGTTCATCGACTCGCTGTGACACACGAAATTGCTGTAACTTCCATGTTCATGGGTCTATCTCCCTCAAACTACATTTGTGTAGCAACAGTCCCCCCCTGCAGACATTCAGATGGTTTTAAGGAATGGGCGTGGCAAAATAACTGACTAGCGCCCCCTAAAGTGCAGCCCCGGCACCACGAGTTGCGGACATGTACAAAAAACCATTAGGGACATGTGTCTTCTCATAACAAACAAATAAGGCCATTTTTCACATTTTTACTTTGACGAACTTGTCGTAGGGCTTTCATCAGATCAACTTCATATTGAGATGAGTGTCATTTAAACAAGATGGAGATAAAAACTAACTCAAAGATCGATTTTTCGTCACACGGTGTGACCGTGGCGTGACATCAAAGTTTGATTACACGACATCAAAACATGAGGTTCTGTATCTCTGACATATTTGTTCCAATCGAAGTTACTTTTGTACTTTTAGTTACTTTTGTACTTTTAGTTACTTTTTAGTTACTTTCGTACTTTTAGTTACTTTTTAGTTACTTTCGTACTTTTAGTTACTTTTTAGTTACTTTTTAGTTACTTTTGTATTTTTAGTTACTTTTGTACTTTTAGTTACTTTTTAGTTAGTTAGTTTTTGTGTCTCATTAAAGGTCATACTTCTTCTAACCTGTTAAAGGCCTCGTCCAGATCTTCACAGTCACAGCAGCATCCATACTGGTAGATATCACACTCGCAGCAGCACATGGGATCATCTGGCTCCGGAGGCTTTAACTTCTCCCATTTCATTATGGCTTCCTGAAGTTCACAGGGCAACTTCGTTCTCTGGAGCGATGCACAAATGAACTACACCATTAAAACAAACTATTAGTGCAGGGAACATATCTATGGAAATGTACTGACAGAATCTATAACACAAAAACACACACACACACGATCTATAACTTTGAAAAAAGCACATATATACATACATATCAACATATATATATAGGAGCAATTATCGTAATTATAGAGGGTTTACTTTACATCTGAATTGGCAGCAATATTTCATCTATCTTACTGTCTATAATGATATAAAACCACTTATCAATTAAAAGCAACTAATTAGGGCCCGAGCACCGAACGGTGGGAGGCCCTATTGATCGCTCTCTCCACTAACCGCAACAGGCTTCAAAATGCCTGTGCTCGGGCCCGTTAGTGCTACAACGTAGCCCTAGTTTTACATATTTTTCAAGAAAGCCCCATCTGTCTTTTTCTCCTTATGTCTTTATATTTCAAAAGCAGCCGGACCCTTTGCACCGCTTCAGTGTATCTCACACTACTAATCACTAACAACACTTTATTCTAAGAGTAGATGGTTCAAATCGATTGTGCCTGCCCAGGAGGGTTAAAGTGAGATATAGAAGTTTCCTGCTCTGGTCTGGATCACAGCGATGCGTCTGTATTTCAGGGCTGTGACCAGATCCAAGCAGAAAGCTGCAACAACATACTGAGGACACTGAGACTGGCCAGGTCCCCATGTAGTGCTCATGACCAGGCTTCGCTTGTTTATAAGTAGGTTAGGGCTTGACGACGACTATTGATGAGGTCATCATCATGATCAATCAAGGAGCTAGTTACCATGGTGATCGGGGTCAGGGAGGTTTCAGGAAGTGAACTGTTTTTACTGTGACATAAAGGGCTTATCTATCATAACTACTGTATTTCTTGTCAGTCCGATTTTAAGTAGAACCTTAAAAAATCTAATAATGGCAGCACTGAAGTCATTCATTTTGATTAAATCCCTATTCAGTGCTCTGCGGCTGAACTTAACACCCTTCACTTTTTACCAAGCTCTGTGCGTATCTTAATTTTCCCTGAGTCTCTTTTGTTGGATTGAAATAATCTTGCAGAACCAGTCCTCCTTCTTGTCAAAGTCACAGGGGTCGGAAGGAATTTGAGTTCAAACTGGGCAGAAATGTAGTGAATTTGAAAAAAATCTAGAACAGAAATGTCTTTGTAACCAAACAGAAATATAACTGCATAGTAGACACTATTTTCAGGGCGAAGCAGTTTCAATCAAGTGGCAGCCCTGTGATTTCAAACCCTCGTCTGGGTTTTGTCCGGTCGACTCTATACAACATTAAGTTTGACAAAGTATCATGTTCTCACCGTGTAACGCTGAATAAAGCGATAGACGTGGTGGAGTTCAGCAAGATGCTGAAAATGCTCAAACTTCTTCAGCATCTCATCCCTCTGCTCTTCATCTTCTGCTTCAAACAAACACAGGAATAACAAAATGATTAGTACAGAACAATTAATACATCAGGTTTTACACTAAAACGAATTGTGGTTGGAGATGGTGTATCGGTGCATTGAGGACATCTCTTACCTCTGGCGATGTCCAGACACTGCATAGACAGCATCCAGTAGTAGTACCCAGCGTCATTGAACCTGTTCTCCACCACTGCATTGTGGGTAAGCTGCTCCAGGACTTTCACAGACTTTCGTTCTGTCGCCCCGCCTTGTGAAATGCTAGAATGACAGAATCAAAGTGGTGATGGATGGATTGTTATTATTGTTATTATTGTTATTGACCTTGAGAAACTGTCAGTGGTGGATTTTAAGTGGTGGTCCAAGACACCTGGTTTAACTTTTTCACTTGTGTGTGATTTCTTTTGGTGATAAAGGAAAAAGGAAGTGCTCTTTGATTTGACTATTCTGCAGTGTCACTTAACAAACACACACAATGTACCAAGATCAAGATTTGAACTTAATGAATAAAAGTTTTCCTACTGTTTCACACAACTAAAATAAGTCTTTTCCAGGGAGGCTCCTCAAACAACAAATCAATTTGACTCTAAATCTTGAATAAACGTTAGTGCTATTCTTCGTGTTCCTATCACAGGGTAATTAGAGGCAGCTTCAGGGAGTCTAAAACCCACGTTCAGCTGCTGTTGGTTAATGTTAGAAAGGTAAAGATCCCAAACAAATACAACTCACCACGGGTTAAAGTGAGGACGCAAAAGAAATCTGCTCAATCAAAACTATTGAATGATGTTTATAACATTTTCTGGAATGTCTGTTTTTCATTTACAGTGGTGAATAACATATTAATCAATTAGAACAATTAGAGTGATGAAATTAGGAGCATGGTAACTTTTAAAAGATACAAACAGGAGCCATGGGAAATGTGAAAAGGGAGAAAAGAGTTAAATTAAATTAAAAGTCCAACAGAGAGTCTAACTGAATCCTCCGAGGTTCAGAATCCCATTTTAGGACAAATAAGCTTCATATGAAACCCGAAAAAAATACCCACAACCAATTCAGTCTACTGTTAACATTGGTAGAGTTGTCATTGAAGTGCCGGCGGTGGACAGTAAACAGAATCTTAGACAATTCTGCATCAGCACCAAACTGAAACACACACAATCAGCAGAATGCACGACCGTGAACGAGCTCCAGAACAATCAGGCCTGTTCAGTCATGTAATCTGTGTCGAGACTGGCAGAGGGAGATTATGTTGAAGAGGAAATACGCCTGCTGAGATCATAATTATAAATCTATGAGATGATTATAACTATGGTTACAGTTGGTAATCATCATCAGAGCTGCTTGTAGTACTGGTGATTAGAGGCATGCATGCATGTCTCTCAGTTAACAGCTAGCCCGACCCTGTTGTGCTCTGCTCCAGCAAAGCGGATCATGTTTTACAGTGGATACAGAGAATCTTAAGGAAGTAGTGAAAAATGTATGTGCCCAGAGCAGCCAGAGCTTTATCACTTCCATATGTTAACACTGCCTGTGGCAATAGATGTTCACGTTCATTGAAAGAGTCCTTGAAACATTTAAAGAAATGTGAACATATATATCAAACATCCAAACCAACTTTGGTGCATTTTAAAAATAATACAATCTCCTTCCACAAAACCTCTGGATCACACCTGAAAATACACAGCGCAAGACCATTCACAAACACTGCATGTCTGTGCAGGCAGTTGCATTCTTTAAGAAAATACTACGAACAGGGAGCAAGAATGGTCAAAGTATGACCATGGATTTCTTTTCTTGGACAAACGAGGAGGTGGAACTGGAAAAGTGTTCAAAAATGTTTTGCCTTCACCGCTGGTTGTTGAGTTGTGACCAATCAGAAAGTGAACACAGGCGACTCTGTTTTTGTATATAGTGTGGATGTAGCCATAGCCAACCTTTTATCAATAAATTTAATTTAGTTGGTGTGTTTTATGTAATCTTTTATTTTAAATATGTCTGTGCCGTGCTGTGTTCCTGCTGTGTACCTTTCATAGCACGTTTTGCACATGTAAGCAAAGACAAATTTCTGATTAGACAGAGATGGACAATAATGGATTTCCTTGGAGTCAGGAGGGGCTGAGCGAATCAATACACTGTCGGCAACTTTACAATGATAACTTTACCCATTAAGAACAACAAAAAATGATACCAAGTATGAACAGGACCATAGTGACGCAAACTCACCTTCCTGTGCCCCCTCGAAACGACCTTTCTTAGTCAACCACTCAGCATAAGGCACAAAGACGTCACTTGTGAACTGGGGGTGATTCTCCACCAGTGAGAAGGCCTGAGGAAAGGGCAGATGGGAGCAAAGGGACAAACGAGTTATCAATTATTATTCAGAGAAACACACATTTCTTTCAATCGAAACTACGTGTATTAGTTAAGAACAAAAAAGGGTGTGAGTCAAGTTGATTTGACACTGAACTTTACCTCTGTAAAAAGGGGATAAGGAGCTGTGGACATATATTTTCATAATGGCTGATTGAACTAAAAGTCTTGTGACAAACCAAGAAACACACACAAGTAAAATAGTAAAAGAGAGAAAGAGCTTGTGTGTGTCCCAGACCTTTGAGCCCAAAGTCCTTTTTGTTTTAAAACAAAGAGTACATGCTGTGAATAGCTTCCATATGTGCAGCAGAGTGTTTGTGATTCTCGCTCTCTAAAAATCATTGTGGATTCAGAGAAACACAAAGCTGGATGATTAGCTCTGGATCTTGTGCATGGTTTCAGTTTGTCAGGGTATAAGGAAACTAGGCAGCTGTATTGTCTTACTGTTTGCATTCCGATGTGGTTCCTTCAACAAATTCACTTTACTTTTCTGGAAATCCCTGAGAAAACTGAAAAAGCCCAGACACTTAAGTGGTTCACTTTGTGGTTTATGACACATATTTCTGAGTACCACAGCAGTTAATTTAGCACAGTCCTCTGTGGTTCCCATTATATTTATGTGTGATCAGGACAAGCTATATATATAAGTCATGATGTCCTGAGCCTTTGTTCCTGCTGTGTTGCTAAACGTGTCTCACCTCTTCCCAGTGCCGGGTTTCCACATGCAGGTGCATCAGAGCCTGCAAGTCCCCCATCTTGGAATAGATCTCCGAGGCATAGCCATGGTGCTTCAGCTTCTTGAAGTAGAGTGCACATTTTCCCAGTGGCTCGCGCTCAGCCTTGTTCAACTTACGAGCAATATCGATCAGCCTGGATGAGTGGAGAGAGGATTGAGTTCACACAGAGAGGACATGTGAAGATGTTCCACAAAATGGGGATCTGCAGTATCAGACTTTGATCATGACCCCCCAATATATGTAAAACAGTCAGGGTCAAGATCTGATTCTGATGGTTGAAGAGTCCTGACTGTGTTCAGCTGCAGTGTCTAATGTGGGCTTTTAATAGAAAGGTAATCATAGCTGTCATAGCTTTCCCTGAGCATGTCAAATGCACCTTTCAGTACTGATTAGGTCGAATTCATTTGGACATCAGGTGGACATCTCAGGTTATAAAAGGTTACACAGGAATAACAGTGTATGTTCCAGTAGAGGACTGATCGAAAAAGTTTCACGCAGTGATTGACACCTACATGTCTGCCCAGCCATGCTCGCCGATGATGTCAATGGCTTTGAGATGCTCTCCAGCTGACAGGTACATCTCTGCTGCAGCCCGAGGCTCCTCGCTGCTCTTAGCCCAGTCTGCCGGCTTGGTCGTCAGGATCCCAGTGTGCTGAGTGTCCATTTCTTTGACAAACTCCTAAAAAACAGAAAACCACACTTTCAAAGAGAACTTAAAAACCTCATTAGGAGTGAAAACAAGTGAGCGAGGCCGACAGTTATTATCGCAATTAGAACACTAATGGTAACTGGGATGGAGAGCAGGAGAAGTCCAGTTAAAGCAAAAAACATCATCAGGGTTCCACCTTTCCCTCCGATGTACCTTCCCTCTGAAACAAACTATACACATAAATACACAGCAGCCCCTTCAAAAACACATACAACCAGATATATAAGCTCAGACCAAGTTGTGGATCTGTCCACTGCTCCAGCAAAGTGATGGTAATGCTGATGATCAAAGTGTTCCTCCACATTTAAATATAATATAGCATGAATGTGTCTCAACTCAAACTGACCCCCTCATCAAAGTGCTCATGTCGCCTTGTTTCTCTCCATTTGTGCTTCGTTTCAAACCGTGGTTGTGTGTGCAAGGTTTTGTTGTGTTGACCAGTAATACGTGTATAAAAGCACAGTGTGTGTTCACTGATCAGTTGATGCATGTGGAGATTGAAGTGATATATGAGGAGATGAAAGACAGATGGTAAAGGGGGACGTTTGAACACAACACAGGGCCCCGACTTGGCATAACTGCAAATAATGAAGAAAAACATATGTTCTACAGCCCTCAAAACATGCAATGCTTTCCATTTCCAGGTCTCTCTGTCTGTATTAATACAAAGGTATGCTATACATGTGCATGTGCGTTGTTGTCAATCTATGATCTCATCACCGAGGCATACTCAAACATGCGCAGGTCAGTGTACATGCTCAGGGCTCTCTCTTGTGGTACAAGCAAATGCCATGATATTAAATATTTACCTGCCACTGGCATTTCTACATTGTGACCACATGTATCACTGTCTTTGTCCTCAGACTAGGACAGGCTGACAACATACTACACACCTGAGGTACCTCCGCTTCTAACAAAGAATTGTCATGGAGGCAGAAGATCTTCGAGCCATTGTAGCCAACCACAAAACCCTGCATCTTCTGCTGTTGTACTGGGAAATCAATGGCCTTGATATTAAGGTACCCACTGTCGGAGAAGCACAACATGTCTTCACACTGGGTGTTCCAAGCCACACTGTTAGCATTAGGCTCCTACAGGGAAGAGAGAGGAGACGTGGTGAAAATGGCCAAGATGTGATTGTGGAACATAGACCAGGCAAGAGCACAGGACAAAAATATGTAACTGTACTTAATACATTCAAGCATTTTTCAAGCCAAGTTAGGCTCCTCAGTCATACATGTAACGCTCTGTCAGCTGACCTGAAAAAGCAGTTCTTTGCTGTTGATGTCGTAGACCAGCAGAGTGTTGTGCTCGTCCACCACAGCCAGTTTTTTGCAGGAGGCGCTCATGTCCAGGCAGCGCACTGAAGTTGACAGCTTCAGCAGCGTGATGGGAAGCTGATCGTCAAGAACTATCTTCAGGATCTGCATTACAAAAAGCAGCAGCAGAACAAGATCGGTCAACAGAACATTGGTAGAAATGTTAGTTTACTAGAACGTTATAAAGAGCTTCTTCAGAAGAAAGCTGTTTCATGTTCAAATTCCTAGACCGCAGGCTTGTGAGCATGTGATCCATTTCTAAATCATCTTCTGTCATCTAAAGTACTTAATGTGTGTAATATACTCACAGCTCCATTCTTCAGCCCAACTAATAGACCCTCTCTGCCTGGAGGACCACCGATAACTTTGATGTAGCCAATTAGGGACTCCATCACCCATTCTTTCTCCCTGACACTGGTGAAGGACAGACACTGGAGCCGCTTCTCCTGCATGAGAGTGAAATGGGGGGAAAGTGAGATCACAGCTACATACACATGAAACTCTGACTGGTTCTGTACGACCAAATGATTCTGTTTTCATCATTTCACAGTCTCAACCCTAAATGTTCAAACAAACTTGTAAATGTCTAACAAATCTTAGAACAGAGCAAAGTGTGGTTCGACGCCATAAAGCAACGCTGCAGAGATAAACAACGATTTGATTTGACAGACATGCACAGCCCATATGAGCACAGCCCATTTTTATGGTCTAAAAGCTGTGATCATGAAACATGAGCATGTGTGTTACAGCTGCTCCTCCTCCCTAGCAGCCTCTGTCAAACACACAGAGACAAGAAGCAGAGAGGAACCAAAGAGACACCCAGACCGTGGACGTTCCCATTCATTCAATTGTCTAATTTGATCTGTTTTTAAGAGGGTTAGCAAAGGCAAACTAGGAAGACACGTGGAAAAAGAGCAATTTCATTTCGTTATCGTTTTTCTCCAGGCATTCTGGCGAGTAGTAAACTTGGCCTGACAAACATAACTGTAAGAAAGCGATTCATCTGATGGAAAGACCCAAAACACAAACAGACTCTGGTTGTTGACTCAACTTCGTGCTTAAAACGAACAGTTTTTATGATCAAGGAAATTGTTTCCGTTACTCTGACTAACCTGAGACAGGATGATGTGCTCGGAGCAGACTGCCATTAGGTTGCATTTAGGCTCTGTGCAAATGTTCTCCTTGATAGTAGTGCATGTCTGATGAGTCATCTGAATAAAGCTCATAGATGACGATCTTCTCAGGCAGCTGGATGGCGAGGAGGTTTCTGTAGATGGCGATCTTCTTCACCAGCTCTTGGCATTTGATCCTCACTGGGTAAAACAAAGGAGATGAAAGAGAGAGTGGGCATGTCAGGTGGGATGAGGGTTCTTTAACTCTGTCATCAAAATTCTCTCCACAAACAGCAGACGGTCTGCCCTTACGAAAAGGCAATTAAAAGACTGTTGCTATGACCCAACTGGCTGATAACAGGAAATTCATATTTACATTCTAAAATCTTAGTTCACAGAACACTTTCTCCCTCTATAAACTTTATCACGTTACAAACTATGATGCATCAAGACACATACAGCTTATTATTTACTCTGGCATTAAAATAACATTTCCTGGTACTGACATAGATACATAAATGTAAAGCACAGTGTTTAACAATACTAGCACAAAAAAGCACTATATAAATAGAGACCATAATTATCTGTGTCCTTGTAATTTTTACTCTTGTTTATTTTTGTCTAATTGTACACATTAGTTTATTATCATTCATATTCTTATTTTTATTATTATTATTATAGTGTACCTTTTTGTTCTGTGATGAGGTGCTGGACAATGACCTCGGTCGTGCCGTCTCTATAAGCATAGAGATCCTTGTAGAGGCCGTAAACTGTACTGGAGATAAGTTGGTAGCAGGCAATGGTTCCATCCTGGCAGCCCAACACCTACATAAGAGAAAATAAAGTAACAGTACATCCTATTAACACCTCTAAGAAAAGACTGACGGTGGGAAAACCATTTACATCAAAGATCTGAGACAATTTGCCAACAACCAATTCTCGCTTGTATGCCTCCTCACTTTCACTCAAATGTAGTGAAAAGAGAATATGTGAAGGTGTTACTGTAAAATCAACTTTGTATCAGCGCAGCTAAAGAAGGGCTGTGTTATCAGAACAAATGCAGACTGACACCCTGAATGTCAGATCTGAGCTTTATCAGTGTCACTCATTACATTCTCCTTCCTCCTCTCTCACAATGACACATACTATTATTCAAGGGTTGGATAACCTCTCTACACATATGGCTCCACAAGCTGTAGACCTACCACAAAGTTAGAGTCAGGCTTCACCCGGCACGTCCACACCCAGGAATTCTGCTCGCCAATGGTGCTGAGTCGCATTCCATCTTTAGTATAGAGGGAGGCCTGTTTATTAGAACCACCCATGACTATGTATTCGCCCTCAGAGGAGTAGGTGACGCAACACGGGTCATAGTTGAGCGTCCTGTCTTTTCCAATCTGAAAGAGAATATGGACATTAAACCAAAAATAAATCAAGTAAATTTATTGCACTGGGGCCCGGGCCAACACACATCAAACTGCACAGCACACTCAACCAACCCTTTGAGTGTAAGATGAAAAGATAGACAAAAAGAAAGTCTTCCTCTGGTTTAAATAGGCTCTATTGTATTAATGTTACATTTGAACAACATTATATGAGTCTCACAACTCTGTGCATCTGTTTCTTCTCACTCTAGCAAAAAAGTGCCCGACAATTCATAGTATTTTCTTTCACTGTGAACAATTCCTGGTGTTGTAATCAAAACAAAATGTTCACTTACATAGATAAGTAGGCCGATGATAATATATGAGCCTAAGGCATAACGGCAGTTTAAAGAACAGTGCATATTTGTCTATAATTATGTTACTGCCCACAGGGAATGTAAGACAGTGAGGGACAGTGAGGGGGCCATTAAAGCATAGCAGGATCACTTCCAATGTACAGTTATGGTTTCAATCTACTCCGACAGTCTTATTACAACAGGAAGCATAAATCTAAACTCAGTAAGTGTTTCTAGTGTTTGGGATGGATAGAAAGACTTGAATAATACTTGTTTCTTGTGGCTATAGCAAGTGATAGCATATATGATGGACTGACAGCATTAAAAAAAATTGTTTATCTATCTGTATTCCCCATGTAATGAGACCATTAGTCATCTAATCCCTCACCTTACAGTCTGCAGTGATAGTGTAAGGAGTTTGTTACGTTAGAATAAAATACACTATTGAAGCAATTTTTGTGCAGACTTGTGATATTCACCTGTTTTCCACTCAGCTGATAGAAGGAGAGCTTCTGACCCCAGTCTGCCACAGCCAGGATGTAATTGTGCTCATCCCTGTGTAAACACAACTAAATGACTTCAGTTGTCATTACTCATTGTCAACATACTGTACTAAAGAGGCTTTGGTTGTTCAGATAATGAAATGTTAATGAAAGCATAGAGCACCACCCTCCCTATTGACATGACTAATATGGCCCATATGACATAAGATCAAGCCCTTTCCTCTCTCTAATAATGGAAAGATTTATTATGTTATTTTGCATGCCAAGACAAATTATTTGATTTACTTCCATTATTTTTATAAACAGAAAGTCTACATACTTATCCACCTAAGACCTTGTGCTCAGAAATATGTAAGCTCTCAAAGCATCCGTGAGCAAGACACAGAAACCCTGAGGACCAATTATATTTCCTGTAGCTAATTGATAATAATATATCTGATGCATCTTGTCATTGTGTCTCATCACTGCCATCTTCACCCCTGCCCCTTCATCATCCTTCATCTTCCTGTCTGAGCTACTCTCTTCAATAATAACATTAACTTTGCTCCTGGCTTTGGCTCTACAGCATCATGAGACTCTGTCACTGGAACAATCCCACCGCTCCCTGGTTGACCACTGCCACCTGCTGGCCCCATACGAGCTATTCACTAAAAGTGGAATTTTACAGAATCATAAGGTAAATCTTGGTGAGGTGCATAGATGATGGAAAAGGTTGTGTTGCAGAGTGGGGGATAAGATTTAATGAATTATTGGAGATATGGTATCAACCTATTATTCTACTTACTTAGAAGGGTTCCAGGCTACAGACCAGATGGGAGAGGAGGAGCCTCCCGGACGCTCTATCTTAACCTTCTCCTTTGCCCTCTTGTTTCGTATGCTCACGACTCCATTCATCATGCCAAGGGCAAGGTACTGACCATCGTTTGTCCACCTGCAATCAAATGAAACCCCTCAGCATAACCTTCAACCCCTTCAACATTTTCAATGTGACATGTGTTTCTGGTAGTAGAAAGGCTTTACTTACGCACAACATGTTATTTCGCTGCTGACTTTATATTTCATCACAGATGTTTGCTGTTGTGACCATATACCTAAAAGTATATAGAATGTTTTCACATGATCAGTGCTCCATGAAGGGCCTTCTGTGTTTAAAAAGCAAAATCTGTTTCATAGTTTATTATGTGTAAGACTTTACTCACTAAATTCACCAGGAGAGCAGGAGGCAAGTTGGTGTATGAAACTGGAGAATGATGAAGAATATTTGAGGCTGTTTTAAAAATTAAAACAGTTAACGTAATCTGAACTACGCTGGTCTCCAGGTCACTTTATGGATGTTTTCAGTATGTAACACACACTCCATGTCTGTGTGCTGCAGGTGTGTGTGATGTTTGGACAGTGGCTGCATTCAAAAAGTCACATTTGCTAAGGAACCTTCCTAACTGAGAGAAATGACCCGGAAATGTTTCAGCTCGCCTACATAATAAGAGCTGTTAAAAAGAGAAAATACCACCCCACAATTCTTTGCGGCACAACCTCATAGTTGCACCTGCACAAAGGGTAAAAAAATCACATACGATAAACTACAGTAATAACTGCTTGAGTGCACACGAATAATGATGGAAGTTGAAAAATCTACTGCAGGATAAAGAAATGAACTGAGAAACTCTGCCCCCAGAGGGCTCAGAGAAACCACCCTCTGATCACAAGCCCCAGTGAGTTCAAAGCAGACAGACCTGGCACTCACTTGTCTCCAGTTCTACTTTCATCACACTTCTGACAATGCAAGTTTCCTTCTTAAAAGTAGCTCCCACACTTGCAAATAACATATTAACAATAAAGATGAAAACAAAAACAACAGCTAATAAGTTTTATTAATGAAAATTAATGAAATAAAAACCATACAGCAAGAAAAAAGGTAATCCAGCTATAATAGAAATCCAGACCAGCAAAGTGAGGAGTTAATCATTCATACAAAGCACATGAATCATATATTACTTTGTGTGTATTTATGTCACACAAATAATCACAGATTGTTCATATCTTGCCCGTGTGCTTTATTGTGAGAAACCTTGAGGCTGATATGACAGACAGCCTCCTCATCGCTGTTGCCCTCCTCCAGGTAGAACTGAACCAGGGGAAGGAATCCATTAGAAACAAAGGGAGTCCTCTCTGGCAAATGCTACACACAGTGTGTCACCATAGGATGAAGCTGAGTAGATGAAAGGCTGCCTGCAGTTGATGCACACACTCCTCTGGTTGTTCAGCAGGGGGTTGATGGTGGAGCAGAGGTAGCACATCAATGCTTCAACATCCTGCAGTAAACACTGATACAAGGAATACAGGGAGATAACAGCTCTAATATTCAAAGAGAAGTTATGATCAATGTTTTAGACCAGCATGTATATCCAACTCTTCACAACTCACTGTTCTGGCAAGGTTTGCTGTGAATTTTGAAGCTAGCCACCCCTGGAGCTTCCCAGTTTTTCACCAGTGCATACAAGATATGCCATTTTAGATATTTAATTTGTATTAGTTGTTTTTCTATTTGGCCAACTGCTCCTACACCGGCGTAAACATTAAAGAAACTAATTCAGTGCTGTAGTGTTGAGCAGATCAGTTTGGATCATCAATGGCTCTGTGACAGTATGGGCAGCAGCTGAAGCCTCTGGTACTTGAACTCCTCACGAAGAACACACTGAAAACATTGTAGTGCAAAAGATCTAGAGAAAGAAATGTTATCTGTGTATGATGAGAAACATAACAGAAAAAAAGGAAGTGTTGCTGAAAGAAAGAAAGTGTTGTTCACTCCAGAAGATGAGAGGATGTGTGTAGTTTATGCAGAGGTAACATGTAACCATCAGTTACCCAGAGGGAGTAAAGAAAGACAGACACATGGGCTTCACAGTGAGTCAGGAAATAATGAACTCAAAGTATAAACAGCTGAGATATACAGTATATCCAAATACCAGATACAAGGACAATAACAAGGCCAAAGTTGTATAAATACAAAACCAAAGTCTAAACACAAAAAGATTACCAGTTCAAATTCAACATCAACATTTCAGTTCAAAACACAAAGTTTAAAGTCAAATCAAAAGTCTTAAAAAGGTCCATAACAGTCTCTTCAAAAGTTAGGGGCAATGTCTGTTCTCAAGGTCCTGATGCAGCCTGTATGGGGGTAATTATATTCATAGTATTATGATTAACCTGAATCATCTTATAATTATTAACACTCTAGAAATATCATACATATCATATACTTACTACTCAGTTTGTAATAAAATGTTTTAGAAGTTGAAATGATTCATGACAGAAATCAGTCTTCTGACTGGTTGTCCTGTATCATCTGTTAACATGTGGTGAGGTCTGGAGACGTCTCCTTACTGTCTCTGGTTACTCCATTGTCACAGGGTAATAATCTTTCTTGTTGTGTGCACTGACCTTAGACTCCACACAGCAGCTTTCTCTTTTGGTCGGGGGGTAACCTGATTCCCAAGGCAACTGTTGCCACTGCTAAACACTGAGTGAATGCACAGGCAGATTAAGGTTAATTCTCTAACTTGTACCAGTACAGTCATTCGGATCAGTGTTATGATCGAATGTGAACAGACCTGCAACTTTAGGAGGAAAATGTAATCCTGCAGGACAAAGAAACAAAGACTGAACTTCTCTGGTGGACGAACAGAAGAGAAACACTGGACAACAAAATGAAACTACGTAAGATAAATTTTCTATTTGGTGTTTATAATAATGTTGGTGGTTAACAAGCTGTGACTCTGTTTATTTCAATCTTCATTACCACAGCAGCCTTAGCTTCGACACCAGTGTGTATTCGTCATGACACAGCTGCGGTCCAGCAGAGTCGCTGCCTGGTGGTCACTCCCAAGACATTTCCCATCATCTCAGACTCTGCCCGACTGTGGACAAGCAATCAGGTGAGATTCAGTGACAGTCTGTTCATTGTGTGACTGACTCATGGGAAGATGAAACAAAACGTCTATATATCTGATCCCTAGAGTTTGCCAAGACTGAACCCTCTACATCCACCGTTGGTCCATAAACGCATCGTCAGTCTGGAGACGCCCGCTGTTCACCACCACAACCACCAGAGGACACTGATCATGCAGAGAAGAGAGCACCACAGGTAGGAGCGCTCGGCAGCATCACTGTGACTGATGTTTAACTGAGAATCACTAAAAGAAGAAAAGTCACAGAGCCAATTCTATCTTGACTTTGCGGAGCTGAGTTTAAAGTCTTGTCATTGATGTGTCAGGTATCATCAAGTGTGGAGAAAACCCTTTTATGGAAGCAGCAGTGAAAGAGAAGAATACAGGTGAACGTGTGGATACCTTCACTTCACAGGCTGTGTTGATGAGTCTTTTTATCCTTTAAACGTGTCCTGCATCACATCACATACTGCAAATACACTTTAGTGATGAGTCTGTCTTCCTCTGACAGGAGGGAGCTGCTAGAACAGTTAAAGAGGCAGATGGAGGAGAAACGTGTGGCCCTGAAACTGCAGCTGGTCGGTAAAGTGAAGGAGTCCGAGTATTTATGTGAAGTGGACCGTCGCGCCCTGTCCAGTGACAGAGAGCAAAGGATCCAGCACAGCAGAGCAATGACAGTGTTCAGAGACGAGAACAAGAAGGTACACTTCCATTCATACATCCACTAATGCTTCACATTTAGGGGAATAACATCTTTGTGTGTAAAATTTGGTTCAGCTTGATTGAATTTAAGGAGACTGTTGGGGTTTCTGTGCCGCTCACAAGAGTGTCCTGAAAAAAGCCCCAACATGCTGGCTGCTCTCCGGATACAACAACATATGAAGGGAGTGAGTTGTGGTGTATTTCCTGTCTCAGCTGTGTGTGTGTGTGTGTGTGTGTGTGTGTGTATGTGTATGTGTATGTGTATGTGTGTGTGTGTGTGTGTGTGTGTGTGTGTGTGTGCAGCTAATGGAGCAGAGCTGGAGGGACAGAGCACTAACACGCTCCCAGGAGATCCTGAAGGAGAGAGAGCTGCTGCGCCTCAACCCCATTAACTGGAGTGGAACACTGAAATAGGTTGAACCTCAACATCCTGGGGAACAGACTTCAGGCTTTGCTGCAGGACTTGGTTCGGCACGGGTGTCGGATGAAATTGAAAAATAACAATGTACATAGTGCATGTAATTAGCACTGTGATAGTCACTGATGGAACTTAAAGGGACATTTGGAGGGGTTTATAATCAGCATTAGAATGTCACTGTATTTCCAGTTTTACTTTATACAAGTTATTTTAGAGTATGGTAAAAATCTAAACATAGAACTGACACAATTTATAATGTTGCTTCTGTTACATTGTCAGACTTGTTTTTTAAGTTGACATTGGTATTAAAAAATGCAGCAGAACCAGAGATATCGTCTTTCTTATTCCATGCGTTCAACCTCGTCTAAACGTGATGCCTACATTACCCACAATGCAACTTGACCAGCAACTGTTGAGAGTTTTTGCATCTCCTTTAATTTATGACAAAACATGCTGTTGAAGAAAACAAATTCCATACGCTTGAATGAACGCTGTTTATGCAAGGAGCATACAGTTCTTCACAAAATTAGATTAAAAATGACATGAAGGGTTGCAGACATTTCTTATAAAGCAAACATCTATAATGAACAATGACTGTATGGACGAGTTTTCACCCTTGGAAAAGATACATTTGATGGATGGATGAGAATTGATGCCTCAGGTGCTTTCTAACATGATGCTACAATACCTGCTAGAATCACAACTGGATAAATTAAAAATTGCATTAAAATGCACATAAATACACACAGAGAAGATGTCGAGAACTAAATATAATAAACATCATTCCAATAAATATTGCTTTCGAAATTAAAGGCAACAGAAAATGGCTTACATCATCAAGATTAGAGCTGGTATTTACCTAAGCACATTCCTTCAAACTCTTAAGAAGTGGTCAGTAGCAGTAATGTTGGTGATCCAGCAGCTGTCAGACTTTCATGCCAAAGTGAGACAAATTAAAACAGTGTAGTACCTTTCATTTCAATTCCTGTTGTCATGCAGTATTACTGAAAAGAATCCTTCAGGAAGTAAGGAAATAAAAAAAAGTCATTCTGTGAACATTAATAACCAGTGGTTCATAATGGAAACATCCCAGAGTTTCAATGAGCTTTCTCTTTGGGCTGATTTCCTCATCTAAACCGCAGGCCCATAGCAAAGATTGACCCGGCACTGTCGAAACTAACGCAACATTCAAACTATGGGAAAAGCTCTGCTTGACGGCGGATGATGACTGGAGGTTTCGATTGTGTGGAAGAAAGACATCGTTTCTCGAGCAACATCGAGGCCAGATGGAAAATCCAAATGCATATTAGGTTTGAACAATCAGCGGTGGTCTTCATGTCAACCTTGTTCCCAACAAAGTTGAGGTAGGGGATTAAGTTCCTTTACATCAGTGCAGTGTGGCCTTGTTAGTTCCTCTTCAAGATATATGGCTCCGTGGCCTTAACGTTCCTGCATTATCCTATTCATAAACATATTTTACCCCAAGCCCTTTCAAGTAACTCCCAAAACCAAAATAAATCCCTGAAAGGCAAGCATTGTTGTGATCATTTTCTGCCCCAGTCGAGTGATATTCACTTTTATTGGCTGGTATTCCAAGGTCCTTTCATTAAATCGGGGCCACAGACAGTCTAGTGTCCTTTCAGCAATCCGTCCAGCATGTAGTCCCCCTTCTCTGTCAACCAGTATCCGGCCATAGCAGCCACACCTCCAATGAAAATAGCCGTGAAAACCATATCACCCTTAGCAGCGAGCGTAGCGATGGCACAGATCACAACCCCAAAGAACATCTGCTGCAGTACAAGAACCTCGTCGTCTGTCATGTCGTCAAACAGTCCCTTCTCTGGGCCGGCTGAGGAGCGACACAGAAAGAACATTTAGCAAACAGATCTGAGAGGCTGTCAGCAACACACCATGTTGTACATTTCTGCATATTTACTGCTACGACTACTTACCAGGTGGCTTGTTCTCGACACAAATGCTGTCTCTTCTGATGAATCCATCAGCACAGTCACAGTGGAAGGAGCCCTCCTCGTTGATACAGGCCTCGTTGAGTCCTGGGCACGCTATCGCACGCTCATTACATTCATCTATATCTGTGCAAAGGGGCAAAGAAACACAGCTTAAGTACATCAGGCCAAGGCTAAGAGTTAAATCGTAAACAAATGTATGGGCTAAGTAGTGGATGCTTACCAAGACACTTGGCTCCTTTCAATCTGTAGCCACGTGAACATTTCTTACAACGGGCAGGACCACTTCCCATGCATCCCACACATGCCTGATCACAGCCTGGATTGAGCAAAAATCACAGTGGTCAACATTGCATACCGAACTAGACATCAAGTCCTATAATGTGACTTAAACAGCAGCAACTACACAAGAGAACGTACCTCTGCATTCATACGATCCATCTGTGTTGTGACAGTACGTGTTAGAGGGACATCGAGCCAGCTCCGTACCACACTCGTCAGTGTCTAAGAGACATACAAGGATAGTCAGAATACCAACGGCCAACAAACTGGCACAGAATCAATGAAACGTTACTAAATGGACTCTTAGGCCACACTCACCCACACACTTGTTGTCATGGAGGATCCAGCCCGGTTTACAGTCGAGGCATTTGTAGTCCTGCACCCCTGAGCACTTCTTACATGAGTAGTAACAAGCTACAGACCATGAGAGATATGGAGATAATGAGACCGTAAATTTTAGCTGAACTCAAACATAATTAAGTTCATGCTGAGGATTTCTTGATGATTGAAAGGTTTATCTGAAGCACCTGCACAGGCTCCTTTGCTGTCATTGGAGCTTCTCTCTCTGAAGTAGCCATCAGCACAGCCCTGGCACAGACTGCCTGAGTATCCAGGATCACAGACGCACTCTCCATCTCCCAGTCGAGTCCCCTCCCCCTCACAGCGGCCGAGACCACCACACACCCCACCGGGGCTGGATGGACACTCTGTATTGGATGAGCATGACATTAGTGGTTCCCTGGTCACTAGCGCTTTGAAAGAGCATGATTGTAATAACAAACATTTGATTTGACTGTGTGATGAATTGTAAATAATGTTTTAAATGGGACAGAAATAAATAAATTAAGGTCTGGCACAGTAAGATTTTATATCGGGATATCAGGTAGCTTGTGCTGAGTGGTCTGTGTGTTCCACACCTTTGCAGCCAGGCCCGAAGTGTCCAGGTGGACAGCAGAGTCTCAGTTCCTCTATGCACAGCCACTCAAACAGGTCTGGTGCCTCCTGCTGCCTAAAGGACACACACATCATGTCAGACATAGAGTTAGAACAGGGGCAAGGTAATACGTCTTAAGAAAACATAATTACACAGCTGAAACCAACACCGTCTCAAAATGATTAACAAAATGTGGGATTCAGCCTTATTTAAATAGAGCTTAGTTACTTTAATAACTTTATATTATATCCATGTTCATCAAAATATTTGTTATTTTTGTTGGGCCATGAAAACTAAACCTAAATCTCATTTAACTGTTATTTACATGAAGTCGTTTTTCCAATGCATGATCCACATACTAGCCTGATTCCAGACCGAGCAATTTAATCACACTGAAAAACTTGAGCTGCTCCCAGTAATGGCTACCAGACGACTAAACCTCACCTGCTCCTCAGCAAATCAGCCAACATGCAAATGATGTTGGGCTGAGTGAAAGGAAAGAAATGAAAAGGAGATTCAAATCGAGTATGCAAACAATACATGTACCTGTGGAACCACCACGTCTCCACCTGGTCCTCTATCTGCTCCAGCAGCTGGTTACATTCAAAATCTGTTTTCTCACAAGCAGCTTCTACAATCTCCAGCAGTCGAGTCTCACTAAAACAAGAAGGCAACAATTAAGAGATGTAATGCAGTTGGTGAATATGAAAAGAGAACAGGTGCAGGAGCTTTGCGGCCACAAAGGAGTGTAACATTTAAAAATACACTTTCTAATGTAGTCATTCACACATTACAAAATATTATCCATATGTGCTGGGAAGGACTTTCTGACTGAATCCCATTCTGCAGGGTGTTTTCAGTAATACAAATTAAAGAAAGAGGAAAGTTGGGAGTTGGTTATGTAACAATATGAAATCGTTTTCTGAGACAATCTGTATCATCGGCTATCTTTTTTTGGCATGTTTGATACCAGGCATCGACTGCCAATTCACAATCCTTTTGGATTAGGTATATATATGTTGCTCTTACCTTCGTGCATACTTAGCCAGCTTCTCTTCTTCCCAAGCAGTGTTACCACCCCCGAAGTTCTTTTTCGCTGTTACGTCCAAACCCTAAAAAGAGGGAAATCATTTTAGGGCATCAAATACCAAAAAGGATAAACTGGCACAGACAGACATAGATTAACTGATGCTTCACTATTTTAACTGCAGTACCTTAATGAAACTTTCGGTGAGTTTTCGACAGGTCTGGCATGGCGCTGTCTGGACTCTCACCACAGAGAGCTCTGAGAGAAGTACCAGAGCAGGCAGGAACGGCCAGGCCCACCACATGATCCTCCAGAGGAAACATATGCACACACAATCAATACATTATGCTAATTCATTTAGTGTTAAACACACACGTATAATTTAGAAAATTGTAATACGTACATGTTTACTTACTTTAGTTCAAGTTTCCCTGATTAGCATTTTAAGAGTCATATAAAGATTTAGTAAATTATTTATATCACACTATAATAGAATTAAAACTTGTCCTGAGGAGACATAATTAGTTCCACCCCTCTCCATGGGTTTGTTTGTTGTGCTGCTATGTTTGATAGCAGGATAACCCACAAACTCGTGAGCAAATTTCCATGAAACGTGGTAAGAAGATGGGACACGGGACAAAAATGAACCCAGTAAATTTCAGCAAGGATCAAAACAAAGGCGTGAACATTTTTTAAATTGCTTCCTTTATCAATGCAAGATCTTTGCAAGCCTTTTTTGGGGACATTTTCACAGATCTCGAGAGGATTATTCATGGATCTTGATGAAATAAATCAAGTGTAGATGAATGATAAATGTGACTGACAATTTTGTGCAGCTTCATTTTATAAATTTACTTTTGGGCCTTTATCTGTTTATACAGCAACCTTCCCTTCTAGATGTCCACGGGAGGAGTTACAGTTGCTAACATATATAATATGAAACACATTTGCTTAAAATTACATTGTGGTGCATAATAAACCATTGATTCAACACGTAAATGCTGCTTCTGATTTCTGAATAGAGGATTTTACTTTAAGTGTTGACGAGAAGAGTTTTACCTGCTGTTTTCTTGTAAGAATATGAAATAACAAAGTATATTGTAGTTTGATAAGCCAACAAATGTCTCAAATGGCTTTTCATCAAACAACCCAGGTCAAAACAACAGAAACATCTGTATAATATAGTGTAAAAACAACTCTACAACTACTAACTGGTGTTATTCATGTATTTATTTGATTGTCATCTTCTCTTATTATTTTAATAAAGACCAACGTCATCTTCATAATTTGAAATTCAAACTGAGCTTCACATGATAAACAACAATCCTCATGTGGCTCAGTGACATGTCTCCAAGTGTTGTTGTATTCATCCGGTGAAAAAGCTTTTCAATCACTCGCCTTAACTGGGATGCTCCAGTTTCTCCATTAGCTTAGCCAGCTCGGCTAGCTCAGCATCAGCACCACACTAGATCAGCTGACTAGCAGCTAAGGTCGATAGTTAGCTGCTAACCGAAGCTAACGTTGTTTCATCATTAGATGAGCAGACTACAATCACAAAGTCCGTTGAGCTCAGCGGTGTTAGCCTCGTTAGATATTCAACCACACGTGTCCTTAACGCCAGAGACACTTTAAATAAAAATCAACTATTAGCATTAGCTAGCCGAGCTGTTGTTAATAGCTGCTCCGCTCTTACCTTATAGCAAAACCACCACGACCGCTGCACCACTGACGATTGTCCGATTCCCTGCGTGTTCATACAGTAAAGGAGGAGGTTCATATTTTGGAGAGTCGGGTTTTAAAGCTCCAAGTGAGCCATCGTTGTAGCAGATGTCGGGGCCAGCTGAGCGAGAGGCTGCTAGCTAGCGCTGGTGGAGCAGTGGCGGGGATGAATGAACGAGCAGCTTCCAGCTGGTTCCCTGTTCTCCACACAGGGTGACACCGCCCAGACCCGAGGAGGATGAGGGATTTAACTCATGACCATGCTCATCACACACTCACGCACACACACGCACACACACCCACACACACGCACGCGCACGCACAAACACACAGTACATTTAACAAAAAACAAAAGCAACGAACATCAAAACCTTCTAATTTTCTAAATATTAATGTAAAGAACAATAAAAACCAAAAAGGAGCCAGTGTTCACATTAGCAGACATAAGTTGGTACAATATAGATATAATATATAACACATTATAAATAGCTTGAAATAAAAACAATATAGAGTATAACAAATATATATATACATAATTATAAGTGCTCAAGTGTCTCTCCCATTGGTCATTGCTAAAGACAGCATTCAGTTATACTGTTATAATTTATTGTCATGATCTGCTTCACTTATCACTGTCTTGCTTTCTTTTTTTCTCATGATCTCGTTTCTTTTTCTTTTTTCACTTCCAGGTGGATAACAATACTGTGAGAATGATACAGAACTGTGGCTCAGACGGGAACGGCATGGAGCTCCTAACTGGAGACTTCCTACTGAGATTTCCTTATGAGACGCTTTTGTGGAGTTAAGTTTGTCAGCCCTCAGGGGCCCCCTCATGTCCTGGGGCCCCAAGCAGTTGCCTGCCTTGCCTGTTCGCAAGCGGAGCCTCTGGAAGTTATTTAATCGGGTTAGGGTAGCAGCAGCTCTCTCTCTCCCTTCAGGAGCTGCTGATCTGTCCCTAATGCTCTGCACCATTAGCTGCACACACCTCATCCCAATCCTTTTTGCCCCATTAAGACCAGGCTCTGGTCCCCAAGAGATCTACTGTTTCTTAGAAGGTTAATGTCCATGCTGGAAAAGCTCCTAGTAAGAATTAGTACAAACACACACACACTGGTGTGGAAGCTATGGCTGCTGTGGTAATGAAGATTGAACTAAACAGAGTCACAGCTTGTTAACTACCAACATTATGATAAACACCAAATAGAAAAGTTATCTTATGTAGTTTCATTTGGTTGTCCTGTCTTTTTCTTCTATTCATCCACCAGAGACGTTCAGTCTTTGTGTCTTTGTCCTGCAGGATTTAATTTTCTTCTTAAAGTTTGAGGTCTATTCACATTCAATCATAACACTGATCCAAATGACTGTACTGGCACATGTTTGAGATTCATGCTCAATCCAATGCCTGTGCATTGACTGAGTGTTTAGCAGCGGCAACACGTGACCAAGAGAAAGCTGCTGTGTGGAGTTTAAGGTAAATATTATTACCCTGTGACAATGGGGTAACCAGAGACAGTAAGGAGACGTCTCCAGACCTCATCTACGTGTTTATTGACGATACAGGAATAACAGTCAGAAGATTGGTTGAATAATTCTCTCATGAATCATTTGAACTTTTAAAACACTTTATTACAAACTGGGTAAAACTTTTTAAATAAAGGCTAACACACATTTCTATAGTATAATAAAATGACATAAACCTGAGCATAAACATGGTCATCATAATACTTCAGATAACAGTAGTCTGTACAATTCTTTGGACATTGTGCTTCAGATTCCAAGAGTTTCATGGTTCTCCCACAGCCAGGCGTGATATTTGTTTAACATGTGATCTTTAGGTGTCACCTTGAAATAAAAAAACAAAAAAACAGAGATTCTATTAATAAATATTAATGGAATCCACAGAGAGTATAATTGTTAGGATTATTCTCACCTGTCTCCACTCTCCCACACAGAAGATCCTGTAGGAGTCGTTGCCGTACTTCCCGATACCGTGCAGCTCGATGGGGTAACGCCACTGTTTAGTTAGATATTCATCTGCACAGGAGAAAATGGATTGTGGGATTTCTCTGGCCACTGGTATTTCCTCATATATCTTGGGCTAAAACCATACAAATCTGCTGATAAGACACATTAACACTACAATAATACACTCAAACATAGTTCATGTGTAACCATTAGTGGACAAGCACATTCACCTGAGAAGCGGATGAGTGCTTTGGATCTAAGCTCATAGAGGCCGAGTGGCTTTATAAGTTCAGACATCGGCTTCCAGTCGGCCTCCCGGGTCACCTCTGCTGATGGGTAACGCTCAAAGAACTGCCACAGAGCTGGAATAGCCATCTTGCCTGGAGGATTAAAAAAAAGTAAAATACCACACTTAGGTACAGGTTGGTTTGCCATCCAGTGTGTTGAAATGTGTGTAAGAAGGATCTTACCACTGGTCTTGTTTAGAAAGATGGTGGCAACCAGGAGCTTCCAGGGATCATGGAAAAGGGTTTCCTGAACAAGGTTGAATGGAGAACGAGGCGGTGTCCATTTCTTAAAGGCTTTCCTCCTGGGAGGACTGAGTCCTGAGTACGGATAGAGAACAAACATGATTTAATTTCATAAATGTCAACGTTTAGTCCCACATATAAATATAAACAAGCGTCCTCTTTGCTTCTTGTATGAAAATAATCATTAAAATGTTACCATCTTTCAAGGATTTTCTGCTGAAATAAGGGCTTGTTTTCCGTTTGTCTTCTGAGCTTTTGGACTCTAGGCAGACAGAAAACAATTATGTGTATATATTATACATGCACAGCATATACATGAAGAACACACATCGGCAATGGTACATACATTCAAACATATCAAATTGCAAAGTAAACAGAGGACACAAAGACAGATTCATCACAGATTGTACTTACTATTCTGGGAATCTCTCACTGGTGTAGAGCTGACATCACTGTCGGGTAACAACACCTCCTCTTCAACATCCTGATGACTGTCAGCATCAATCTCCAGTTCAGAATTAGGCTTTTTCTCGCCTTTGCTGTGAATCTGCATCTCTTCTTCACCTCTTTCCTCCTCTCTCTCATTCTCGCTCTCAGTGGCCGGTTCAACAGTCACTGTCGGGACAGAAGGCTGCGAGTCTTCCTGTTCGTCCACTTGAACACTGGAAGTGATTTTCTGTTTGCTAGATGGAGCCAGTCGGAGTAGCTTCTCTCTCAGCCCGACTATCTGAGGACTCCCCTGCATAATAACATCTTCCACTATTACTGAAGGTGCAGCTTGGATGCAGCACTCCACAGTCTCCTCAGTTTTATTTCTACACACTTCTGGTAAAATGTCAGTATTAATATGGTTAAAGTCATCTGAACTCCTTACATTGTCTTCTTTAGTACTTCTGCAGGGGGAGGTGGCTCTTTTAGATTTATTCGGAGGTGGATTCAGAATTTCCACTGCATCTTGCGTTGTCTCCTTCTGTTTTGTCTTTCTCCTCCTCGGTTTAATTTGGGTGGGGAATATTATTTGTGAAGCTGTGATGACATCACCTTTGGATGTGGTGAAATCAAAGACGTTGATGTCCAAGCTCCCGTCTTCATTTTGTAGGAGGAAAGCGTGCAGGGATGACTTTGACCGGAACTTCTGCCCCTGGGGACTTAAACAACAATAAGATCGATTAGACTCTGCTCTCATTACATCTGCAATGCACATCCAGCCCTGTAAGTACTTTACTTAGGTACTTTTGAGGTTAAGATTTATATCCATCATGCAGTATAATCAGAGCTCTGATATCAACATCATGGGGTCAGTCAGGGATCACGTGAAGAGACTACCAAACCTGCCAAGTACCCAGAATAGCTTTATACAAGTGTAACTAGGAGAATCGGTGCTGCTCACCCCAAATACTCATTAGATTTGAGAGTTTTTTCTGTTTGATTACATACAAAGAGGATAACAAGAAAACAAATTCACCTTATTATGTAGACGTCCAGTTTGCCTGCTGTCTTGCCTGCTCTCCTCTGCCTCACCTCCCTGATCCAGCCAGGGGGCATTGTGGAAATGTGGCACGAATCATCTCTGTCCTTGTGACTTTGGTTATCCATGTCGCCACTGGTCTCCAGCTGGATGCATTTAGAAAGGTGTGTTGTTGTTTCTGACCCGAATGAGGGAGGGGTGAGATGACAACCTGGAATTATTTACCACAACAACACAAATATGACATTTCTACACAGTGCAGTGTTACATAAAGTAGACAAGTACCTCCAGAGTATATCATAGATGCATCTTCTCACAGATGTGCAGGGCAGATGTGGAGTCCGGTGTGTGTGTGTGGTCTGATTCCTCTGTGGCGCAGTGCACGTCCACTTTCTGCAAACTCGTAACGTCTTTGCGTTGCACACAGGAAGCAGCGAGCAGATCCGAGCGACGTTGCCAGGTTGGTCGATTTTCCGTCACATTCTCGTAATTTTGTCTTTAATTATCATAATTTATCCAAATATGAACACACAGAACATATTTTTCAGATTCAGTGGAACTTTCTTACACTTTGAAGTGCCTATCAAACATATAGAAGTCCAAAACCCCCGCTGTGAAACCATTCGATCCTTATGCAGAAATAAACTGAGAATTGTGATGGTTTTTTCAAGTTTCCTTCAGTGTTTGAGTAATCCGCTGATAGTAACTCTACATCCAGTAGTACACAGCAAACAGGAACTGTTAACAGCGAATTCGGCCTATTTTATTCGGTTTATTTCCCATAACATGAAGCGGGTTAGGATTAAAATTGAGGGTTGAGCTACTTCTTATCTTTCAAACCTGGCAACGCAGGACCCGAGTCTGCGCAGTGCGAGCGGGTCATGAAAACAGGGCTGAGCGTGAAGAACCGACGGTAAACCGACAACAACCTGTTGATAGAAGACCCCGGTGTTGTGTCGGTTAGCGGTGGAGATGAGGGCTGTTCTAGCCTGGAAGGAAACTATTCGTGATCAATGGTGAGAGCTTCTAACGGAGGTCACGCTCTCGACCCGCCGCCGGTGATGGGACGCGTCGCTATGTGGTTAGCAACGGTGGTTGCTATGTAAACCAGTGTTAGCAAGCTAGCTAGCAGTAGCCCCTGAGTAACTTGAAAACCGTCGACAGTGACAGTGATGCCGGAGTCGTTATGTATTTCCTTTTTCTGTTAGTTTTAATGCAAAATATGTATCCTATCTATACTGTATAACGATAACTTTATTTTGAAATGGAATGTAACGTTAGGTTGGAGCTAACGCTAATGTTAAGCTAGCTACTGCTCGTTAACAGTTCCAGGTGGTTGCTGCACACCTTGGGTCCATGTGAATTATTTGGGTAAAGTCATATTAACCTCTGTCAGTCAAGGATCAAAGTGACAACTTCATCAATTAATTCTATGCGTTAGAAAACAATGATATAGTGCTATGACAGCAACTAAAGATAGATGTTTTTTGTCTTTCCCTTAAAAGGGCCATTAAACAATTACTACACTATAAATTAATAAATCATAACTCAGTAAGTTGACAATATTTCCTTTCATACTTCTATTTGAACCCTCAAGCTTATTTTCAGATTTGATTATTATCTATTTAAATAATTCCTTCAGTTCTGTCCAAATGACTTGGAAACCTCTAGCAAGATGCCATTGATTTAATATTAAAACACACTGCAATGCACTTAACAGTGTTAATTAAACAGTAACTGTGACATTGCAAAAGGACCTCATTTCCCCTTTGCCAAAACATGACTTCAGTGATGAATAGATCAGGAAAATTATTGTTGATCAACTAATCAATTGATTGATAAACTTCCTCAGCACAAATCCATTATTCTTTCTTTTGCAGCGTTTATGACCTTGCCTTCAAACCAGATGGCAGCCAAATCATCATTGCAGCAGGGCTGCGTGTCCTTGTAAGGCTTCCCTGTTTCCTTTGAGCATAGAAGTCCCTTATCTTAAGACTATATCCAACGTATTGTTTTTATTTTTGCAGGTTTATGATGCAGATGGAGCAATTATCCAGCCTTTGAAAGGACACAAAGACATAGTGTACTGTGTGGCCTATGCCAAAGATGGTACTCAACGGGCTTTACATTTATACACATTCTCCTTCACTAGTCATCACTGTAATCTTACCTGTTACTGTATTCTTCCCCAGGTAAAAGGTTTGCCTCTGGGTCAGCAGACAAAAGCATTATCATATGGACATCTAAACTGGAGGGTATTTTAAAATACACGTAAGTATGACTTTTTATATTATTGCAATTCTGTAGTGTGTATTCCTCCAACACTCACTTTATTTGTTCATGTCGTCATCTGCAGTCACAATGACTCTATCCAGTGTGTTGCCTATAACCCTGTCACTCACCAACTTGCCTCCTGCTCTTCTGGGGACTTTGGTGAGTTCACCAGTATTTAGTCTTGTACATAATAAACCATGAACCTGCTCATATGTAAAAAAAAAACCCGGACATCTGAAAACCTTTTTATATTTGTAGGTTTATGGTCACCAGAGCAAAAATCTGTGAACAAACATAAAGTCAGCAGCAAAATAACATGTTGTGGGTAAGTAAAGCCTTTAACTGTAACTACCAGTGGTAGATTGAACATTTTGAAGAGTTGAAGGTTATGTTGAGGGGTTTCATTTGATTGCAGGTGGACAAACGATGGTCAGTACCTTGCCCTTGGCATGATGAATGGAGTCGTGAGCATACGAAACAAGAATGGAGAGGAGAAGGTTAAGATAGAGCGTCCGGGAGGCTCCTCCTCTCCCATCTGGTCCATATCCTGGAACCCTTCTAAGTAAGTAGAAAAATCGATTGATACCATATCTACAATAATATATTAAATCTTATACCTCTCTCAGCCACATAAACTCTTCCACTATCCATCCATCTCACCAAGATTTAACTGTAAGTGACTAGCTTGTATTGGGCCAGCAGGTGGCAGTAGTCAACCAGGGAGTGGTCCTGATTGTTTCTGTGAGGAAGAGTCTCATGATGATTTAGAGGAGCTGTCTCTCTTCTTTGATGCCCTCTACAGCCAAAGCCAGGAGCAAAGCTAAGACCATTACAGTGGACTTCAGGGCTTCAGAGAGTAGCTCAGACAGGAAGATGAAGGATGTTGAAGGTACAGGGGTGAAGATGGCAGTGATAAGACACAATGACAAGATGCATCAGATATATTATTATCAATTAGCTACAGGAAATATAATTGGTCCTCAGGGTTTCTGTGTCTTGCTCATGGATGTTTTGAGAGGGTACATTTTTCCGAGCTTAGGTGGATAAGTACGTAGACTTTCTGTTTATAACAATAATGGAATTAAATAAAATAATTGGTCCTGGCATGCAAAATAACATAATAAATCTTTCCATTATTAGAGAGAGGAAACAGCCTGACCTTATATCATATGAGTCATTATTATCATTAGTCTTATCACTAGGGAGGGTGGTGCTCTATGCTTTCATTAACACTGTCTTCATTATCTGAAGAACCAAAACCTCTTTGGTACAGTATGTTGACAATTCATATTTACACCTGTAACTTTCTTGTGTTTACACAGGGATGAGCACAATGACATTCTGTCTGTGGCAGACTGGGGTCAGAAGCTCTCCTTCTATCAGCTGAGTGGAAAACAGGTGAATATCACAAGTATTCACAAAATTCCTGAATCCATGTGCCTTTGTACAAACAGTTTGGTCTTGTGATTATACACATATAAACTCAATAATGATTGATTTATTTTTGTTTTAATGTCCATTTTCTCTTTCAGATTGGAAAAGACAGGGCGCTCGCCTATGACCCGTGTTGCGTCAGTTACTTTTCTAAGGGCGAATACATAGTCATGGGCGGTTCTGATAAACAGTCCTCCCTCTATACTAAAGATGGAGTGCGACTCGGCACCATTGGCGAGCAGAATTCCTGGGTGTGGACGTGCCGGGTGAAGCCTGACTCCAACTTTGTGGTAGGTCTACAGCTTGTGAAGTCATCCAAACTGCACCAGTCTGACGATGTGTCCTGCAGGTGGCCCCTCAAGGTGTATCTCAGAACTGACAACAGCTACGGCTTTCTTAGAGGTGTTAATAGGATGTACTGCTACATTATGTTCTCTTATGTAGGTGTTGGGCTGCCAGGATGGAACCATTGCCTGCTACCAACTTATCTTCAGTACAGTTCACGGCCTCTACAAGGATCGCTACGCTTATAGAGACGGCATGACCGATGTCATTGTCCAGCACCTCATCACAGAACAAAAAGGTACATTATTGTTTGAACAACAGGAAATTCAGCGAGGACTTATTTTAATGCCACTGCAAATAATAGGTTTTATGTGTTTTGAAGCATCATTTGTAATGTGATTAAGTTGACGGAGTCAGAAATTGTTTTGTGAACTAAACAAGGAAAAATGTAGAATTTGAATAGTAATTGTTTTATGACTTTCACATTATTAACAGTCTTCGAATTACTGTTTTGTAAGGGCAGACAGTCTGCTGTTTTTCAAATAACAAGTATCTCATTTTGAAAGCCTTTCATTTCTTTACACAAAGTGAAAACTAATAAGACTGAGAGAGTTTTGATGACAGAATCATTCAGTACTATGATTTCGCTTTTAATTAGAGAACCCTCATCCCACCTGACCTGCCCACTCTCTCTTTCATCTCCGTCTTTCCCCAGTGAGGATCAAGTGCCGCGAGCTGGTGAAGAAGATCGCCATCTACAGAAACCGCCTCGCCATCCAGCTGCCTGAGAAGATCCTCATCTATGAGCTCTATTCAGATGACTCCTCAGACATGCACTATCGCATCAAGGAGAAAATATGCAGGAAGTTTGAATGCAACTTGCTGGTCGTCTGCTCCCAGCACATCATCCTGTGTCAGGTTAGTCAGAGAACAAATACAACTTCCTTGATCATAAAAACAAAATATTCATTTTATATTTAGTTTAACAACCAGTCTGTTTCGTGAATTGAATGAATGGGACTAAATAAATCATTGTTTATCAAGTGTTTCTCTCTGGTGTCGGATCACACTTTGCAATGTTGAACAGAACAATGTGCTTAGATTTATTGTGTTATATGTAACTGGTCTCGTTTTCCCCCCATTTTGCTCTCATGCAGGAGAAGCGGCTCCAGTGTCTGTCCTTCACCAGTGTCAGGGAGAAAGAATGGGTGATGGAGTCCCTAATTCGCTACATCAAAGTTATCGGTGGTCCTCCAGGCAGAGAGGGTCTATTAGTTGGGCTGAAGAATGGAGCTGTGAGTATTTTACACACGTTAAGTAATTTAAATGACTAAAGATGATTTAGAAATCTCATGCTCACAAGCTTGTGGTCTGGGAATCTGAACATAAAAGAAAACAACTTAATTCTTCAAGAAGATGAGATTTATTCATATGAAGATGGGACTGCAAGTCCTAAAAACATTCCTCATTGTGTTAACATTTATTTGAACTAGATTTAACTAGCACTATTACCAATGTTCTATTCTGATCTTGTTCTGCTGCTGTTTTTGTTATGTAGATCCTGAAGATATTCGTTGACAACCCGTTTTCCATCACGCTGCTGAAGCTGTCAACTTCAGTGCGCTGCCTGGACATGAGCGCCTCCCGCAAAAAACTGGCTGTGGTGGACGAGCACAACACTCTGCTGGTCTACGACATCAACAGTAAAGAACTGCTTTTTCAGGTCAGCTGACAGAGCGTTACGTGTATGACTGAGGAGCCTAACTTGGCAAAAGTCCCACTCCAGTAAAATGTTTTAAACCACATTAAAACATTCTCCTTGTGCCCTTTTATATGATAAATACCATCTCCTCTCTCTTCCCTGTAGGAGCCTAATGCTAACAGCGTTGCTTGGAACACCCAGTGTGAAGACATGTTGTGCTTCTCTGGCAGTGGGTACCTTAATATCAAGGCCAGCAATTTCCCAGTACACCAGCAGAAGATGCAGGGTTTTGTGGTTGGCTACAATGGCTCGAAGATCTTCTGCCTCCATGTCTATTCCATGTCAGCGGTGGAGGTACCTCAGGTGTGTAGTATGTTGTCAGCCTGTCCTAGTCTGAGGACAATGACAGTGATGCATGTGGTCATAATGTAGAGATGAGAGCATATTGTTGCTAGTACCACAACGAAGGGAATAACCTTTAAAGACTCCTGTTCTATCATGTATTATTATTATTATTCTGCTGATTTCACAGTGTTGATTTTGTAATACTTTGTGACGGTGGTGTTGTTGTTGCTCTGCCCAGTCTGCGCCCATGCACCAGTACCTGGAGAGGAAGATGTTCAAGGAGGCCTATCAGATTGCCTGTCTGGGTGTGACAGACAGTGACTGGAGGGATTTAGCCACAGATGCCCTGGAGGGACTTGACTTTGACACAGCCAAGAAGGCAAGTCAGACACATGCAAACTGTTCTGACTGAGACCGGAGTCATCAACACATTCCTTTTTACTGATATCTTCACAGGACAAACAAAATTTAGCCAAAAGCAAACTTTGCTGGCACCTTATTCTTAGGCTTCATGTAATCTTCAAAGTCTCACCACCAGTTTACAGTATGGACACGACCCATGGAACCAAGTATAAACACACGCAATGTTCCTATTGACTCTTGGAGGCAAGATTTTAAAGAAGGAGCTGGTACTACACAAGAAAACACAAAAACCTGAAATTCTTTGAGGCCAACTACTTCTTCTTCTCTTTTCCTATATTCAGGCCTTCATTAGAATCAGGGACCTGCGATACCTGGAGCTCATCAATAGCATTGAGGTAAGAAATCCTTCAACATTGTGTAAAGTTCATATTTTCTGTTTGCGGATTTCTATTTTGGCTCAAGCTGATGTCCTCAACATTAGACACGGCTGAGAAGAGATGTTTTCCTTAACAATCATGGAACTTGTATATTTACAGTGTTCCTAGACTGGGGCAGACCACCAAAATGTAATTTGTCTCGCCATTTCCTTGATTAACCACAATGCATGCCAATGTTTTTGTTTATGATTTGCAGGAGAGGAAGAAGCGAGGTGAGGAATACAACGAGCTGTTCCTGGCAGACGTCTTTGCCTACCAGGGGAAATTCCACGAGGCAGCCAAGCTCTACAAACGTACTGACCACGAGTCCAGAGCCCTGAGCATGTACACTGACCTGCGCATGTTTGAGTATGCCAAGGTGATGAAATCATGGATTGTTAACAATGCACATGTACAGCATACCTTTGTTTCAATTCAGACAGAGAGACCTGGACATGGAAAGCATTGCATGTTTTGAGGGCTGTAGAACATATGTTTTTCTTCATTATTTGCAGTTATGCCAAGTCAGGGCCCTGTGTTGTGTTCAAACGTCCCCCTTTACCATCTGTCTTTCATCTCCTCATATATCACTTCAATCTCCACATGCATCAACTGATCAGTGCACACACACTGTGCTTTTATACACGTATTCCTGGTGAACACAACAATAACTTGCACACACAGCCACAGTTTGAAACGAAGCACAAATGGAGAGAAACAAGGCGACATGAGCACTTTGATGAGGGGGTCAGTTTGAGTTGAGACACATTCATGCTATATTATATTTACATGTGGAGGAACACTTTGATCATGTGTGGCCATCTGGTCTTACTGGCTGTTTGTTTTAGATAGAAGGGACATCCGAGGGAAAGGTGTTCCAAACGTTTTGCCTTGTTGGTTGACTCTCCTCCTACTGTCTTAACCCTGATGATGTTTTTTGCTGAAAATGGACTTATCCTGCTCTCCATCCCGATTACCATAAGTGTTCTAATTGGGATATTAACTGTTTGCATTACTCACTTATTTTCATTCCTTTTGAATTTCTAACTTCATATGTTAGTTAGTTTGAAACTGTGTTTTTTCTCTTTTCAGGAGTTTGTCAAAACAACAGACCCAAAGAGCACTCGGATCCTGATGACCAAGCAGGCAGACTGGGCTAAGAGCAGCAAGGAGCCTCGGGCTGCAGCAGAGATGTACCTGTCAGCTGGAGAGCATCTCAAAGCCATTGACATCATCGGCGAGCATGGCTGGGCAGACATGTAGGTGTCAATCACAGTGTGAAACTGTCCTCTACTCAAAACTGAGGAAAGGCTTTGTCTAAATTTATCCGACTTGCAAATGTCATCCAGGCTGCCATCGCTGAAGAGAAGATAGTAATGTGATGTTTCTTTGTGGTTTAACTTTATCCTGAGAAACATACATGTTCAGAGACATTGACCAAATGCTGTTGAGATAAGTGGAATGGCCAGTATGATAAACACAGATTTAAAGTCTTATCCAGGGTTGAAGATTCTTCAACCATCACATACTCCTGATTTGACATGTTAATTTAAGTCGGAATATTTGTTGCACACATAGTAGCACAAGGTATCAATAACAAATATCCATAACATATATAAAAGGTGTATTTTACATGCTAATGGAAAGCTATGACAGCAACAATTATATTTCTGATTACTGGGCAAACACTGCTGTTGTCTGTTAAATCAAAACTTCCCACTGGCAGCTGAACACAGTCAGGAATCAAACCATCAGATTCAGTTCGTGATCCTGACTGTTTTACATATTTTGGGGGGTCATGATCAAAGTCTGATACTGCAGATCCCCATTTTGTGGAACATCTTCACATGTCCTCTCTCTGTGAACTCAATCCTCTCTCCACTCATCCAGGCTGATCGATATTGCTCGTAAGTTGAACAAGGCTGAGCGCGAGCCACTGGGAAAATGTGCACTCTACTTCAAGAAGCTGAAGCACCATGGCTATGCCTCGGAGATCTATTCCAAGATGGGGGACTTGCAGGCTCTGATGCACCTGCATGTGGAAACCCGGCACTGGGAAGAGGTGAGACACGTTTAGCAACACAGCAGGAACAAAGGCTCAGGACATCATGACTTATATATATAGCTTGTCCTGATCACACATAAATATAATGTGAACCACAGAGGACTGTGCTAAATTAACTGCTGTGGTACTCAGAAATATGTGTCATAAACCACTGAAGTGTCGGGGTTTCTTCTGGACTCCCAGAAAAGTAAATGAACCACAGCAGAATGCAAACAGTAAGATAATACAGCTGCCTAATTTCCTTATACACTGACAAACTGAAACCATGCACATGATCCAGAGCTAATCATCCAGCTTTGTGTTTCTCTGAATCCATGCCCACTGAGGGAGGTGCACACCAAGATTAGACAGAGCACAGACTGAGTTACAGCTGGTTCACAGAGTTGTAGTTCATGTTGTGTGTCAAAGCAAAGTTTTGACTGGATGAAATGTTTTTCGGAATAATAATTGATAACTCGTTTGTCCCTTTGCTCCCATCTGCCCTTTCCTTAGGCCTTCTCACTAGTGGAGAAAAACCCCCAGTTCACAAGTGACGTCTTTGTGCCTTACGCCCAGTGGTTGGCTGAGAACGACCGATTCGAGGAGGCACAGAAAGGTGAGTTTGCGTCACTATGGTCCTGTTCATACCTCGTAAAACTTGGTCTTGTATTCGATAAGTACTAAGTAATCTTGCTGAATATAGCCAAAGCAAAGAGCCTTTCCTTCTCCAAACAAACTGGAAACAACAGTGTAAAAACATCACTACTATGATAACTTATCGCCAAAAGAAATCACACACAAAAGACCAGTTATATCAGGTTTCTTGGACCACCACTTAAAATCCAGCCTTTACAGTTTCTGGAGGTCACGTAATAACAATCCATTCATCACCACTTTGATTCTGTCATTCTAGCATTTCACAAGGCGGGGCGACAGAACGAAGCTGTGAAAGTCCTGGAGCAGCTTACCCACAATGCAGTGGTGGAGAACAGGTTCAATGACGCTGGGTACTACTACTGGATGCTGTCTATGCAGTGTCTGGACATCGCCAGAGGTAAGAGATGTCCTCAATGCACCGATACACCATCTCCAACCACAATTCGTTTTAGTGTAAAACCTGATATATTAATTGTTCTGTACTAATCATTTTGTTATTCCTGTGTTTGTTTGAAGCAGAAGATGAAGAGCAGAGGGATGAGATGCTGAAGAAGTTTGAGCATTTTCAGCATCTTGCTGAACTCTACCACGTCTATCGCTCTATCCAGCGTTACACGGTGATCATACTTTGTCAAACTTAATCTTGATAAGAATTAACATATGGCAGATAGATAAGCCCTTTATGTCACAGTAAAAACAGTTCACTTCCTGAAACCTCCCTGACCCCGATCACCATGGTAACTAGCTGCTTGATTGATCATGATGATGACCTCATCAATAGTCGTCGTCAAGCCCTAACCTACTTATAAACAAGCGCAGCCTGGTCATGAGCACTACATGGGGACCTGGCCAGTCTCAGTGTCCTCAGTTTGTTGTTGCAGCTTTCTGCTCGGATCTGGTCACAGCCCCTGAAATACAGAAGCATCGCTGTGATCCAGACCAGAGCAGGAAACTTCTATATCTCACTTTAACCCTCCTGGGCAGGCACAATAGATTTGAACCATCTACTCTTAGAATAAAGTGTTGTTAGTGATTAGTAGTGTGAGATACACTGAAGCGGTGCAAAGCATCCGGCTGCTTTTGAAATATAAACAATTTAAGATAAGGGGAGAAAGAGAGATGCGACTTTTAAAAAATATGTAAATTAGCTTTTTTCCCATTTCTAATTTGTGCAAATCTCTTCAACTGTTTTCATCTTCAGGATGAGCCCTTCAGCTCCCACATGCCAGAGACGCTCTTCAACATCTGCAGGTTCCTCCTGAACAACCTCACCAAGGACAAACCACGAGGCATCTCTGAAGTGTATCCTTCCATATGAGAATGTAGTTCTAACACTGTAAAAGATCTTGAGCAAATATGTTTCCAATATTGGACTGTGGAGCCCTTCCTCTCTGGAAAACTCTCAAGAGCAGACACAGTAATTTCAAGTAAAGACTGGCAGAGGCATTGATACCAAAGTGGTGAAACAGAGATAGAGGAAGGGAGAAAACAGAAGAATTGGCACCACAGCGGAAACCATGCTGCTGCTGAGAGAAAGAAAATGGGTGATCATGGATTGGAGGATACGATGCCAGCAAGTGACTCATTCTCCATTATTTAAACAAATGCTCTGATTACTGAACTCTGTGCATATGTGTGCTTACACAAACACACTAAACAATATACTTTGATTAAAAAGATACACACAATGCCACCCACAGCCACACAGACAAATCCATGGATTATCTCACAGTGGTCTGAGGAAGGAAAGGGCTCTCACACATCCTATGTCCTAAGTCTCTTCCTCTTACACACATTTTCCTTGACCTATTTATCAGTAACACCTTGTATGCCTTGGTCAAGCAGAGTGAAAAACTGGGTGCATATAAACTTGCCAGGTATTGTTATGAGAAGCTCCAGGAGTTGTACATTCCCTCTCGCCTCCAGGACTCCATCGAGCTGGGCAGCGTCAAAATCCGCTCTAAACCTTTCCACGACAGCGAGGTGTGTAGAAGAGTTGGATGTACACGTTGGTCTCAAACATTGTTCAGAACTACTCTTTGAATATTAGAGTACGTTATCCATTCATGTATTGGTAAATCTTCCACCATGTGTCCACTGCAGGATCTGATAGAGGCCATGATGTGCTACCGCTGCTCCACCAACAACCCCCTGCTGAACAACCAGGGGAGTGTGTGCATCAACTGCAGGCAGCCTTTCATCTACTCAGCTTCATCATATGGTCAGTGAAATGTGCTTTTTTCATACAATTTTACCCTCCTTTTTCTTTTACGGATTATGCTTAAATTTCTGTCACACATTTCATATTTTATTATTTTATGGCTGTGTATTTATGTTATGATTTGTGAAACACTTTGTAACTTTCTTTTGAGAAGTTCTATATCGATATATTATTGTGTTTCTAATGGGTTTCTCTTTTGTGCACAGAGGTGCTGCCCCTTGTTCAGTTCTATCTGGAAGAGGGCATCAGTGATGAGGAGGCTGTGTCTCTTATTGACCTGGAAGTTCCTCAAATGGATGACAGGGATGCAAACCAGCAAGATATGGCCAATGGTATCCTTTGACCACTGCTGTAACATAAATACACACGCCTTGTATGAACTCTGCTGGACCAGAGAATGCGTATCTCGGCCCTGACACACTGCAGATCTGTTCAAAACGAAGCACGTGACTCTCATTTGCCTTGTGACAGTTCTAAGAAGCTGTTTAGTCTGCATTGGCCTGGATTCTGTGCTGGTGGGTAAGCTGTCGGAGCTAAGTCATCTTAGCTCTTGAGCTAATAGGGTTAGCGAGGCTCTCCTGTCTCATCTTAATGACACTAACCCTCTGAGAGCCGTAGCCACAGCCCCTAGTGCAGGGATTAACCTGCATTAGCCGGCAGACACTCAAGGGCACTGAGGTCTGCTCTGTTCTCCCAGAGCCACGACGTGACTGACAGGTACGACTGATTGACAGTTTGAACACTCTCACTCTGAGAAGAGTCTCTGAGGAATCATCTTGTCAGGAGATTTTTCCTGTGTTGAAAATGTATAATTACAGAAAAAATATATAACCATTAAAAATATGATGTTTTTATTGCTTGGGCTATTTGTTCTTTAACAACACCAATCAGAGCTGCAGTCTTTGAGGCTGGATGAGGCTGCAGATGAAGCAGAGTTCGACCCATTCACTGCCAAAATGAGCTTTGAGGTAAGAAAGGACAGAACAGATGAGGTGATTAATATTCCACCAGCTGGACAAGGTGAACGGACGGGTCCATATTAAAACATGGATGTGTTTCTGTGTGTCCAAGCAGCAGGGGGGCTCGAACTTTGTCCCCATCAAGGTGAGTCGCTCAGCGCTGCGCTCCATGAGCAGGAGGGACGTCCTGATCAAACGCTGGCCCAGGCCGCTCAAGTGGGAATACTTCCGCTCCCTGCTGCCAGATGTGAGCATCACCATGTGCCCCACCTGCTTCAAGGTGCAGTATTTACAACATTCACAGCTGACTTGACCTGTTGTGATGTTCTTTTGCTGTCTTTTTTTTTTTTTTTTTTTACAGTAACACTGTTTTATCTTTTCTTCTGTCATGTTGCTCAACTGCTATAATTGTATTATGTGTCTGTTTCCTTGTAGATGTTTCACAGTGAGGACTATGAACTCCTGGTTCTTCAGCACAACTGCTGTCCGTACTGTCGCAGACCCATCGATGAACCAAACTGACCTCCCTACAACTACGGCAGTGAATCTGTTATGTATAGGGGGGGCAGAGTTTCTTGGCAGCAGAGAGACTTAACAACAAGCAGCTCTTTTAAACATTTCATATTTATGACTCCATGCTGATGAGGCTGTGGCCCAGAGGCATTGTTTCCAGGTTGCCCATCGCTCTTTGCCACATCTATCTCTCAAGAACGCCTTGAGGGGATTTCCTCAATGTTGGTACTGATTAGATCTTGGTGGTCAAAGGTCAAGGTCACATGTGACCTCACCAAACATATTTTTTACCTTGTGAACGTGATATTTCAGGAACACCTCAAGGGAAGCCTTTCAAATTTGCTATAAAACATGTTCATTATCACTCACAGATAAACTGATTAGTATTTGGCGGTCAAGTGACCTTACAAAACAAATGTTTGACCTTGTGAACACAGCATTCGAGGAACACCTTGATAAAATGTCCTTAAACCTGGTACAAGTGTTCACTTGGATTCAAAGATGAATTGATTAGATGTTTGCGGTTGAAGGTCAAAGGGCAATGTCACAGTGGCCTTATGTTCTTGTGACCTTCCATTGTTTTCATGCAGTGTAATACAGTTGTTACTGTGATATACTTAGACACCTATAGGTTTAATATCATGTGAATGTTGAGCTTCTTGAGCTGGAGAAATACCTGTAATGTTTGTGTGTTGATCATAACAGAGTTTAAGAAAAGTGCCCATCAGCCAATCTACTCTATTGGATTATTAGGATCAGATTACATAGAGATGTCACTGATTATGTCATCATTTGAAAGGGAATGTGAGTGTACAGTGTAAAATATGTCACTATGAAACATATTTATTTAAAAAGACACTACTTTGACCTAATAGAGTCCAAAACTATTTGTTATGTAGAGAATGTTGTTTATTCACAAAGGCCAGATATCTGCCAACAAGTGCATTCCACAGACTCGTATACTGAAGCTATACTGTGTTTTATAACATATGTCACCTGTTGTTTAGTGATGAGAATGTATTTTTATATTGACACAAGGAAATAAAAGTCTTTTCAACAGAAGTATTTGGGCATTTTTATCATAGTTATTGAAAAAATGGGATTTGTATTTTGTCCACTCTGATTTAAATCACAGCCACTTGTTCCCTCTCTGCCTCCTTCTACTCGCTCCTCTCATGTCATTCTGATGATGCACACGACAGTAATGATGGGGTTTGAGCAGCCATATCTATAACCAATTACTATGAAAATACTTCACATACATTTATAGAAAAGTGAACAGCACTCAACCAGGGCAGGAAACTTATGACACTGGAGTTTAAGGTCAGTGCACACAACATGAAAGATGATTACCCTGTGACAATGGAGTAACCAGAGACAGTAAGGAGACATCTACATGTTAACAGATGAAACAGGACAACCAGTCAGAAGACTGATTCAAGAAGTCTCTCATGAATTGTTTCAACTTTTTAAACATTTTATTACAAACTGAGTAAAACTTTTAAATAAAGGCAAACAGTGATATTTCTAGAGTGTTACTGCAAAGGGATAGTGGAGGTCACGTCATTACATCATATTGAATGTAGTGCAGCAGGAGGGTTGTGATTTGTCTGTGAAGTTGTTTGAAAACATTTTTTATCACTGGTTGGCTTTTTTTTCAAATAAAATATTCTCAAACGTTATTGCCATGTAGTTATAGCTTCTCGCCAGCGGGGGCTGCTGCAGCCCTCTCAGCAGCCCTTCTTCCAGCGTCCTTGCATTTACATTAACATTTAACACAGCACAGAACAACATGAGAGTAACTCCAGCAGCAACAAGGTTATTCTCTCATAACTCATTTGACATTGATGATTTCGTGAACATAAGTCCAGTATCACAGTTCAAGTTGTGTTTGGTGAAAACTTTGGTGTTTTTCGTTCCTTTTTGCAAGTTATCGAGTTACTTTTACAAAAGGTTACAAGACAAATTTCGTACCTCTTTTGATTCTGAAGATTGTCTGATGTGTGTGTTAACTGTGTCTCTTAGGGATTTAATGCATGGGCAGTCAGAAGGACCGATACTAGTTAATCAGCACACTCAGAGGTAACGTTTTTGAATTAGGCTTCTTTCCCCATAGACCACTTAGTAATGAATCATTAATATTTTTCTGTGTGACTTTTCTTAGTGTTGATTTTTAATGTTATTCACTTTAACTTCTCTGGAGCAGCAACAATAACAACTCAGCTTCTTTCTGCTTCCAAACACGTGCAGGAAGCTCTTCTCCCCCTGAGGCTCTGACCAGCCAATGGAAACTAACAATGATTTTCATGAGTCTCCCTGAATATTATTTCAGGTTCTTTCAAGTCATTACTGGCTGCTCATCATGTGATGTCCTGTCCTGCTGTCAGACCCATTCCACTTCACTCGTCTTGGGGCTTGTGTCTGGGCTGGAGGGAGGCGTAATAAGACCTGGCTGCAACGGCACCATTTCTCCAGACTCTTCTAACCGAACACAGCTCTGGGACATCCCTGCAAAGCGTAATATTGTTGTCCCTGCTGTGAACCCAGACAGGCCTCTCGCCAGAGCTCGGGATGCCACCCTGAGGCCGCCTGCCCGCTTCCGTCTTGCCGAGGCAGTGGCCATTTGCCGAGCTCCAGCCAGCTCAGTCAGAAAGCCCAGGCTCTGGGAGGGGAGGCTGTAGACGTGAAGGCCACGAAAGAGTTCTGGCAGTGGCCACGCGACACCTTGAGTCTCTGGTGGAAGTGATTCCAACTGTACCAACATAAACCGCTCCCCCGCGCGGCCCTGTAAATAGTCTGCTAGAATGCAGCTAAACGAAGCACTGAAGACATCCACACAGGGAGAGGAAGCAGGGTTGCTTCTCCCTGCCTCTTCTTCCTCCCCGAATCTATTTCTCTCCCAGCTCGGAGCTCCCCATTCTTCCGCCTTTATCCAGGCAGCCTGGGTTAGAACTAGCACCACTTTGCCTCCCTGCCGCTTAAGTCGGTCCAGTCTTGAATGGAGCCAAGGGACGGGGCCCAGGACGCTAAGCTCAGCCTGGCTCCACAGGTCCAGAGACACACTGAAGCCCAGGGCCTGCAGAGACGAGCCCAGGTGGCACATCAGCCCCGGCAGAGCCTGGTTACCATCGGGTGGGTACAGCAACACCACATGACCACCACCCACTGCACCTGACACAAAGGGAGATTAAAACCTTCAAGGTCAAAGGAAGAGTTTGACATTTCAAGATGTACAGTTTGCTTGTTTTCTTTCTGGATCAACACTTCTCTCAAAAACAATGCTAAACAGCAGCAACAGTCTTAAATATAAGTGATACTTTAAACACAAGAACATTCATCTTATTTCATTTAAAACTTAAAAACAGTATAAAGGGGGATGGAGAAAATAGTGGCGCAGACCTTTCACGTCGTCCTCTTTCAACCATCGCCACACGTGGCCTAAAGGAAAAACAAAGCCCACATTGAGGTCTTCTGATGAGGTGCTATTAATATTTAATGACCTACAAATATTTAACTGACCTTTTAGAACCCCTTGTATGAAATAGGCTCCGAGTATGGCCATACATATCAGCAGTAATCCGATGAGGAGCGGCAGGCTCCATTTCCATCGAGATGCTGGAGAAATGAATGAATTATGAAGCACAGTCTTTCTCAAGCACATTAAACAGGGACTGCAAAGGATTTCAATCACTGGAGAGTGACCAAGTGTTTGATCACTTATTTACCAGGTAAGAATAAAAAAATGCGGTTTGTTTGATAAGAGTTAAACATTAACGTCACTTAATCTTGGTCTGAACGGTAATTCATTCTCTTACTTGCAAATGGACACTGGGGCTCTAAGTGTGTCTCCATCCCATGTATCTTTATCTAAAAAGAAGTAAAGGAGTTAGTGGGAGTACAGTATTTATATTTTAATATGCATAATATTAGAAAGTAAGTCGAGTATCACCTGGACACAAAGCAGAGGGTGTGATGACACATTGAACTCTCCTGTTTTCTGTGAGGCAAATTAATCATTAAATAAATTGAGAAAAGCATTTACAAGTCACTCAGGCCCATCATTCCCATTAAATTCAATCAAGCTCTACAAATGTACAAACTTTTAGAAATCTTTTATAAAAATGCAACGTTAAACAAAGTGACCAAAAAAACAAGTCATCATGTAGTTTTCCTGGTGTTTCTTTACCCAGTGTCCGTAGCGCGTTGCCATCCAGCCTGCATGTGTGTGGTTGTGCAGTCGCTGTCTGGAGCCGGTCACCTCCTCACACCGGCCTCCTGACAGCTCTCTCTTGCACAGCCACACCTCTGCCTCCAGTCTGCAGGGGGCACTCACGTTCCAGCTCAGCCCTGTGCCACCCCCCCACATCGGAAACTCCTCCAGGGACACACTCACATTGTGCTGCATTCTTTCAAGTGTGTCTGAAATAAAAGGAACGTAAAATAAAGGTGGGTTTCGATAAACGCTGATAAAAGAAATAAATGGATCTGAAAGTTGACGCCCTTCTTTACCATTTTGGTTTTTGAAAGGACAGAATTCTCTCCGAAGCGCTTTTCCCTTCCACCACACCTGAAAGCAAATTTGTTCTGTATTATCTTCGAATATAAATATCTGTAGCTGTTTTTTTATTGCTTATCACACATGTACGCTACCTGGAAGCACAGACACGGTGCGACAAAGTTTGAAGATATGACCATTTCTTTCTCGCCTTTGGGCTGCAGAGGTTAGAAAAAGGTTACACAGATTCATGCAGACACTATCAATATTCATATTGACTTGTCGGACTGATATGATTACATCGTATGGATAATTCAGCACTGACTGACCCATGCAAGAATCTCTCCGGGTATTTCGTTCCAAATCATCTGATACATGAGATCATCGTGTCTGGCATTAGCGTTTTCCAGGTGGAGGAGGACCACGTCTGTCCTGGGGTCCGTCTCAGCTCGGAGTCTGGGAGCTGAGTCAGAGACAAGTCAGACTTCAATCCCCGCTGAGGTGCACAGGTGTCTTTCTACATGTATGTGTGTTTTTGCCAGCACTGACTCCCATGTGCATAATACACACATGCAGTATTTCAGAGTATCTCTTACCATTGCAGTCCTTAACATGCGCCTCCAGGTTCATGGAGCAAACTGAAAGACATTGGGGAGATTGGCTGTTCAATAAAAATCACACAAATGACTCAATTCCGCGCTGTCTTTGCTTTCATTGCAGCAACTGACCTCACCTTCTTCTAAAGGTGGGATCGAGATATTTTGGACGTTGTGCGTTCCCTTGGAATGTGCGTAGACCTGCACCACAACAGGACTGTCAAACCTCACCGCCTCCGTCAACAGCAGCTGGAAACATAAAGAGGAGTTCTAGTATTTTTGAACCCGGGCCCTATGGTAATAAATGTGGGTGTGTAAATTCATGGTACTAACAAAGACTTTTGGAATTGGTTCAGTAGACTATAATTAACTCTTATTCCTTTTTATCTTACTTTTATTGCAACCATATTTTATGAAGTTAAATGGGACAGCTTCTGACTCTGCTGCCTGTCAGAGTAAGTGTTTAGTTTAAAAAGGCACAGAAGTAATGATGTGTGATCTACTGAGCGGGTCACATGGCTTTCATAGTGATGCCATACAAGCCAGTAGCCAGTCAGAGCCTCGGCGTAGCTTCAGGTTCGGCTTTTAACGTAACGTTTTTAACGACTAAAAGGCGGAAGCTGATAACACCATGGTACAACTGAAGATTATTGTTTTCATAACAACGTCTGACAGAGCGTGAAGGAGCCAACGGAAACAACAACTACACAAGGTAATTCATTCACGAGTCTCCAATATCATCTACCTTATGTGTGGACTGTGGAGAGGTGTGGACTGAAGTGGAGCGGCTCAGTTTGAACTTTAGCGTCTTCCAGATCTCGCTGTGGCCTGGAGAGCTGAGACACACTTTCACCAGAGCTGTAACACACAGTGGAGGAGAAGAGGAGAAATGAAGTGTAATTGTTATTTTAAAAAATTATGAAAAGTAAGAAAGTGGGATTGAATGTGTGACTTTGTGTGTTTAGGGTTGAGCATTTAGTTTTATACCTGTTGGTTGGAGGAGCACATTCTGACCACTTCCCTCCCCCTTTGAATGACTGAATAACTCCTCTTCATCGCCGTGTTCCCCCGACTCCTCAGAAACCTCTTCAGCAACTGTAAAGGCATCGCAACCACAGTAAGTAAGACAGCACGGAACGCAAATTGTTTAAGACCACGACAGCTGAAAAGTTGACAGAGGAGCAGCAAGGATAAGGCGGCCACAGGAATCGGCTTTTCAAGAAATGATTTGACAACTAGAATGACACTCAGTCGAGCACAAGGCCCAAAAGTCCCCTTTAAAACTACATTTAAAACCACTAGATCTGGAGGTTTCATTTGGATCCGCATCATAATTCATACACTCAGGAATATCAGAACCCTAAACATGACAGAATCTCACATTGTAAAAGAAAGTGAAAAATAATTCCTGATCCTTTATCTGGATCTACTCCAAAATATTAAGGGTTCTTCCCTGATGCATACCACATCCTTCCTTCTTCTGTGGTAATCAGCTAAACCTCTAAACCCAAACTCTAATTGTAGCATTCTCCTGTTATCAATCAAACAAAGCAATCATTCGTGTGGTTACTTTAAACAGGTTCATGTCCTTGCGTAAGCTAACACACCCAACATGAGGGCGCACCTGGTACTCTATTGGTTGGGAGATTTTGAATGACACCGGAAATGTTTCCAGGGGACCCAAAAAAGTGACGAACCTGCCTGTAGCTCAATGCTTTGTGAGGCTATTGATGTTTGCTGTATTGTATTTGCATGTGTTGTGACTTTTTGCAGCGCACGTGTTGTCAAATTGAGTGGCAGTGCATTGAGCTCTCTCCACCACCGTATATTTGAGGGGTTTGAGTGAAAGCGTTACAAAATCTGAGTATGAAATCAACAACTCCTGCCCTCAAACTTGAAGACACACTCTTGAATAAAGATACGGAAGAAAAAAAAAACACAATCCAGTAGTTTTTGCAAAATCTTGCTAACAAACCAACAAACAGATGAAAACATTACTTCCTTGGACATGATTCTTGACAAACTTACCTTTGACTGTGATGATGATTCGCAGGCAGGGTTCACAGTCCTGTGCGTCCGAGCAGCGCAGCATCACTTTCAGCTGCATGAGTGTAACATCCACGACGTCATTGGGATCAGGCAGGGCAGCAGAGAACTGAGAGACTGATGACACAGAGATGTTTGTCTGTTTTAGACACACTACACACTGTGTCTGGTGTCAGGTTAACATGCACTCGTGTTGATTGTGTTGTTACCTGACTTCACGTGGCAGTCCCACAAACCCTAGAGAAAGACAAGATGCTGATGAGTGTAACTAACAAAGCCCCCCTCACCCATAATAATATCTCATGAGTACTTCAGTCAAAGAGTTCAGATCCTCCACTAAATAAATCTACCATAAGTTAAAGTTTGACGAGGGGGTTGGGTTGTACAGTTATTAACTACATTTTTATTTGCACATGTTTGTTTGCACATTCTAAAACAATTGATGACACATACTGTACAAACAGTTGATTCTCTACTGAAACTGCATTATCTCAGCAACAAAGGATTAATTATCAATAGATTAGTTATTTCAAGTTATGCCTGATATTCTTCATCAAGATCTGTTAATTATTCCCTGAGAAATCTTTGAAAATGTCAACAAAAAAACCAAGGTTATGGCTTTAACTCTGTTCTTTCATTACCTCAGCTGAGGAGGTTCTGTTTTCGCCTGCATTTGTTTGTTTGGTTGGTTGTTTTTGAACAGGATCATTAACTAGTGGGCGGCTCACAGCGAAACTTGATGCAAGGATACTGTGTGTTAGTTTCATGTTGTGTTGTTTTTGACATGCCTGGTCTGTTTGTTGTATTCTATACAGCAACAAAAATGAGCATTTGCATCATATTAATAATAATCCGTTGTCTTTGAACTTTAGGGCAAGTGCAATAATTCACTTTTATTCTGCATTTTTATTCTGGGTCTTGCGTGATATGTCTTTGTGTACTGTTTTGTTGTTGTTGTTGTTGTTTGTTGTAATATGTACTGTGCTGCAGCTGCTGTAGCACTTTAGCCCAAGAACAATTTCCCTATGGGAGAATAAAAGTATATTTGAGTATTTGAGTAAATGAATGACCTCAACGAGGGCAGGGTTGTTCTCTGGACAGTCCGTCATACTCTGCTGTTGTGTTTGGAGGATTTCTCGCTCTGCTCTGACACGAATGTCTAGATTCAACTGGAAACTGAGCGGGGGAGTAAAGTGTCCTGCTGGTGCTCAGTGGTAAATAAGTAATGGGCATTAAACTCTGATCTCTCTCTGTTTCTCTGTGTTGTTTCTCCTGATCCAGCACAAAACCCCACAGCCTGCACATTCAGTTCTATTATTATCATCACCATGCATGAACTGGATTTTCAAGCAATAATAAGCAATAATACAGAAACTTGATCACATTCATTCCAACAACTGGATTGCAAACAGGATTTCCACTTGGCTTTCTGTGTTGACTCGTCAATGTCAGGTTTGACGATATAATACATGGTGGTTTAACAAATGACCTGATTAAACAAACAGATATCATCAGGTATGTGAGGTGTGTACCTGTTGGAGCCATCAAATAAGTCACTTTACAGCCATGGCACCAATATAGAGAAGCCTTTAGATCATCATGGTGACTTGTTACCTCGCTACACATGAGGTCCGGTGCGTCCTGCTCCATCATCTCCAGCTCTCCGGCGGACACCAGCAGCCTGAGGCGCAGCTGGAGCAGCAGCAGGAGCACAGAGGAGAACCGTGGCCCCCGGAGGTAGTGGAGGCGCAGCGCGGAGGCCATGCCTTGGAGAGCGGAGCGGCCGCGCGCTTGGCACAGGGAGCTTCTCTCCCCGACGCACGTCTCTTGTCCCCCACAGCTGGAGTCAGTTCATCCCAGAGGCAAAGAGAGGAGACCGTAAAAACCAGTGGATCCACCCCGACGCTCAGCTGAGGCATGACAGCTCCGAGTTCCTCCGGGAGACGAGTGATCTCAGCTCGGCTCTCCACCGCAAAATGCTCCTTTCGATGAGTGACAGCTCGGGAGGTGGGCGTGTCGCTTTTTCCAGTGTATTTCTGCACCGGTGAATCATTACAGATTAAACCACAATACACTCCTTTGTAAAGGGGCATTGAAAACTGGTGACTGATTGGGGAGAAAGGAACTTAAAAGTGCATCAGATAAACTTTATATAGATTATCTCTGTAAAGATTACGCTAAAATAACAGCAACATTTCAATATATTTAGCTCATTAATGTTTTTAAAAAGTTGTGTGTATTTTAGATGGTGGATTTAAATTTAGATTCAACATTTAGATTCAATATTTATATTTAATATTTAGGTTTAACAATTAACATTTAGATTTGGATTTAACATTTAGATTTAATATATATATTTAGATTTTAACATTGAGGTTTAACATTGAACATTTAGATTTAGATTTAACATTTAGAACAACAAGTGTAGGTCAAAAATCAGGTAGATTATCCCAAAAAAGGATTATCTCACATAGAAAAATACATAAACTAGAATGGCAAACCTCTGCCAACAGTCGGCTTAAATGCAATCAATCACATTGCACACACTCAGTGTCCTGGATCTGCCCCTTTGTCTGCACCTGTGTCAAACTTTTGATGTTTTCTTTCTTGGCTCATGTCCCATCCTTCCCACACGTTTCATGGAAACCCCTCCAGTAGATTTTGCCTCACCCTTCCAAACAAACAACTAAACCAACCAACCAACAGACTAATGGACATGAGTGAAACACACAACCTCCTTGGGCAAAGAAAAACTGCAGCTTTTATTTGTATAAAATCTTTTTTTCTTCCCATTGTGTGACTGTAATCTTGTATCAATACGCCTCGTTGTCATTCGGTGTAATCAACACCTTGAATTTACATCATGCCTGCGAGTTTAGTGAAATTGAGAAATGTGTGCAGGTGTCACATCAGAGTGAGACACTGTCCTGGTTGTGATAACAACCGGCTCTCCAAACATTGAGTTCTGGGCATGATGTGTAACAATCCACTTCCTGATTAATCCTGTCGAGCAGGTCTTCCTCTGCAGTTCACGCTCAGGTTGTGAAAAACGAAAAAGATTATGAAACACATGCTGTATAACCAGATTTCAATAACATACAAACCTTTTTGTCTCAGTCAGTTTGTTAATTCAGAGATTGCTTTTTTTTTTAAAAACAGATGCCATACAAACATGTATTATGCCAACAGTGGTAGTATCTTAAAACTTAAAATCTATTTCAATGATGATGAACAAATCTTTCTTCAAGGGGCCGTTTAATGTTGCTTTGCAAAAAGTTGACCGTTGAACTATGAAGGCCCCCCATCTGGGAAAGTATCCCCATCATGGTTTTCTTGCTGTAACGCTTTTGAGGTAATGTCTGTAAGTATTATTTTTTCAGTTGATAATATTTGAATAATACAGTTGTTAGTCTGAGTGGCGCGGAGGTGCAGAGCTTGCATCCCAGCAAGTTCAACTCCTGGGGACTTTCTGTGTTTGCATGTTTACCGACGGTTGAAAGATGTGCAAATTTGGGGTAAAAAATAATTGGTGATTTTAAATTGACCTAAGTTGAGAATGGTTGTTGTCTCTGCATGTTTGCCCTGTGATTCGCTGCCTCTTGTGACACTTAAAGGTTCACTGTGTAGAATTCAGTGAAATCTAGTGGTAAAAGTTGCATGTTGCAGCTGAATAGCCCTCACCTCACCCTCCCCTTCCAAACATGAAGAGAACCTGTGGTAGCCTTCAGTTGTAATCAAAACTCAAAAGGTGTTTAGTATGTCCAGTCTGGGCTTCTGTAAAAAAACATGACGGCCTCTGTAGAGAGGACCCGCTCCTGATGTAAATATGAAGAATTAAATAAAAAGGGACCATTCTACGGTAAAAAAAAACAACAACAATTCGTATAATTTAGATGAAAAACACAAGTGAAAACATCACATGGATTATTTTAAATTCAATTTCTGCCAATAGATCCCCTTCACCTTAATCTCACACACTGGACCGTTAAAGGATAAGCAGTAGAGATAATGATGGTTTTCTCTGTATCTCTCTGCAGACAGACAAGTCTTTGAGGTAACACATATTTTTCATGTCCTACCTTTCAGTAATGTGTTCTGAATGAGCGAGGTGCCTGATTTATACTCTGTGCTGGAATACAAGGAGCCAGCATGTGCTCAAATATTGAATTATCGGGCTGCACACAGACAGCGCCACATAAATCCCTCTGAAGGCAATAGTAGCAGACTTGTAATGGTAAAGAATGTAAAGTCTAACAGGATAAATAATAAAAAACTTTCACACATGACTTAAATTAGACACAACTCAGTACAAGCAGAAATGCTGGGACGGCTTCGGCTCAATATATTGGTTCAGACATGCAAATCTGCAGGTGTCTGTTAACAGTAGTCACACAGTTTGACATCTGTTCCCTCATCCACAACCCTGTTCAAGCATTAAATGCACTCTAGATGAAAGAGAGGTATGATTTGCAAACAGATTTCCATATAGTGCTGAGCGTAGGTACAGAGATGAGAGAGTCGTTTCTCACATTTCAGTCGGGAAAGCAACATAAAGGGTCTCTGTCAGAGGCCAGATGCACGAGACGCGATGGAGCCTTTAACGCTTCGCAATATGCAAAAATCTGTCGGTGTCAAGTGATGAAAAGTTGCTGGTGAGTGACGGGCCCTGAGGTGTTCACAGCGGAACGGCATCTCCTGTTTCTCATGTACGTATCATGTGTCCAGCAGAACAAAAGTCTGTCCCCGTAAGACGCGTGGAACTTGAGATTAAAGGCTCTCTGCTCTCCAAGGTGACCCCTGAAGAGGCTCTTGTTCTTGGGCAGTTTCTTGTCTCCCCACATCGGCAGCCGGTGACAGCTTGAGCCTGTTTTGTGTCTTTTCTGACGTCTTTTTCTGTGACGATGTGACAGTCTGCGTTTTCTCTCCTTGCGTCCGCCGCAGCAGTGTTTGCAGCCTGTGGGCCAGCTGTCGTGCCAGCCATATCGACTGCACTTTAGAAAAGAGTCTGGGCCAACAGTGCCCCTTCGATTTGCTCTCTCTTTGCATCCCTCCCAGCTCCTGTATCAAACCCCTGAAATCCTGTGGTAAGCAGTACCGAGGGACGTCTCTGAGGGCTTTTGGGATGTCCCTGCTTTGGCCAAAGCCCTGAAAATAGACAATGGCAACTCCTTGACCTCTGCACTGCTGCAGCGACCCCTGCAGGCAGGCCAGAGCACCTGCAAACACCGGTGCTATCACTGAGCAGGCTTCCCTCTGTGGGTATAAGTCTTTTACACAATCCTCTTTTCTTGCAGCTCTCTCCTTCTTTTTGCCTTTTCCCAGTCTTCTTCCATTTAGTTCATAATGCTCTTGCACATCTACTCCTTTTTCTTTCTTTATCTCATTCTTATCCACGTTTTCTCTCGCCTTCCATTTCTCATAGGTGGTCTTTGCCTCGGGGCTCCAGACAATTAGCACTCTTCCTTGAGCCTTGCGCATGCTTTCCCACTGGCCGTACAGCCAGGGGAGAGGACCCACATCTGCCACTCCAGTCCTGGCCCCGGTCTGTGTGGCCCACAGAGCCATGTGCACGGTGGCCTTTAGCTCCCCCTGCAGAACTGAGGCTAAAGCACACACAGCAGAGACGTGGGCTGACTGCTCGGATGAGCACACCAGCAGCACTTCCTTCTGGATCCAGAGCCAGCCTGGAGGAACATGGGAAAAGACAGAATTGGAGAATTTCAATGCATTTCTAGAAGGTTAACATCAAGCATAGAAATCCACAGAGGCAGGAAACGATTTTAAATCTGAAGATGGAGCCATGCAAGCGCTCAAAGACACAAACAATGACCATACAGGCGAAATGAACCAGAGCCTTGACCTTGTACTTAATGCGAAGTGAACTAACCTGCAGCTCCGCTTCTAGTGAGACGGTGGATGAAAAATCCCAACAAAGCAAAAATAAACACAAGTATCAGAGCTGCCATCACATACAGGCCACGTCTGTTGTGCACGTCTGTGGAAGGAAAATAAAGTCATTAAATCGATTTACTTAGGAGGAGCAGCGTGTGCACAGATGCCGCCGTGCAGGAAGTAATGGAACACAATGGTACATATGTCAGTACAATTGGGCTTGTGTGATTATCCGTGTGTGTAAACATCTTCAGCACACTTACAGTCTGGGCAGAGAATTCTTCTTCCGTGAAGAGCAGGACGTGACTGCCACACCTGCAGGAAAACAAAGCAAAGGAAGAGTAAGAAAGTTGATTCTGAACATGGTGCAATAACTCAGTTTTTTTTTCACCCTGTCAAAGTGGCAGCATGAACTTTACCTGGATACACGGCGCCTGCACAAGAAAGTGAGGAGGCAGTTCCATCTTGGTCTCTGCAGTTCCCCCCTCCTGTGAAGTGGATAAGAAAAGTCACAGATTTACTCACATTAACATTAAATCAACATTTTTTCCCCCTCCCTCAGAATTTACTTACCATTCTTAGTGTGTGCTCCGCTCCAATGGGGGAACATCCCATCTCGTTAATGACACAGAATTGAATCGAGAACGTTGCTGGAGCCAAAGAGGTGAGATACACAAACACACTCTGCTTGCCTGATCCAATATTCACCTCCCATGAGGACATATCTGTAAAAGCCAAGAAGAAGAGGGCATCAAGAGAAATAGGAACAGACTGAAGAGGTGAGACTTTTTAGTATCCCCCCCCCAAAAAAATGTTTGACTCACCAGCCTTGAAAGGACAAGAGATATTATGGCTGCCTTGTAGAGTAAACTGCAAAGATGAAATACAAATAATATGAATCTGCAATAAACGTAAAGCAAATGGACATGTTTTTATACGTAGCTGATTCTCACCCGCACACACATCTTAGGGTGTTTGTCCACAGTGGATGTGTTATACATCTGTCGGGGGGGGAACACAAGGGGTGTTTAAGAATATTAGTATCTACTAGGAATCTATCACCAGCACCAGCAGTGGCCTCGCCAAATGTACCAGGGTCAGTCCGTCCTCGTGTCCTTCGAGTGTGGAGTCGAGCACGGGGACGCAGAGGTGCTCGTGCTGCTTCCAGCAGAGGAGGGCGGAGATATTCATGCTGCTGACTGGACACTCGGAGGCCCACTCCAAAACTGACTCGTACAGGGTGACTTCAGACGAGCGCCACACGTCTTCCACATCTGGTGAGGACGCAAAATGTTAGTAATGAAGTCAGAATAATAATAATAATAATAAATTAATTCATATAGCACCTGTCAAAACAGGGTTTACAGAGTGCTCTGACAGATGAAGCAGTCACAGGAGCAAATCGCACCCTCATAAAAATAATCTGGAAATTAAAGTAATAAGAAGACGGCATCACGTAAAAGCAGCAAATACAAATAGTGCTGTGATGACGTCTATTAAAACCAGTAAGAGGCAGAGTTGCTGCGCTGGGAACTAGTCGGAGGTGAGACAGTGAAGGGAGGAACAGTCGAAGCCTTGACAATATGAACGCATGAATATGAATATGTTAACAACACGGATGCATTCATGTGAAAACCTACGAGATTTGAATTTGCCTGACAGAATAATATGAACTGATGTCTCTTCCATCAATTTACAAAAAAAAAACATATCCAAGTAAGTCATCTAAGTAAAATCATGCTGAATGGGCTTGAATGGGAATCCCCCCCTCAAATACTTCATAAAGAATTTCTTAAGTGGGCGGGATTGTTTCTGAAAAGACAAGTTACACACTGAGGTTTTTTAAACGTCATTTTCCAGTTTTATATGAACCACAAAGTTCCCTTCACCTTGACTCATATTCAAACCAAAACTATCAGCATGGATAGACACCACTAGGGGTCACTGGGTAAACACTGTTCATCTCTTGGTTATTTTGGATGAACCGTCTTTTAAAAGAGAAGAAATTCATTTTAAAATTATTTTCTCAGGACACAATTTTCTCTATGAGCTGATGGAGGGTCCTGCTCTAAACATAATCACATGATGGGTGAGGTTTTTATTCCACTGTTATCAATCACACTTTAATGTCATCTAACACCTTCGCATGGCCGCATGCTCCTCTGATTTGGAACGGATTTTAATGAGTGGTGCAGCTTCATTGAATTTAATGTGACTGTTCGGCGATGGGATTCCCCCAAGCTCGGTTTCACATGGAAATAAAAGTATTTAAAGTAAACAAGAACTTGTTTTCAGTCTGATTCTGACTCCAATCGTCTGTAAAAACTCACCTGTGAGTGCCTTGTTTTGAAAAGGACAGTGTTTCTCTCGGCGGGCGTCCGTGTGTGTGTAATATACCTGTGGATGCAGACAAGTCATGTGCAGCGATGAAAACAAACACACAAAAGTAATTTTCCTGTTTAAAATAATGTGCATGAAGCTCAGGTACCTGAACGCACACGCAGGGCAGCAGGTAGGGGATGTGAAGAACAGCTGATCGAGACTGAGACGGATCAATCTGAAAAAAAACATACAAACAACAATATTGTACATTTTCTTCACGGTGTCCAAACACACATGAGTATATGCAGATGAATGAGCCACTGAGACTTACAGTGATCTGCGGTGAATGTGACCCCTCAACGCACTGGCCTCTTAGGTAACACCACCTGGTGTGCACTTTCTCTCCCAGCTCCACAGTCACGGTGATGGATTTCACCGACCGATTCACAGACACACCGAACTGTGGCACTGGATCTACGTCACAAACAGACAGGATGTCTGTGTGCCGTCAGAAATAACATTCATAGGGCAACAAGGAAAAGTTCATTTTAATGCTGATAACTCCTATTATTATTATTACTACTATTAGTATTATTTCTGTCCATATTTACAGTCTTTTATTTGGGACATAATCATGTTCTGGTTGATTCAAAATGGAAGCAAATTAGTTTTGTCCTGTATTTGTCATGATTTCTACATTCTTGATAATTTTACAGCATTAAAAATGTGTTAACTTATATATTAGTAGTTCCTCTTTGCAGTAAACCCATGGATTAACAACTAACGATTATTACCTCCATCAAGGAGGTTATGTTTCCATCAGTGTTTGTTTGTTAGTTAGTTGTGTGTTTGTCCGTTAGCAACCACTGGAGCGATTAACCCAAAACTTGGAGGGATGTGGTGTTTGTCAGAGAAGAACCCATTCAATGTAAATCCAGATCATTGGACAGATCCAGGAATTTTCCCCCTCTTTCTTTAAGACTGCGAGAGGAAAATTTTCAACATTTTTGGTGATTCCTCATAGAATGAAAAGTGAATGTCGATAGCAAAGGTCAGAGACACTTAGGGGGTTGGCATCGATGAGTGTGTTTAATTTGGTGTGGATCCAAATGTAAATCTGGATCTAGTGGATTTAAATGTGGTGTGAAGTGTAGTCAGCAGCTGTGTGGTAACAAAAATGACTAGAAATCTGTAACTAACATGTTTAGCTGTTAAAGTTCTGGAGTTATAAGGCACGTTTCTATTCTATGATTTCTAAGCAGCTTTGCGACGGACATCGATGATGATATCTACGGAAAATCAAATTAAATCAAAAGATATTATTTATCATTTCTGATGGGAAAATTTGAATTTTGGTGCAAACGCATCTCTGCTGCGCGACAGTTGGAAAATCTGAGCTTTAGAAAGACGATGTGTGATCAATGGAAAAGTTATGTTGACTGATCAGCTTTATCTGTCAGAGTCCTTCCCTCCATCGCTGTCAGTCACAGGGAACAGCTACTAAATGTTTTGATGAGCATGAATAACTGAGTCTCATATAAGATCTCAAGATAAAAAAGTTGCCAAGTCATTTAATGGTTGTTTTTCTTCCTTCAAAGCTGCGGTTGAGCCACGATGGCATAACAACCTGTCAGCAAGATGTAAATCTGAGAGAAAACTAAAGGTCTGTGCTTCCTCTTGGCTCCGTTTCCAGCCTTAGGGAAATCTGTGAGGGGGGGACTTTGACCAATCACAGGGCAGTGCAGAGAGAAGGCAGTACTACTGGTGTGTGCGCGTCGCTTCAGTGGAAAAGCCTTCCCTGAATCGACGGCGTAAAATCCAACGGGAGAGGACACAATTCCAGCAGTAGCAACAACTGATTACACTGCAAAACAAGCCTAATTATTGAATCAAGGGAAAAGGAGTTTAAAAGAGAGTGAGACGATAAACGCAACGACTCGTGTCGGTCATCTGTCAACACCGGAGACGATTCTGTGAGAACAGAATAAGGGAGAATATGTGGAAAATGCAAAAGAGAGAAAAAAAATATTAAAGTAAAAAGAGAAATAAGAAGGCCTTGACGCCAGATATGAGAAGGACCTTACCTGGCACCGTGTAGCTGACATTGCAGCTTGTTGACCTCATGCTGAAGGACACAGACACAACCCTCCCTGCAGGGGCCTTGACACAATCGTATACAATCTCCCACTGAAACAAACACACACACACACACACACAACATCAATCATCTTCAGAAAATAATCCCTAGTTTTTGAAAAGCCAGAAGAGAAACTGCTCTCACCAGGGTAAAGCTGGTATTGCTCTGTTGTATCTGCTGTGTATCTACTCCTCGCTTACAGCGGACTCTGATTTCGCCTGGAATTCTTTCATTGACACACTAAGACGAAGAGATAAGAGAGAAAAGAGAGATGATAACGTTGAATTCCACTCAGTTTGCCACCATGACCGAGGTGACTCTTTGACATGTTGTACATGTGCAGCGTTTCTGGGGACAGATGCAAACAACACCCACCTTGTGTTTGTGTTTCTGACCCTTCTTGGTCGGTCGGATTACCTTCTTAAATGGTGAGAGAATCTCAATCCTCGGGGCCTGGCAGAAGTCTGTAGGAAAACCAGAGGGACACACCTTTCAAAACTTAAATCTGACCTGCAACAATACAAGCTGATAAAATGTATGGAGGATCACGTGTGTGTGTAAGTGTGTGTGCACAAGATAACTGAATGGACTTTGCACTGTAAGACGCATATGGTTTGACTTTGTACCATCAGCCTTCATCCAAACTCGGAGGGTGACACATTCAGAGTACATCTTCCCTGGGCTCTGGGACGGGGTCAGTGTGGCAGGGCAGTGTCCCTCAACATAATCTGTAAAACACACACACACACACACACACACACACACACACACACACACACACACAGAGAGAGAGAGAGAGAGAGAGAGAGAGAGAGCAGCATTAGTGTAGCAGCACACACGTCTTCCACATGTAGTCACTGAAATGTAAAGAGAAAATAACTTACCACCATTTCCATTTCCCTTCTGCAGTAAAGACAGGAAACAAGGAAAGACAAAAGTTTTAGAGAATACATCAAACATTCACTGAGGAGAAAGTACTTCTACAAACAGGACCCGGCGATATGGCCCAAATTTAAATTGAAACCAAGATAAGGCAAAAATATCAAGCATTTTATATTAAAAAGTTTATTTTATTAAATCAGTCCGAATATCAATAATTACCGAAACAAATTTAAAATGATTTCTTACTTACTGGTGAAAGTTGATGAACACTTTACAAACCTGAGGTACATCAGTTATATGTTATCCCTCCTCAAAGCATAAACAATATATTGACAGGCCTATATATTGAACTTTAAATATATTGCTATTGATGAGAAATAAATTGATACAATTATTAATATCTTGTTATTGCGCAACCCAACTTGTCCAAATGCATCGTTACATTAAGGCTGCAGGTGTCCAGTTACTGTGTAGAGGTGATTATTAATTATTAATAATACTACAGTGATACTGACCTCATTCATACTGTACTGACCTGTCTGTATATTGTGTATATATATATAAATGTGTCTGTAAGAACCCACCTGACATGTCGGGGTACATTCCAGCTGCAGAGGAAACATCAGGGCGCTGATAAACGCCAGCGCGGTGCCAAGACGCATCTTTTACGCACGGGCAGGGATTTGGTTAGAAGTCATGGTGCTGTGTCCTCACGGAGCCGTCGCTGGTTCGCGCGTCCATGTCGCTGGTTTGCTCACAAGCGAAATCAAACTTCGTCGAGTGTCTCCCTCCATAAACACACACACACACTGACAGAGACACACACAAACAGAAACACACACCTCTCAGGGGAGGAACACAAACAGCCGCAGCGCACTGACGCTGCGCTCTGAGGAGGTTTATCAGCGACCCCGTGCGGCCTGTTTATTTTTTTCTGAAGTTCCCTGGGAGATAAATGAGGTTTGTTAACTTCTCATTTTTATGATTCTTTTACTTCTAATTCTTTTACAAACCGAGGCCCCTTCAGCTCCGCCTCAGGCAGCCACAGGAGGAGAAAGGACAGGACACACATCTCTGAGTCAAAGCCTGATTGTTAAGTCAGAGGACACTTGTGTGTTGACACCCACTCTGACGGTAAACAGCACTGAGGGGTGTTTGGTGAGTGTAAACTACACTGGGCCTTAGACCAACATATACATAGGTTTGGTTCATTTATAACCCCCCTGCCTGTAAAAATGTTCACTATACATGTATTGGAATATTTCCTGTTTTACTATCTTTCATGTTTTGTATTCTTGTTTTTTATTTGTCCTTCGAGAAGCACTTTGTGATGGCTGTTTTAAAAGGTATTATTATTATTATTAGGTCTAGGGGACTGCAATTCGGTGCAGATCCAGATAAAAATCCAGATCTAGTGAATGTAAATGTGGTTTATGAGGTGATTGTTGGGCCTTGGAGTGACTTGTGCTCTACTAAGTGCCATTCTAGTTTCACAACATCAACTCACCATGACCCTTTGACACTGATCAACAGAAAGAGACAGAAAGGGAAAACAGATGAATCCAAATGAAATAAAAATACAAAGTACTTGTGTATTCTCCTCTGTATGAAGACGAGCCCCACCTGTAACTGCTCGAGCTCTGGTCACATTACATGTTGGGTTAATGAGTATAAACAGTAATCTGGGATTTGAATGTTGTTTTTAAGACATTTCTGTGCAGCTCTCGTTTCCCAGGATCACCCTCTTGCTGGAAAACACATATTTTGTGATGTAGGTGTTAAGTTCAAAGCGCCACAGTGTCTAAGCCTCACAAAGCATGACTGTAGACTAATGTCCTTAAACCCCCTTGCATTCACAGAGTCAGGCTTCAGTTAATGCTTTCTTCTGGAAGACACCAGGGTCTGCACACTGTCTAATTATATACAAACTTTGGCTGTAGACCTTCAGTAAGACACTGAAGAATGTCAATACAATATGTACAGTTCATCTAAATGTTTCTCGGCTGGGTTTGCCTGAGGGTCTATGACTAAAAGCCTGAGGGCAGATAGATGGTAAAAAACTGCGAGAGGGTGTGTGTGTGAGTGAGAGGAAGTACGTTTTGGTTTCCCCTGTTTGTCCTTCAACACTTAGTTCACAAACCCTCTCAGCTCTTCAGATAAAGACAGAAACTTTAAAAATGAGACTCATTGGAGCGCCTCCCTCCGCCGAGGCCCAGCAGCTCCCTTCAATCCAGTCAAGCTGCACTAACCTTCACGCTCTCATAGATCTTCTTCAAGATCCATTAATGATTCTTCGGGGAAACAGTAAAATGTTGAAACATGCTCTGTTTCACAATGTGCAAGACAGTAGAAATGACTGGATCCACAACAAAATATAAAGTGTTCTTCCCGGACCCATAATGCATCCTTCCACTAAGTTCCGTGCTAATCTGTATGGCTGCTCACAAACAAGCAAGCCGACCAACAGCGGTGAAAACACAAGTTAGTTCCTCTGTGGAGGTTATGACTTGTCCTTCAGATACAGACACACAGAGACATAAAAGGTGGCGTCGCTTTAAATTAAGCAATTTAGGCTGATGCCAAAATGATGTGATATGTGGTTTAAATCAACCAGTAAAGAATCACTTTAAACATGGTCATCAGATTTGGATGTTAACAGATAGAACAGAAAAAAGATACCAGGTCTCCACTACACCTCAAGTGTTTGCCACATTCTGTCGAAACCACCGACTGATGCTTATCTGTCTTTTCCACCCAATTGCTGAGCGTCGGGCAGGAAACGAGGCGTCTTCGCTCAGAGTGTCGTCACTTTGGTTGCAGATAGACACGTTGTGGTGAGTGGGTGTTCCACTTGGGTGGGGGATCTTCAACGTGTGTGGAAAGACTGATCTATAAATTTTCGTAATGGGCAAAACAGATCATTGTATCCACATGAACCATGTCGCGTGACTGGCAGAACAGGTTTACAGTGTGTGCTTCATAAACAAAAAAACATACTGCGAGGGGCCGTGAAACCTGTAGAGCCAGTGAGAGAGATGTATAGAGCATGAGTGTAACTCTACAACAGCTTCCACACACACACAAGTCATCGTCTTACATGTTCAGCACAGTAAACGTCTGAACTGAGCACATGACCCATTTGTTGTAACTTAACTCCCTTTGTTACAGGGAAACATGCAAGTTGATCACGTTGTAGGAGCCAGAAATTGGTTAAAGAAGGACATTATTATTATTTTGTTGCTTATGATATAAGATGTAATGGGTTTGTATTTTCGGCGTATTATTTGCTATTTATTGTTTACTTGTGATCCTATTAATTTGGCAGGAAAAACAAGGATAGGGGCGGGGGCACCTGTTCACCTGTGTAGGAAGGAAAGAGGGGGAGCAGGTTGCTTATCGAAGTTTAGCGGTCAACAAAAAAATACAGCGTCCCCATTCACCCACTTAATAGGATCACAAGTAAACAATAAATAACAAATTTTATCTATGAGTTTGTGCATAGTCCAATAAGTTGATCTTCTTTTTCTTTAATAAAAGCCTCTCAGCGACACTTTTTGTTTTCACGAAGTTGCTACTCAAGTATTTCCTGAGGATGTCAGGTGTTGAGACACGGAGAGTTTATGCTTTTCATGAAAGAGGAAGTTAACTCAAGTGTTTAAGTCAAATAGACCCTGGAGCTTATAATGGACCCTGTTCAGACCTGGTGTTAACATCCGTCTTTAGGTGATCTGATCATTAGAGGTCAGAGAGAAATTCAGGTCTGAACGCGTCCAAATGCTGAGATCCTGAGATCCCATCACAGAGAACACATTCAGAGGTGGTTCTGGGGCCACATGAGGCAACATTCTGTCACTGTGTGTACACAAATGCATCCTGGGCCACATATGAAGGACCGCAACTCAGCTGATGCCCTCTGACCGGCTACAGTCACAATGAATCAAATGTCCTTTTATGCTTCTCAGCGTACGTACACGCACACACACACGCGCGCGCGCGCGCGCACACACACACGCGCGCGCGCACACACACACACACACGCGCACACACACACGCGCACACACACACTGATAGCAAACAGTGTTGTGCTGCCATTATGTGTTAATCAGTATCATTGTGTCAGAGGTCCTCCCTGTTTCTTCAGAAATAATTAGGCAGGGCTCCTACGGAATATAGAGCAGTGCTTCCCCCAATGATCCACAACAATCGAGGATGAACAAACACGGCCCCGCCCCTCAGACACCGACACAGTGACCACAACACGAGCCACAAGTTTAAAAAACTCAATTCCTTTTATTAAACTTTCTATCTTTGTGTAATCTGTATATATAAAAGTTCTAAGGCCATCAGCCTGAGACTAAGAGAGAGTGCAAGGCCATCACGTGTTTCAGTTGAGTCCTCGTGATTCTCTGACCAGCGGCCTGTGCGACACAGACGTACGTTAAGAAAAACTGTAAAAACGGGAGACGTGATGATCACAGAGTGACAGACGGAAAGAGCCACACAGCCGTGTCTCGTGTGGGTCGGAGTGATTAGAAGTAGTTCGTCATGAATCAAGCTGGTGGAGCTTGTTGAGAAGGAGTAAGCAGAATAAATAACATTAACGTTGGTTTGCAACAGTCTTTGTGCTCCACTGACTAATGACTCCAGCGCCAGGCTTCTTGTTTTGTCTTGTTTTTTTTTTGGAGTTGGGTGACGCATGTGAAAAACGTGCTCGAGCGATGGCACTCACCGCCATACCCACAGTGTGTGTGCATTAACGTACACTTCATGCATTTCCCTGTTCACACACGTAAACGTATGTGTGACTGATGTGTAGGAATGACAGGGAAAGGCAGAGTTGTGCAGACATCATAGTGTCATAGTCACTTTTTGACTCTGTAAACGTATTAAACATATATATCGACCACATACAAGGAATATTCGGATTCAGGATTCTGAACATAATGTAATTTTTCATCAATCAATACTATTATTTTTTTTCTTCAATTCTCTTAATTACAATATTTTACATGTCGGATTAAATACGGCTTAGTGTGCATGAGTGTGCGCGTCTTGGGGCTGATGTAGTGGACGTCTTCTTCCACTCAGTGCGGCTGGCACTATTTGTTTGGTGTCGTGATGTCGGGCCGGGCTCTCGATAAAGAAACGTACTCCACAACACTTGCAGGGATCAACACGTATGGTTCACGTGTGTTCAGTCACTGTCACTGGTTTCACTGCTGGGATCTCCCTGCACCTTGCTGCGGTGCTGCATGGCGCGGTGGTAGGCCACCTGCACCGACTTGCGGATGTTGGATTTCCTGCCCTCCAGCATCTTCTCCTTGTCCAACTCCTGGTCCACGCCGAGCGGCACCAGCTTGGAGCGAGGAAGCCACTGCCTGCACGCACAAACACAGAGATGGCAAAGTGTTAAATCTTCTTTTTAACAGTGTAATTAATTAAGATCAAGGCCCACATCTCAGTCATCAAGTCTTTATAGTTAATAGGTTTTTAAAAAAGGATCTTAAGGCCAAACAGACCAAGTAACCAATCAATAAGCTGGAAACAGGCGACCCCCTGAATGCTTCCTGGAAGGTTTCGCACAGTGGCTGTTGTCGTCAAGTTTCTCAAAGACCTCACAACCCTTAAGAGTAAGTGATTGTGCAACAGCACACTATGACCTAAAAACATGATGTGTTATTTCCCTCCTATTCTCAAAAGCCACATTTGCCCTATTTCTGCCGAAGGTTCTGTCGTCTTGCACTTCAGTACAATGAGAGCAGTTTCCTTTGAACCATCACCGCAGAAAACACGCAAGCGCTCAGTAACATCAGAAGCCCAGTTACCTTCTGTCTTCTGTGTTTTATTCTCCATTTCATCGTCAACAAGACAGGATGTCAGTGGGAGCAAAAGCAGAAGAAACTAAATAGATGATGATTAAATGAGTTTGTGTAAGAGATGAGTCAAGATGACCACTGACCAGGTTCTCTTGTTGTCGAAGAAGAGAACCAGGAAGAGGTGCTCCCTGGCCTCCTGGGTCATTTGCTCTCCAAGCTTCAGCACATCCAAAGGGGGGACAGGGATTGGGACACCTCGGTGAAACACCCCCTCCCTGGGCATCTTCGGGTCAATTATCTGCAGGCAAACGGTAACGAGAGGAGCTTTAGATATACAGTCATTACAGTACTTTGGAGAGCACAGTGGCAGTTTGTGTCGTCTCACCAGAGCAGGATATGATGGGTAACCTCTGCACTTGGCCCACACCAGGTCCAAAGCTTCCAGGGAGGTGTAGTCATCCGAGGTCATCCAACATCCTGATCTGGACCGGCTACGCACCACTGACGGTAACAAACACAGGATCAGGAAGACAGCCAGCATTCATCCAACCTCACTCCTGGAAATTATTCATTTTCAGCTTTATCATTAGGGAAGTCAATCTTTACACGAAAATATAGCAAAGAGTGAAACTTTACAGAAATATTGACCGTAATTCCGTTTTCCTTTTTGTAAAACAAGGTAAATGCAATATTTATATAAATATGTTTGATTTTTACGATTTGAAATTGGGAGATCCAGTCGTGAGTGAGCTACAGCCAATGAGAGCAGGTTGAGTGGGAAGTGTCACCTAACGGATGTTGCGTATTTGTTTCTAGAACGGAAACATAGAGGCCCACAGCCTGAATAAGACTTTGAAGAAGAAGAAGAATTGTGGCAACAGTATAAGTTGTTTTTTTTCCTTTTATTTTTCAGTGCAAAACATCACACAAACAATGGCAACCTGCTGACTACGCACGCCAGCAGTATGTTTGTATTTATTCTGATGTGATCACCTGACTTTCTGTGAGTTCCAAAGTCTCTGACTCAGAATTTGTTTGTTTAAATACCAAGTGCAAGGTCCTGTGTCTCGACTGGATCGTCTAGTATCTGCGTTCTCACGATTAATATATAAAAAATCTGTTACATCCGTCTGTTGTTCGTGATCTCCCACATTTTTATAAATCCTGAAATGTGCAGCAAACACTCACGGTCTACATCAAGAGAAACTACTTGTGCATGCACTGACACATGGGAGCGTGTTGGTGAGTTTGAGAAAAGTTTGCTCACAATGTGAAACGCTCCTCGATCCTCCAACCGAATAGGAATCGTTCTCGGTCCCTGATGTTTCCTCACTGCTGTCTTCCTGGAAGGCAGAGCGAGAGAATGACGCCTTCCCCCTGCCCTGTTTGGAGGGGGTCGTACTGCGAGAGAAAAGAAACACATTTATTAACATGTGTATAAACTTAAAGACAAGTGTGTAGAATTCAACTGGTCAAAAACTGTTCCTGAGGATCTCATGTTTTTATACTTCTGTCTGTTTAGTGCTATTAAAAACAAAACGCTGCATAAATCCCTTTATAACCTTGAGGTGTTGACTTTTTCCTGCAGAAAGTTAGTTGAGAGGATCAGAGCCACTTTCCCATCCCTGCATCGACAGTGGAACTAGTTAATGCACCATGCATAGTTGTTCCTATGCATAGTCATCCACACATTACATCTTGTTGTTTAAATCCGTCCATAAACTAAATGTAAAAGATATGCAGCTATGGTTTCACAACACATTACAAGCTGGACCGTTGACCCTGTTTTATGACTAGCAGCGAGGACAAGTCACTTCTGAGCAGCTCTGTGGTCTTTCTGCTTCACCAACCTCAAAGTGATGACAAGCCTCCAGGAAGTCAAAGCCAATGTGTGTTAATCACGAAATGTCAAATTGTTCATTTGTTTGTCATCAACCGGCCACTTGGAGGTTTAAGAACTCAAGGAAACAAACTTTTAAACACTCATCGTAAAAAATATGACCTATGACTAAGTTAATCGGGAATTTGTTTGAATAGCTTGATAAGAACAATGAGCTAAAAGATCTAATATCAATTCACCTGCAGAGATAAGTGTCTTAGGGTTTGTTACTGCAAATTATTCCTTTCACTTTCCATAGACCTATTACATAATACCTTGGATTAAAGGAGCTTTAGGCAACACCATACATCTTGCTTTGCCGGACTTGTGAATATAGAGTTTGTGCACTGGTCACCTGGTTCTGTCAGAAGCTGCACTACTGCTGCTGCTGGTCGTGGACTCGGAGTCGGAGCTGGAACGAGGGAGACGAGACTCACTCCTGTACACACGGAAGCTCTCTGTGACCGGCTGGTTTCTTCCATCAAAACCATTACTTGGCAAACCTGAAGACAAGAGACAGAGCGAATTGAGTGTGTAACTCAAAGATTTGTGTTGTATATATTGTATAAATTGTTCCTGCGTTGACTGTACCTGGCAGCAGGTCGTCATTGTCACTGTCACTGTCACAGCTGGAGCTGCTTCGGGGGCTTCGAGGTCTCTTCCTCTGCCGGGTGGGGGACAGCAGGGGGAGCTGTGGGGGGCCAATTGGACTCTGGCTCACGCCTGCCCCGGCGTAGCCAGCGTCCCGGTTCTTGGGAGGGCGTCCCGGCCTTTTAGGGGGTCCAGCCATTTTTTGGTTCTTCTTGGAGAAGAGGACAGATGTCCGACGACCCACTTCTGGGGCCAGGGCCGACGAGGAAACACTCATATCTGCAGGAGGAGAGAGGTTGATAATTTAGGAATGGATGCAAACGTTTAGTGTGTAACTTTCCTTTAACATATTCACGTAACACACAAATGATATTGTACAACTTCCTAGATGCACCTTTTCCACCAATCTCCTGGCTGCTGCTTTCTCCCCCCTCGTCATGGTGCCCCGAAGAGCACGGGTGATGGGTGAGAGAGGGGCCCCGGTCTCCTCCTCCCCCCGACTCCCGCCCCCCCAAGCCAGAGCCTCCCTCCCGCTGGTGCGCGAGCTTCCTCTTGATGACGCTGATCTCTTTCCTCAGAGCTTTGGCTCTACGAGACTGACCGATGCTGTGCTTCCCCAAGCTGACCTCATCCAGACGCGACTGCAGGTAATGCAGCTGCTCCTCCAGTGGCAGCCGCCGCCTGTTCTCTGGCAGAAGCAGGTCTGCGAGAGGCACAGAGAGAAACAGCTGTTTAACAACCTCAGAGGAAGGAAGAGAGTCAAATATGATGATGGTGTCTGTCTGATAGAATTGAATAACAAACTTTAATACACGGTGATTTCATAGCAAAGAAGTATGAAGACATTTTTGTGGCAATGTTTTTGGCTTTCTGCATGAATGACATGCGCCATCTACTGGCCAAAAGGCTTCACTTGGGCCAAAGAGCTTTTTGTCTATATTCTCATTCTGCATCTTAATCCACTGACATTAAAATACTAGTTCAGCAATTAATGGCTGTGACAAGGAAATCATTGGAACTGACATTTAATGAACACAAAATACATCAAAAAGCCTAGAAAGCTGAACTTGTATGTCCCTGTTTCCCTTTCACACTTTTTAACATGATCTCTACAAGAAGCATGATTCATTCTCTGAGCCTTTCATCCCTTTGTGACATCTAGACAGTCCACCCCCCCCCCCCTCCCAAATGAATGTGAGAGAAATAATGGAAGGAATAAAGGTTAATTCCCTCTAGAATTTTACTCACATTAATTTCTTGCTTTACAGGAAAATGAGGCGTAAGTGTTAAATTTCTTCTCGCCTGCCAAATGTTGACACATTGAGAACCTGTCATTTTAGAACGTATTGTATCGTAACCATGGAATCGGATCACCTTCAAGTTCCCTTTGCCAAACAAAAAGTGCTCCTGTGTTTTTCAACCCTTGTCTATTTTTCCAATTATTGCTCAAGAAAATATTGTGTTGGCTGCCAAAAAACTAAAGTGAGAGATCACTTACCATCTTCATTGGAAGACAACGGCTGGTCTCGTTCTCTTTCTCGTTCTCGTTCTCGAACCCGCTCTCGGTCCCGCTCTCGGTCCCTCTCTCGGTCTCGGTCCCTCTCCCGCTCCCTCTCTCTCTCCCGCTCCCTCTCCCGCTCCCTCTCCCTGTCTCTCTCTTGGTCACACTGGCTGTCGGGACTTGGCTCTCGGTGGAGGTGCATGCCAGTCTCGTAGTCGAAGCCTATCCGCTCAGCGTGGCGCCGGGCCGTTCTGATGACGGAGCCGCCCATCTCCCTGAGTCGCAGGGCGGCGCGATAAAAGACCGTGTCCTTGGCGTTGTACTTGAGGCAGTTGTTGACGATGAGGCCAAAGTCTGCCTCGAAGGCCTCGAAAGTGAGGTAGCGGTGGGACTCCAGCAGGTTCCACATGGTCTGGAAGTCCATTGGAGTGTCGATGTGGTCCAGGTAGTCTGGCACCTGGAGAGTGGTGGGTAGGGATCAGACAGAAGCATCACCCACTCATTCTAGTAACCTTAAATCTCAAAAGGCAGATGTCAGGAAAAGTTGTTTTTTATTTTATTACACCCTCCATTAAGTCAGGAGCCTGACTGACACTGATGTTCTGCTGCTGATACTAGTACCAGGTTTTTAAAAACTATACAAGCTTCATAAAGGTAGGAGATGTGACAGGGATGTTGTATCAGACTAGATATAACTGGTGAACACATAACTACTACAAATAAATCCTGAAGATGGGGAAGGCAAACATAAATAAACCCATGTTGTGAACACAAACTTAGAGTAATTATGCCAACTGAGTGTGTGTGTATGTGTGTTTTTGTGTCTTTACCTCTGCCAGTGGAACAGGCTCAGTGAAAAAGTTGTTAGTGTCTCTTTCTTGTAACTGTTCCAACGTGCTCCTCAGCAGCACCAGGAAAGGAGTCAGCTGCATCTCCAGCGTCATCTGCTGCACTTTGATCTGAATACAGACACATTTCATTAAACAACGTATATAACCACTGACTGGCTAAATAAGATTTGTGAAGTCTGTGCAGTTTGAATTGTGTGTTTAAATGTGGACCACTAAAATGTACCCACACCATAATGTGACAGCCTGTAACCCCCCACGCCCCATGTCCTGACTGTGAAGAAATAATTCTTAACATTTGAAATCAATGGCTTTTGAGATTTGTAAAGACGTGTCTAGTACTAACCACTGTCCTACACAGCCCACTGGACATAACAGTGTATTGTTGCTTGTATGAAGATTTCGGTTAGTGACAGAAATAAATCCAATCTGTGTCTCACCGTCTCCCTCTTGAGTTTCTCCCTCTTGCGGATGAGCTCCACCAGCAGCCTGGCTCTCTCCAGGTCGTGCCTCAGTCTCTGCCATGCCTTCAGCTGCTCCTTTAGCGCACTTTGTTTCTCCTCGCTGTCCCTCTGCAACACCAACAAGCACAAACCCACAAACGTGATCAGACGTCTGGACGAGGTTAAGCTTAGAATTATAATAATAATAATAATAATAATAATAATAATAAACACTCAAAATATTTACTGGAGGAAGCTGTGATGTCGGCGGTGGTGGGAGTGGTTCGATAGGTCGCTGTGACTGCAGGTGGGTTTGGAGCCGGCGCAGCAGAGGCACACCATTGCGGCTTTGCCTCTTCAGGGTCCAGTAGCTGTGGAGTCGCTGCATGAACTGGCTCTTCCTGGGTACCGTCAGATTGCTGGTGATTTTGCTGAGCCTGGAGAGAAACAAGGAGATATGAGTGATAAACAGAACTGCACCTCTGGAGCTCGCAGGGCTTGGTTTAGAACTAGTGCAGTGCCCATTTTAAACCTGCTTCTTTTGAATGGGCTGTTTTCTTTGCCTGTGGTGACGCTGGTTGCAGCTTTCTTTCTAAAACTGTAAAAGTGACCTGCGGTAATTGAGCTGTGGCCAATAAAGACCAGCTGCAGGAATCAGTCCTGAGAAGCTGCACCACCGCTGCTGTGTTAAGTGGAGAACCCTTAACTAGAGAATCAGTTTTTGTTGTCGTGAATGCGCACATTGTGGTGAACGCCCTGTTGTCATGATCGACAACGTCACACGCATTGATGAGTCCCAGCCATCACTGCTACAGAGCGCCGGTCCCCTTTTTGTTCAAAGTTTATTAGTATTGAACGTATCACGTGTCCAAATCGTTCCAAATCGTTCCAAATTCAACACTGCACTTCCTCGGGTCCTTAACAATACACGTCAAGTGTGAAGCTGATAAAATAAAACGTTTTCTTCATGTGTAAGCCACATTCAGACAGACAGAGAGATTTCTGGAATTATTAGGCAGAAGAAAAAACATCCTAACGATTTGGATTCTGGTGAATCTGCTGTTCCACAAATAGTTTCATATAAAAAGGTAAAAGACACATGTGCATCTTGGTGCTGTGGAGTACATACAGTATAGTCCAGTTGCAACATGTAGTGTGTGTGCCCACCTGTGGGGGGGTATACAGGGCACAGACACCACTGGAGCAGCGGCTCTCCTCTCAGCTAAGATCTTCCTCGCTCTCTTCATCTTCAGCCTGGATTTCGCCTTTACTCTCTTGGCTCGCTCGGAGCTCCAGCCCTTGGAGTCGTCGTCGTGGCCGATGCTGGGCTCGTCGTCCTCCTCCAGCTCTCCCTCGCTGTGCGACGAACCAATGCTGGCCCCACCCACTCCCGCCAAAGGTCTGGCCGACCCCGGCGGCGTGTGAATGTCACAGTAAGCCGTTTTGCGGACGCTGAAAGAGGTGCCGTTGGCCCCGGTCTCTCTGACGGGTTCCATTTTCATATAGAGGCCTGCCTGCTGGGCACAGGTGACGTGGAAGGCTGTGTAGCAGTTGGCTTTGTGACACTGGATGCAGGCGCCCGAGCCCCGTTGCTTGCAGATGTAGCAGGTGAGTTTCCAGCGGGCAGGAGGGATGTGTTCGATGCTGTCAATCGGTTCCAGAAAGACCGTGTTAGCGAAGCAGACCTGAGGGAAAGCAGCAAAATCCACTTTATTAGAACACGCTAATCAAAGGGTTAGGAAATTCAGTTGGTTATAGATCATTTTAGTTGTGACTTGTATTTTAGAATTGAGACATCTCTCGCTTTTTAACTTGCACTTGTGTGACCAAAGGAGCTGAGTAAACATCAATGCATGAGCAAGTAAGTAACGTTCTGATAACATCCATGTGTCAGCAATGATCAATAAGATAAAATCTTTATGCATCCACTGTGGAAATGTAAAAACTGAAACCAGCACAGAGGAACACTGCCTCGATATCTGCACGATTATGTAATTCTCATCAATCATGCACGTGGTGGTGTATGGATTTACCTCCGGGATCCAGAGTGCGCAAACTACGTGAGCCCATCGCGCGTCGTCCGTCTGTTTGAAAGCTCCCCCCTTGTTGGGACAGAGGGCGCAGTCCACCGCTCGACTTGGAGACTGCAGGCAGCGCCGACACAACCACTGGCCCTCTGGGATGTATGGCACACCGTAGCACTCTTGGTGGACGGCGAGGTTGCACATGTCGCAGAACAGGATCACGTTGCTGTTCTGACACTCCCCGTCGTTACAGATGCAGCAGACAGCGTCTTCGTCGATCAGGGTACTGGGGTCGGCCTGAGAGAGAGATGAGCACGAGGAGAGATCAGAATTTCTGTACACGTTTCAGTGCTAGAAATATCATCTCAGTACACAAGCGGAGGTACCTTGTTGTGGCTCTCAAAGTACGACTCCTTCTCCAAGCGGTCCATGAGGTACTCAAAGACCTCCTGCGGGATGGGCGTCACACCGTCTCGCCGCCGCTTGTCGTTCATGATGTCAAGCCAGATGTAGTCCTCCTCGTCGATGTCGTACTCCACCTCCTCGTCCAGCTCCTCCACAGACTTATCAATGTACCTGAACACCCAAGACGAGAAAACGCACAGATTGATAAATATTTCAGAGAAAAGTGTGTAATCAATTAGGAGTGTATGATCAGAAAATGAAATTCCCGCCATGTACTTACCAATAATTATACCTCCACCTTCTATATAATTATCAATGAATCAGATAATAATTCTCAACACAGACCTGTAGTAAGATGACGGCCGAGGAGGAGCGTCAAGTCTCTCTTGGTCCAGCTCTCTGAACACAGCCTCGGGCAGCTTGATCGCAGGTCCAGACTGAGCGCTGTGATGATGGGATGAGCCGTCCTTCTTCTTTTCTTTACTCTTATGCTTCCCAGACTTCGGGGTGGCTTTGCCCCCGTTAGACGAAGGGATATCTGGCCGGTCCTTGCCGCTCCCTCCTACCTCGCTACCCCCGTTCCCACCGTCACTACCGTTACACACCCCTCCACCGCCGCCACCGGTACCGGACGTTGGAGCGTCCTCTGCATCGCTGTCCTCCTCTGAAACCACATCAATGTTCTCAAAGATGCTGATGCGGTGAATGCGTCCTTGAATGTCCAGCTCCACCATGCGCTGTGCCTGGGCATAGGTCATCGTCTCTCTGCCCGGGGAGTGAGAGCAGTCCGACCGGTTGGGACTACCAGGCGTGTTCCCCCCGTGCCCCGGCCCCCCGCCTCCGTTACCTCCACCGTCATCTGTATCTCCTGAGCCGGCCAGAGACGCGCGAGGAGGCCGTCCTTTTCTCTTCTTCTGTGGTACTGTCTGTGCAGGAGTTGGGTTGTCGTGGTCATAGTGATACAAGTGATACTCGATGCCACTGTAGCTCTTGTACACCTTTCGGCAAGTCTCCACCGGGCACTCATAAGGGGGCTTGGTGGCCCGCAGGTTGTGACAGAACGTCTTTACATCAAAGTCCAGCCCCATTGTGCCAACAGCCACCGCTGGGACAGCTGCTGCTCGAGATTACATCTGGAATACAGACAACACAGGGGATCGGTTACACAGAGTTGATCTCGACTGTGTGTGTGTGTGTGCAAAACACAAAACACACGAGTGAGCAGCTGCTGTCACTGGAGCTGTCAGTCACTCTCAGTCCAGTCCAGCTCTGGGTTCACCTGCTCGGGCACAGTCACGTGACCCTCCATTCACAGATGCAAACCAGTTGTAATGTTTCTGTCACTGGAATCACAGGTGCAGTTCACGTCAGTGTGTTTGTTTCTGGTGGATCTTGCTAAGTTATCGTGCAGTGGATCAAACACAAAAGCACAACGTTACATCTAGTTAGGAGACATGTGGTGATCATAGGTTTGAGCAGAAGAAAAGGTGAAACGATGCTCTAGTCCTAAGTAGCTTGAAAACACCGAAAGCTAACCACAGGACTGAAGTGTATTCCAGTGCAGCTAACGTTAGCCGTAGCATGTAGCCGCTGCTGCTGCTTCCTCAAACAATGAACCTGGCGCCGCTGCTAGCCAACGAGCTAACGGCGGCTAGCAAACAACAACAATTCGCATTGCGCGTGTGGCGCAAACAGAGAAAAACACAACCACCACTCACGAGTTCACGTTGCGAGTTAGCTCCGGCTAACGTCCGGCGGGGTTTTCCTCCCACTTTAATCGACGCTGTTTTCATTCAGCTCGGTGAGTTTGATTCAACGTGCTAATGTGTAGCTGTGTTCACGGATCAGACGTCAGCTGCACAGGAAGGCGTCGTTTTGATGCTAAAGAACATGTTGGTCCCGTTCAGCACCAAAGTAAAGAATAAAACAGTGATAGAAGTCTGTCACATTGTAAACAGATTATAAGTTAAGAGCAGATGCCAGTTCTCCTGTGTTTCCCTCCACAATGACCTCATCCTGTGAGGACCAGGCACTGAGCTGCAGCACTACGAGCATCTAGTAAACTACAACATGTGTGATCGGGTTCTTCATGTATGTTTATATCACACATGAGGAGGATGAGGAGGATGATGATGCAATGGTTCTCCTCCTCTGTGGACTATATGATGCAAGGGAAACAAACAGGGTTCTTTTGTGTTTCAGGGCTTTTCCTCTTGTGTCTTTTGTGTTGTGGCTGGAATCAAAATGGCTAAATAACGTGTATTGCGATGTTACAGTTGCAGAAAAGATGCGAGCCAACGTGCCACAGAACGAGCCTCCCTCGGTGAAACGCTCACAGATCCACGTTATAAACACTTACTACTCCACGTTCCTCCGGACTGCGCGCTGCGGAAAAACCTCCTCACACCCGGGCGGAAAAAGGGGGTCGCAGATTCGTCTTTAATTCATGAGATAATCCCGGGGCCCAGCTCGCGGGCAGCGTGGGTACAGTGAAAACAGCTTTCAGCAAACAATATAAAAACCCGATCGTGTCATTGTGTTGGGAATTATTCAGAAACTCGGGTGAACAAAAGGGGCAACCATTGCTGTGACGCCGCGCCGTGGACGCGGGGAGACACATTCGCCACACGAAGCGGGAGCTGCTTCTTTGCTTTTGTGTTTAACAAAAACAAGACATTAGCGCATTTAAAGCAAAGTTTAATGACCAAATAGATGATATTCTCTTATTCACATTTATTGGGTGATTTATTTATATTAATTCGTGAATTGCCACTATTTATCTAAATGTTTTTTTCTTTTGGCCGTGTCGCGAATCTGCGGCTGTGTTTCTGAGTGTATCATTTTCAGATAAAACACTTGCATTTACTTACAATAATTCCAAAAATAAATCAGACATATTTACACATTTGCATAAATTAAAGAATAGTGAAGCAATAAGAACAGTTGACATTTGAAATCCTTAAATATATATATATATATATTTTTTTTAAATTGTATTGGCCTATTTTTTCAGATTTTGATTTTCACATGATTCAATAAATGGAGAAAAGGTGAGAAACAAACAGAATTTTCTTCAAGTAAAGTAAAAATACAACCATTCTAGATTATTAATTTGTCCCATTTTTTAAACACATAACTACATGTACTTTGATTTGGCCTCAATAAATCCGGCTGGAAATAAAAACAATGACACTTGGCATCAAGCACAAAATATTTATTTCTCTCTCAACATACAGTGTGTGATAGAGTGCAGCAGGGCAGGGTGGGGGGGTAATGCAGTGGGTCATACAGCAGGCAGAAGCAATCCCACACTGTTTAAATACAAGCTTTTGACAATCAGAGCATATTCACCAGGGAGCAATGCTGTCCAGAGAGAAGTGAGACAAGCGGAGTGGGAAGTGTCAACGTGTGACTCTGCACTTGGGCTTCTGTTCCTGCACCCAAAATGAATATGGCAACAATAGTTATTCCCTCCTCTGCTAACAGCGAATTTCGCAGCCAGGAGGTGGAACAAACTATATTTACCAGATACAAGTGACAGAGAACAGAAATCTCTTACTACTGGAAGTATTTCACCAAAGCAGAAGACTCTGCATAATATCCTATAAAAGTCCAATTCAAACCGAATTGATGGAACAATATACATCAAAGCATTCCCTCCAAACACCACCACCACCCTCAAACAAACAAAATGTACAAATATAAACTACAAGAAAACTGTACAGTTCACAGCTTGGAAGGATTGGGGCGCTGAAACCTTTCATATGTGTTGTGGAGATTGTGTAATTTTTCACCATAGCAACTGTATTGTTTAGCTTTGCTTTGTGGAACTTGAAAAGTTGGCCATGCCACTTGTCTGTGATGAAAGAAAGTACAGGCGGTGAAACCCACAATATACAGAATACGAAACACTTAAACATATGTCAGAATTAAGGGAGACTATCTGTTGTGCAAATTTCCCACATCAAGTATCATTTGAATTTTGCAATATATAACTGACGAGAAAAAATAAAAGGCTGTTATCAAACGCAACCTGGGAAATCAACACATTGCCATAAGGCAATAACACTGCATTGGGAGCATTTCGCATTTGTAAATTAAACTTTAGAAGTCTTTTATTTTTCAGTACCATGTGTATATTGAATGCTGAACTGTACACAGGAATCACCTCGGATGATAGCAGCCATCCCAAAAAAATAATAATCAAGCTTTAAACATCAAATAAATTAAAACCATCAGACTTGACTGGTGATTGCACAGAACATGTTACATACAGTGTATGCTGAGCAGTAGGACAGCCAAGCTGAAAGAACATTTAGCAGTAGTGAATTCAGAGTTCGGGTGATTTGTAGTATTTATATTTTGCCTGGTAATATCGGTCTGGCGCTTGGTGTGTTGTGACTTTGTTCAACTTTTCAGCTTGCTCCTGTTGCACACATCAGAGATAAGGCTTGTGGCAAGGCCACCATCAAAGCTTTGTGAAGGGGTTAAATTGCACTTTTAAGCCTCAAGCCATCACATATTAACTGCTACATTCTGATCAGAACACTACCGGAGGCATTTACTGTAGAAAGAACTACGTCTAGTATAAATGGCTCAGGACACGGCCTTTCCTTTGAGCACAAGGCTACAACACTGTTGTCTTTTCAAAAAAAGAAAGAAAAAAACAGGCCATGTCCAACTGAACCATTTGACCTGAAAGAGTGGATTTTGGCTTCTGGTGGAATTATTTTTCCTCCTCTCATCTTTACCATTTGTTTCTGCAAGGCAACGGTACGTCTCACCACTATGGCATTCCATCGGTCACAGGGGTGAAAGGTAAACAAATGTTAAAACATGACTTTATTACTTATATAAGAGCATATACTGTGTTAATAGTGCAGTTCTACAAGGGCATTAATATGTAAACCAAAAAGTGTCTAATGCATTAAAAAAAAAGAAAAAAGAGACTGCACTCAAGCTACCATCAATTAAAATAACCTGGATGCAGACATGCTTTGCTTCGAAGATGAAAATAAAAAATAAAATTTAATGTTCAAGGCACTACATTCCTTCAAATATTTTCACTGTAAATACTGTCGTGTTACCATTTCTCACTCCACTGGTTTTTTGGGATTCCAATGTAGTGTTTAAAGTGTACATAAAACAGAGAAAGGCAAAAATCAACGTGAAAACTGCAGCAACAAAGAAAAGAGTGAAATAGGTTTTCTGGACCGAAGACAAAATGTGTTGTATGGCTTAGTTCAGTAAAGACCAAAGCCAAAAAGCATTAGGTATTCAGACACACTTGACGAGTACTGTATAGTATTCACACTTATTTACACATGCGCGCACACAAACACACACTTTAACTCCAGATATACACCAATGAGCCACAACATTAAAACCACTGACAGGTGGAGAAAGGGACACTGGTTTTATGGTTTCCACACCAGGTGGGACATGTTAGGCAGCAGGTGAACAGTCAGTTCTTGAAAGTGATGTGTTGAAAGCAAACGTCGCAATATGAGCAACTTTGACGAGGGCCAGATTGTGAAAAGCAGCAGGTCTTCTTAGGGTGACCCTAGTATGCAGTGGTTAGTCGTCATGGGAACCCAAGACTCACTGATGCATGTGGGAAGTGAAGGCAGACTTGTTGGATCAAAACTCACAGAAGAAAAGCTGTTGTAATAAATGTGTGTATGTGGCCGCAGACCGGTCAGGGTGCACGTGGCGACACTGTCCATCAATGAAACAGCCGTCAGAACTGGACCATAGAGTAATGGAAGATGGAGGCCTGGTCTGACAAATCGTTCATGTAGAAGGTGCATTTGCATCTTTTAGGGCAATGTGAGTGTGATGCTCTGGGCAATGTTCTTCTGGGAAACCTTGGGTTTGTGTGGGTGTTACTCTGACAAATACCACCTGCCTTAACATTCTTGCAGACCAAGCAAACCCTTCATGGTGGTTCACCCTTATCGCATTGGCTTCTTTCAGCAGGATAATAAGCTACACGCCAAAAAAATTCAGGAATGGTTAAAGGAACATGACAGGGTTCAAATAGTTTTCATGGACTCCAAATACCCCAGATCTCAATCCGATGGTGCATCTGTGAGAGGATATGATGCAAATGTCTTGGTGTTTGATGCCACAGGGGAAACTTCAGAGGCAGATGGAGCCCATGTCTCGATGGGTCGTAGTTGTTTTGATGGCACGAGGGGGAACATACACCATATTAAGCAAGTGGTTTCAATGCTGTGGCTGATTGGAGGTATGTGTTGTATAAAGAACATTAACACTCTGTCATATTATTTACAAATTCAAATTATGTACAATTGTGGCTCTGGTGAAGCAGAACAGAATGGAGTTGTACTATCCCGCACACACCCACGGACAAGTTGTAGTTTGTAGATTAGATAGTCCTAGCGGTTTCCGGACAGGGGCCGTTTTCGGGGTTGTGCATGTTAAGAGGGATGCTTTGGATCCCTGGGTTTGCCATCTTGTTATAGGGCATCATTCTTGCAGCACCAAGCAGACCTACAGGACCCACTGACCCTACAGGGCTAGGCACGCCGGGCCACTGCTGAGAGTAAACAGGACCGGGAACCATCCCGGAATAGGAGCCATTGGGCAGGAGGTACCCAGGAGGGAGCATGGCTGCGGAGTTGGGAGCTAGGCTTGTGGGCATACCAGGACCTAAAGCAGCAGTCATGGGGCAGGAAAGAGGCAACTGGAACTTGCTGGTACCAAGATGGCATTTCATCTGGAACAGAAGGGAATTCTTTCACATAACAGTGCATAGAGCACCTCTTAACTACATCAAATGTAACACGTCAAAATCCAACGATCTGAAATCATCTTTTACTGAGTACACGTCTCCATTTCGGATACCTCATGTCCAGCTGCTCCTGTGTGTGGGTGAGATTTGCATTCCAGGTCCCGTTGGCGTGTCTGTTGTTTGATTTGGTTCAGGGAGGGTCGTGGCTGATTGGCTGCCAAGACAGTCTCCTTCGTCCAGTCATCTACCAGTTTGTGAAGATCATCTGTGAACGTGCCTCTCTTGTTGTTGCTGTTGTTGGTCTGGGCCTGAGCGAGCCGTGTAATAGGCTGAGCAGATGGTGAGGGTGTGGCTGAGGTGAGTGACGGCTGTGTCTGACTGTTGGCCGTCTGAGCCGCGGCGGTGCTTTGATTAGACCCTAAAAAGACAAAGGAGTTAAAAATTGGCTCAAAAAAATGAATTAAAAAAAAAAGACTGAAATCAATTGGCTACTGTATGGCATAATGTAATGCACTTTGACAAAATGAATATCACTTTCAGGACTGTTACACACATTTTGCCAAGATAGCAGCCAACTGATTGCAACATCAATGATAATCTACAAATGAAATGTTTGATATGCAAGCAATGACAAAATTCAGCAATCGAGACACACTGCCATGCAAAACCACAACCAACGTAAATTGATAAAACAATCTGTACCAATATATACATATATTCAAGAAGATCCGCCACATTTTCAAAACCATAAAGAGAAAATAAAAGTGCACACACAAACATATGAAGGATTGGATTTGTGAGGACAGAAGAAGAAAGACAGAGAGTAAGAAAGTAAATGAGATAGTTACTACTACTGCGCTCTTTGCCTAGACATAGTCGTTTCAGAGTGGACCCTATAAGAAGGTAAAACAGCACAAGACAGAAACAGTTAGGCCAGAACACACTGCACAGCACATGTGGACAAGCTGCTTTAAAAAGGACATTCAGTTATCAAAACAACTGGGGAGAGAGAGAGAGGAGAGGAGGACGAGGGGTTTAAAAATCAGTGAGGAAGACTGGAAGAAAGAGCCTAGGAGTTTTCTTTAAAATGGGCAACCATTGTAAAAGTTGACTATTGGAAAGTATATCTGTCAAGCTAATAAAAGAGAGCACACGTAGTCTTCATTTGTGATGTTCGATCTGCGTTTATAGTGACCTTGTCGGCATGGAGACAGATCTTATGCTGCCTTGTAAATGAACTTAAGGACAAGGTTTTTTTTCAAACAATGTTGTTATATACAGAACTCTGGTAAAGTGCACTCACTATCATCTTAATTAGCTTTACAAATAAAGAGTGGGATATTTAGGTTTATTTGTAAGATTTAATATGAATTACTGGTCCATTAGTTGGCAGGGAGAGTAACTGTTTTCTAAGAAAGTAAAGCACTGGAGTAAAAGGAGATCCCTTTGCCGATGTGAGAATGCCTGTGAAACAAAATGTGAAGCAAAAATAAATAAAACTTAAAAGTGAAAGAGCACACACACACTAGAAGGGAGTCGTCAGAGTCGGCACTTGTCAGACACATGCAGGTAACTCAGGAGAGGTGGAAGGAGAAAAACAAAAAGTAGTAATATTGATGATACAGCCCTTCATGTGGTCATGTGGCGGAGCAAGTCTCCATCAGTGCCCTGCCTGGCGGCTGCACCATGCACGTCTTCTCCCTCCAAACATGAGGGACAGAGAGCGCTCTCCTCTACCACAGCAAAGGGCCCTGCTTATCAGGGAAGGGCTGATTTCTGGGGGGGGTTCTTTGTGTTAGTGTGCACAGGACTACTGACTTGGGCAAAGGGCCCTGACTTGGGAGATGCCATTAAAATTAACAGTGGATGGAAACACACAACAAATAAAAAGGGTTTAAAGGCTTTGGCATTTTCTCTCTCTCACACAAACGTATACAAACACACTTGTCTTGTTATAAATGTGGTGGCCTGTCATTAACAAAATACATTTCCTAGCCTCTAACCTTTACAACTGAATTTCTAACCCATTGGTTTGATTAACACTTATCTAAAATATATTTCTCCTATTAGGAATTCGATGTTACCATTTATTATTGCTCCTATTTATCATTATTTATTATAAATTGTCTTATTAACATCCCTCCTCTTTTTAATTCAACTGCAGGAGAAGATGGCTTGGAGTTCATCCCCAATTTAATTATTTTAGTAACCTATTTATTTTGTTCTTGGTGGTGGGATTTTAACAAATTAGTTGTAGTTGTAATAAGGGACTTTAAAGTTTTTTTTAACCCTCACGGTCCCCTTGTGCCTGTGTCTTACCTAACCTAACCCTAACTACAACCTATTTGTCTTAACCCTCAGCCATTTAAACTTGTGGGGTCCCCACAAAGCTACTGTAGTCCACAAACACACATCCATACGTCCCAACAGGCACACTGCTTGTTTCAAATCTGACCTCAGGCCCATGTTTGGAGAGGATTAGCCATTCACAAGCTCAGTATGTCTGTGGCGCCAGAAGCACTGCACAAAGCATTTGTATGATGGGGAGGGGGTTGTACCCCCAAATGAATGGTTATGAGTGTAATCGTGGCTCGGTGGATTGTATATAATTGCCAGAGGAAATTGTGTGTATAGAGAAATATCTACAATTATTATGATAATTAAGCATTGAAGGCCACACATTAAGATTTAAGAGGCGTGCACACCCTGGAAATCTTTCCTTCTAAATCTCCAAACCAAGACACTGGATGGTCTAAGGGGTCAATTAAAAATTTCAGAAGCAATAGCAACTTAATCTTTTCTTATTACTTTCACACTAAGACACAGCATCTTACTTCAGCATAAACACATCTTTAGCAGGTATAGTTGTCATCTCAACGTGTGATCTACCTGCCTACACAAATCACACCAGGTCTGAAGTCATCCTGCATCTCTGCTGCACAGATACGGGATCAAAGAAAGGTAGCATGTGGCCTAAATGCATGTCTTACATACATGAACCATCAGCCACTGTGTCTTTTGTGATCATACTACTGGAATCAGAAACTCACGAGAATTTTAAATTGTTGATAAAAAGGCTGCAATCAAATTCACATTGTCGACAGGTAAATTATATCAGAGGATGATTAATTTATCACTCTGATGGTATCCTTTCATCACCGCAAATTTCCAAAAACGTCACTGAAAGCCAGATTTTAAATCAGGGTTTGGGAAAGTAATGGGTGACAGTTACTTCTGTGCCACCTCGATTCCATTGCCAATGCTGATTTTTAACTTAATTCGCTAAGATTATAATAGTGGTCATACTTGCTAAAGCTCTTCTCTTGGAAATGACAAACGAACCTGGGATCCAACAGAATTATTTTCTAACCTAAGGTGTAAATATGACCCGTTTCACTGATTGCTTGAAGGAAAGGAAACATTTTCTGGTTGCACAAACCTTTCAGTGTGCCTATGTTATACAGGATCAAATGACTTTGTTTATCATACCAAAAATCTTGTGCATGTGATGGATATCCTCTGGCTGTCAAAACAAAAATTATACAGAACACAAGGTTGTTGAGGGAAAGGGCAGGTGGTAGGGATGTAAGATGGGTGATGAATATCAGATGAGGATATAAGAGTAATGATATTATATATCATAAAAAACATTGTTAATAGAGAGAGAGGTAGGTTAATAAAGACATGGAAATGAGTGAGGGGAAATAGAAAAGAACAAATACAAACAGATGGACAGAGACACAGGTCCACTGAGGAATCTAGTGCGTGGTTTGCTACTAGATTTATAGGTGACTCTCTCTGACGTTTGGTGGTAAACCGTCCAGCCTGTAAAAATGAATATAAGAGGGAAGAAGAGAAGAAACAAGAGAGACACTTTGTAAAAGTGCACAGAGACTGCGATGTGAAACCCCCACCATCAAAAGCACCAGCAAAGGATATCAGGAGTGTACGAAATGCAGGATACCAATATTACATCTGGTTAATAATAAACATTGTAATTATCATCAGTCTGATTTAATTACAACTGATTATGAGCAACATCAGGGGAACCAGAAATAAAAACTCCCAATCAGTTAAAGATACTGTAGTTGTGTTTTGGTTTTTGCTTGGTGGTCAATTTGCATACTGTGTATTTAATGTGGTCAAATCAAAGTATTTACTGTGTTTATAGAACAATTTGCAACATCTAGCGATAGTAGTGCTTCTAGCATAAAACCAAAAAATACATTTTTATTTGAGAGATTGAAATGTGAAATTTTACTAAAAGAAAAATGTCAATCTAAAAAAAGAAATGATTCAGCCAGTTAACACAAGAAACAGAAGCTTCTGGGGCTAAGTTTGACTGAGGCACAGATTTGACAAAAACAAATTCAGATATTAATTCAGTCATGAGCAGCACAAATAGGCCGAGTTGTTGATCATCTTTAGATCAACTAGCTTGTAATGTATTGAGGTAAAACATAAACAAAAACAACCCACAAGTACCACTTTCCTTAACTGAACACATGTTAGCCACCATTCGACCTTAATGGCGGTTTAGTAGATAGCATGACCCATCCACACACACACACACACACACACACACACACACACACACACACACACACACACACACACACACACACACACACACACACACACACACACACACACACACACACACACACACACACACACACACACACACACACAAGCATGCAGATGAACCTATAATGTGTACCTTGGCCAGGGCCTGCTTGAGGGGCCATTCCATCGCCATGTAGTCCAGCGTAGATGTTGTCTGAAGAGAACGAGCCCTTCAGCGAACAGGGTTGCTGTGTGTGAACCTGCTCTGGGGCAGTATGGGGATGACTGCTAGAGCTGGAGCTGCCACTGGAGTGGGCAGAGCCATCAGACAGAACTGAACTTTTAGCCGGGGAGCTGGATGAACTGGCACAGCTCTCACCTAGGAAAAGAAACAAGCATGACTCAGAATGAATCACTCTGTGAATCATACACCTACAGTTTTCTGAGCCTGACGTCATCCGTGTGTTTACCAGTGCAAAAGAAATTGTGCTTCAGACTGAAGCACTAATCACACAACCACCCCCACCACACACACACCTTTCCTCTCAGTGGCGGTGTTAAGATTGTTTTTAAGTTGCTGCACCATCGGATTGAGCAGTTTTCCAGCCTTCAGCTTGTGTTTGCTGGCTCTACGCCTCCGGCCACTTGGGGGTGCTGCATGAAGTGAACCCACGTTGGGAGGTAGACTTTTGCCCAGCTCCTTGTACAGATGCTCAATCTCACCCCTCTGGAATGCCTGCAGCTCAGAGATCTCCTTCATGTGTCTGGTGAGAAAGTTACAGGGAGAGCAGACAAAAAATTAGCTTAAAGGGCCACTGAGAGGCTGCTTTTCATGGTCTTTTTTCAAGATTCCTTTCGTAACTTACACTCCGTTTAATCATGGCTTGCAGAGATGATACCTATGTCTCTCCTCATTTGTGTGTTGAATTACTGATTCATTTCAAAACCTCATCTTTTAGAAACAAGTTGAAACAACTCAGCTGACAAACCTCATCGTCATAGCATTTGTGGGTTCAAGGCAGTCATTAATGTCCCTGGAAATATTGAGGTCACATGGTGCCCACCTGCAAACTGATTTACCATCATTTTGCCTTTCCAACCTTAACTGTCCACACACAAACCCAGAAGCAGCTTTGGGTTCATTATTTTATCAATCAATCCTCAAATAATCCTCCTCGTGCTGTATAATTTAAACCTGTCCACTTCATTCCACATCACCTTGATTTTTTATTTCATTATAAACAATTAATTTTGGAGAAACTCTGCATAAAAACCAAATATTGCATTCTGACGAAGATAAATGATGAATTTAAGGCTGAACATTAAAAACATTTGCTGCAGCTTTGCATGAGTGCATCTGTGGAAGTTACTTTACTTTTCTCTTAGTTTTTGTAGCTCCTTCTTCATATCTGCATCCTCAAACTCAGAGTCGTTGTCACTGCTGATGTAAGATGAGTGGGCATGTCCTGCTGAAGGTGAGGGCACGTGACCATTCATTGCCACGGGCTGTCGGCTTGGTGAATCCGAGCTCTGCTCACTTTTGCTCCGACCAGTGCGCCGTAGGAAGGCCACTGCCCTCTTCATGAGGTCACTACCACTGTGCTCAGACAGGGCATGAGCTGGGGGAGCGGGGTGGGCCGGAGGGAGAGCTATGCTGCTGCTGTCCTCATCTGCTGAGTCAGAGTAGAGGTGGTGGTAGTTGTTATGCATCGGACTGTCAATGGTCTGGGCTCGGGGGATATGGTGCGGGGTGACATCAGAACTGGAGGTGGGGGTGGCTTTGTAGAAGTCTGGTGGGGCAGAGTAGCGGTTACTACCGTGGGGTTTGGATGTTCCTGCTTTCTCCTCGTCGGCTGCAGTCCCCACACAGGATCTGCCCACAGCCATACAACCCTTCTCTTTCCTGCCTTTTCCCTGGGTCTGACTGTGAGACCCTCCAGAACCACTAGAGGGTGCTGTAGAACTGCAGGTGCTGCGGCTTGTCTTACTTTTCTCTAAACGATATATGACATCCGGAGAAGTGGGAATGATCTGGAAAGAAGAGCAGCTCATGTTCATAACAAAATCAAGTTCCATAAACGTCATAAACAAGTACACTTGACAAGCCTGTAATGTGATCTAATTTGGTCAATGGTCATTTTTGTTGAGCTGATTTGTTTAAAGGATTATGAGCAAAGGAAAGAAAGTGGGTTCTTACTTGAAAACGGCTTTTGGATCCGTATGAAGTGGAGCTGGCAGTTGCATCTCTTCCTTTCAAAACCCTGTCAGCTAAAGGAACAGGAAGGATAATGTCTTGTAAAACTATTTTAAAAAGAGAAATGATTAATGTGATATGGACATTACATAAATCATTTGACCTACCTGCCACTGCAGAGTCACTTAGTGCACCCACACTATCTGTGCGCTCCAGAATCTGAGGCTAAGATAGAAAGAGAGAAGTGTTTGTGTGGGAGCTTGGAATAATAATAATGTCAAACAGTAATTCACTACATGCGCTAGATCAGCATGATGAGGCGGCTACCCAGTAACCTCTCCTGACGTCAGTTTTGTCTTAATGAGTCAAACCTCTACTTAAAATGAAGCTGTCAGAGGAAGCGATCACGAAACATTATTGTACTCACAGCAGGACTTTTCAGTAAACTTTCTAAACACAGTAATGGTCTTAGCCAGTAGTCAAATCAATAACAGTGCAGGGGAAACAATTCAATGATGATTCCAATAAAAATAACAAACATCTGCACACATTTCTCACTCTCTCTCTTAAATATAGAAAACACAGTGTATTTTACCAGTGGGTCCCCCTTCTTCTTTGCAAGTCCTCCCTCAGTGCTCTGGCCGTCCGAGACTGGCGGGGTGACCACTCCCTCTGTGCTGGAGGCCTGGGGATCAGATGTCGAACTTGGAGGCTGCGAGGGAGCATGCTCCTGGTACAACAGGTTTCTCAGCTTCTCATCCAGAGTCTTGATGGTGCGGTCAACAAACTCCACCCTGCGTGGTCCCTCACTGTCTGACTCTCCTGGCCCCCCACTTGCGGGCTGCTGGTGGCTTGATGACTGAGAGTTTTGGGAGGTCTGATGTGCTGGACTCTGGGGCTGGGAGGTCACTGTCCCAGGCTGCATGGGCGTGGCATAGGGTTGCTGCAGGACCACAGACTGATGGGAGGCGAGCTGAGGGGGTAGCTCTCCAATAGGACTGGCCTTCTCGATGGGCTGATTTGTCTGAGACGAGGCCAAAACTCCAGCTGCTCCTTTATCAATGGCATTCACATCCAGAGAGACAGGTGGCACAATAGCACAGCATGGAATTTCCGTCACCATAGAGACAGCAGAGATGCAAGGTTCTTCCACAGGAAGGGAGTTTTGATGTCTGACTCCAGCAGCAATGGCATGTTTAGTTACACAGGGCTGAGTCTGCTGGACCCGAGATTTTCCAATGTTTTGGTCTGGAGGTTGTACTGAGCTCTGAGCAGCAGGGGGCAGAGCGGGGGAGGAGGAGGGTGGGTTTTGAGACGATAAAGATGCGACCGGGGTAGTCACTGCAGTTGTGTTGCAGTTGGGCCTGACTGATGATGAGTTCTCAGCTTCTGAAGAAAGAAAAAGATCAGAGTTAATTACAGGGAAACAGATTGGGAGTTAAATAGCCAAGACTGAGAAGAAAAGGGTCTGAGTCCTGTGAGTGCCAGAGTGTTATATCACAGCTTGTCTTCCCCCATCAGGATCTGTCAGCTGGAGTATAAATCCTGCCGTTCTACCACTGCAGAAGCACTCTTATATAACTGACCCCACCGGTATAACTGCACCGGCGCACACTCGAATGCATGTGAAGCCTCTTCAGTAACGAGAGCAGCAAGTGAGACACCAACAGTTCAGTTCATTCTATAGAAAATATGAGAATTTGGTCTGATAAGCAGTAAGTAATATGTTGCATACCCTGGGCTGGAGTGATCTGAGATGCAGTCTTCTTATTGTCTGGCATGGGCGTCTCGGCTACAGGGCAGATGATAAACCAGCGCTTCCCAGTATGGAGGACTGTCAAGCAGGGAGAGAAAGAAAGTCTCATAAAACCCCATTTATTACAAAATCACTTCAGTAGATGAGCTAAATTTACTGACTGATGATTCAAAGAAAACTAACACAGATTGGAAGAATACAAACTGATTTTCATTCATTCAATCATTCATATTCCAAAGTCAAACCATAACAGGCTTCTTAAATGTAAATATCTATAAATGTACAGGAAACCACTTACTAGAACTGAAAAGTGTACATGGACTTTGTTTAAATTAATACGAGTTTCTGGGGATCAAAGTCTTACCATTTTGTTGGTACACCGGCTGTGGGGTGCTGGGCGCTGATGCCTTCAATCCCAAAAGAACAAGAAGGATTACTTTAAAGAGCTGATGCATGTGCATTCATTTAATAGACATGTGAAAAGTTTCCTCAAGTAGCCAAAGAGACAAACTTCAGAAATAAATTCAGTTAGACACATAGTTTCACATCAGCAAAAAATGTATTTATGGCATCTCTCGTTGGCAGCATGCAGGCAAAGTCATCTTGAGAGTCTGTAGAGAGTCATCTTGAGAGTGCTGTCAGGATGATGTATCCAAGGAAGGGGCACTCGTAGACAGATTACACTATTACAGCTACTAACTATCAGCGCTTCCTTTCTCACCTCTGTTCCTAGTGTGTCAGTTCCTTCGCTCCGTTTGGGACTGCCTCCCTGGTCAGAGTTCCTCTCACCCTCTGTGTCCTCACTCAGTATGTCCTCAGCTTTGTCCACAATGTCCTTCATTTGTTCAATGAAGACCTCTCTTTCCACAGGTAAAATGAAATCGTTCTCCACCTGAGAGGAAGGATGGAGAAAAAGACAACAGGTTTTTAAATTCTTTATCTTAACAAGCAATAGCTAAATTAAACTGTGGTCATGGCTGCGCCAGGATCAACAGATGCATGTTTTTAGTGACTCTAAAGAGTAGAATAAATACAATTATTGAAATTGCACATATATTGTCTTAATGTAATTTGCTGCCAACATTAAGCAAACCTAGTCTCAAGTTGAATGTATTTGTATGTAGAAAGTATTTATATTTTCTGATAATTTGTTCATCAAGCTTCACAAGCAGGGATTTGCCTTGGACCAACTGTCTTATCCACAACAAGTTAGTGGATATGGAGTTAACATTTATGCTATGAAAAATTCATCTGTCTATAAATATGAACCAAACTTGAACTGGTTGAGGTTGGAGGAGAGAGAAAGAGCAAGACAGAAACACTGAGATTTTTTGCTGCATTGCAGCTGCGAACAGCACCACACAGAGTTTCAGAGCCATAAGAAAACTTCTAAGGCAACGCACAACTGACAGACACTACTGACTGAACTGACAGACACTCCTGCATACCATGTATGTGGCAATCTCCTCTGGTGCATCTCCGTCCAGGTCAAACTTGAATGTGACCATCTTATGGTTGTGAGTTTCCAACTGACACTCTACCATCTTATCCCCAGTGTTACACACCTGCAGGAACAACAGACAAATACATACATTATCTATTATTTCTTACATAGGCTTTAAGTAATATGTCCCTTATTAGGATGTATAAATATATATATTTACTCACATTGAGCATGCTGAGTTTTGGCCTGCTGGTTTTCTCTTGACGAGAGCGAGTGCGTGTTGACCTGCGATGGTGTTTGCGGACTTTCCCTTCTCCTTTGCCTCCATGTGTCCCCTCATAACCATCACTCATCTCCTTCCCTGACGTGGCGTCAGAGGTGACACTTAATTGGGGAAGAAACAACATTAGTGTAAGTAATATTATCTGAATAGCCAACACAAAGCTTTACTATTCAGGGGAGCTATTGCTATTATATACCTGTATGTTAGAAACTAAAATAGCAGATATGTACATATTGTCTTATCAGTGTACCAACTACAGAAGCTGGACAAAGAGAAATACTGTTACAATAAGGCGTGTGATGAATAAAAGAAGTTCTTTAAGTAAAATGTTTAGATAAGCACCTCTAGCGCGATACAGAGACTAAAATCTTTGACTGGTGGATAAAAGAGGGCTTCACGTCTTGAACTTCACTCAATACAGAGGTTAAAAGAATGACAGATGCCATCAGTGTGCCTCAGAGTGACATCAACGTGTTTACTTCAGGAGGAAGAGGTAGTTGGTTAAACATCACTTTTGATGTTCAGTGGAACACTCAATGTTTTCTAAACAAAAACAATGTCTCTGTAAACTACAGCAACAGTAGTGTAGCGAACCAGTGTCAGTGAGAACATGTCTGTTTACAAGTGTTACAGAGTGTTGGTGTGGCTACTATAACAGTGTAAACACAAACTTCCACATTTTCAAATAAGGAAGACCATGTTTATTATTAAAAAAAATTTAGGTCAGTGCCTATCAAACTGAATTTTCATCTAGAGATTAATGTTCATTTGACAACATATGAGATTACACTTATCAGATAGGTATTTATTACAAGTGCAATCACTGACTTGTCACCTAGAAAAATAAGTACCTGTCATAGCTCTGTCCTGCAGTGTGTTTCTCTGTGGTTTGATCCTGAAAACAAACAACCAGAGAGAGGGTTTCAGATAATGTATCTGATTGTGAAGAGAGAGAGAGAAACAGTGATATTGTATGCGAGTGTACTGGTATGTTTTCAAAGCACTGTGGGTAGAGGAAGAAAAAAGTTGGAAAAAGAGTGAGTCATGTGTCAGTACCTCCGTGTTGGTCTCTGCAGCTCCTGTTAGAGAACCGAGAGGTTTCTGCTGAGTCACACTGGAGCTGGCAGACCCAGATGATGCTTGCTGAGAGTCCGAGGGCTGCAGCACAGGAATTTGGCTCTGAACCTGACTCTGGGCCTGCAGGGCCAGCTGGCATGGGTTACTCTTGTCCAGATTGGCAACAGTGGTGGCTGCGCCTGGATCAGTTCCATTATAAAGAGGTGAGGAGAAAAGTGCAGGCTGGACTGGCTGAGCAGAGGGGACAAGCTCAGGATGGCTGACCTGGGCCTGCTGGGGACAAACAAGATTACACATAGTCATCATCTTTCCCCATCATTATTACAAGTATAACTACCACATATTGGAAGATGCTGAATCCTTTTGGTGTTCAACAATGTATTTGGCTGTTATGTTGTTTCTTTACAAGATTTCTTCCTACATCTGAACCATTTATCTTAATCGACTTTAACATATAAAGGCTCATTATCCTTCAGCTACGGAACAACAACACAGCTATGAGCAAACAAAGCTCTAAAACAATGTGACAGAGATTATCACAGTCAAAGACTACAACCACCCTTAACACACAGGAACACTCAAAACTCCAGTTCACACCTTCTTGGTAAACAACAGCACTCCATAGCACCCATCATAATTACCTGTATCAGAGGCTGAGTGCTGCCATTTGTGGGAGGGTGTGTGTTGTGGGAAGGGGAAATGTGCATGTGTATGGGATGGGTGTTTAATGCAGATATAAGTGCTGGTTGTGAATGAGGAGCTTCATATCTAACACTCTGCTTCAGAGCAGTGTTGGGCTGGTGCTGTGGGGATGCGGGTTCCATCTTACCCAGCCCAGGTGAGGGGGAAGGTATGAGGGACACTGGGATGGGTGAGACTAATGCATTTTCAATGTGTAAAGGGGAGAGAGGGGAGACAGAGGGGGTAATTGGAAGAGTCTGTCCGGGAGAAAGAAAGATGTGATTAAGAGAAGAGGTGGTTGAAGGGTGAGGGGCAGTGTAGGGGTAAGGATAGGATGATTCACAGTCAGTCACAGCTGTCATCACCTGGACTGTGGGATACTGTGAAGGAAATTGAAGGAAAAGAAAATGGAAGAAACAGAGGAAAATCAAATACTCTAAAGAATAATGTTCAAACAAATATAGGAGGAGGATAGAAGATACATTGTTTCAAGTCAATGCTGTTACTGATCTGTAATACAATGTAAGAAATTAGTAAAAAAAAAAAATACCTGGGGTTGGTGTGTTGGTGGTAGAGAGGTTGATATCTGCAAAGGTTGGAATTGTTGATTGACATTAGCCTGGGCCATTGGCTGTTGAGGGGGAAGTGCCTGGGTCAGCATACTGGGAGCAAACTGGCTGAGATTCTGCGCATGGCCCTGTCCATCTTGTCCAAGCAGGGATATGCTCTGTCCAGCAGGAATATTCTACGGATGAAAAAGGAAGAGAAAAAGAGAGAGAAGTGGTCAAGTTATGGCAGGGCTTCCAATTTGACCTCTCCTTTTGGAAACCTGCATTTCCTGCTATTGATTCCAGAATAATTCATACTTTCCTGTCTCTAAGCAAAGTAAGCCTCGGAGGGCTGGCGGATGCAGCAGCTTAAACCACTGTTATTGTTTTCATTACTGCTTACATTATCTCTCCGTTGGCTCCTGTCCGAGGAAACTCCTGTTTATTGAGTTGTTCATTTTTTTCCCCATTCAACTGCTGTTCAAGAAACACAGCTGCTTCCAATTCGGCTGCACCAAATCAAACCCAGGGACCATAATATGAGTAGGAGCAAATCTAATAACAGCACTGCCACAAATAGTGTTCCCTTGTTGAGGTGCAGTAATTTCTCTCCCTCCCCTAGTGAGTCCTACAGTGAGTCCTACAGTAACAAAATGCATTGAGACAAAGGCATTCTACCTGATTCAGGAGAGCAGCGATGTAAAGATAGGGTTGAAACTGATGAAAAATGAAAACAGGGCGAGTCAGAGGAGGAGAAACAAACATAAAAACACAAAACTGGGGCACTGTGTATGCCACTAAGCTCTAATGCACCACTTCTAAACTCACCTGTTGAGAAATATGTGCAGCCTGGCTATGCTGGGAAGAGGCAGGAAGGCTCTGAGGAGTCACCATCTGAGTAGCCCCTCCATAGGTCTGTGAAGCAGCAGTGGGCTGTGCAGGATGGTACTGGCTCTGAGCTGGAGCAGACTGTTGGTGCAGGACATTGAGGGCCGAGTGTGCATAGCTCTGAGAGGCAGCATCAGGGGGACCTGCAGCAGGGTAACTCTGATGTGTGGCTGAAACCTGCACAGCTGATGTTGCTGTGAGATGAGGGTGAGAAGCTGGGGTCTGAACATGTTGGACAGTAGACTGGGACACGTCCTGGATTTGATGTGCAATTGCTGCGTGCATGGCTTTCTGCTGTAGAGCTGGGGTGTGCAATTGCTGCTGACTGGGATACTGATGACTTTGAGATTGGTGGATAGGCTGTTGTGCAATTTGTTGGTGTAGGGGATGCACAGTATCTTGGTTATGCTGGAGTTGAGGTTGAATATAAGCCTGTCCAGCATTCTGTGTTTGTATGCTGGATTGAGTGTTTTGTGGTAAGGGCTGTTGGTGCTCTTGCTGAACGGGGATCTGTTGGTTGTAAAGTGCTGGTGTGGAGGAGCTCTGACAAGGTTGCTGACTTGGCAGTTTGACTGCAGCTTGGACATGCTGCAGTGTGTGTGCGGGATGACACTGGGCTGTGGCTGCAACAGCTGCGCCTACAGATGCAAGAGGCTGATGTGCTGGCAGGGCGGCTGCTGCTGTAGTCAGTTGCTGAACTGGAGGTGGATATCCTGATGTAGACTGAGCCTGTTGTTGAGAGGGAGCCACATAGTTCTGACACGTTTGTTGGACTTGCAAAGAAAAAGTTGAAGAGTTTGCTGCTGTTGCCGGTTGCTGTTGGTAGCCTGCTGCTTGGTGGCTCTGTGCAACATGTTGTGGCACAGATGAGGCTGAAATAAGTGCTGCAGCTTGGGTCTGTTGCACAGTTGGAGGTGGATAGCCAGCAGCGTTGCATGCATGCTGGATGTTGACTAAACATTGACCGGCTGGAGCTGGTGTTGCAGCACTAGGTGGACCAGTATATGGAGCTGCAGGGTAACTGGGTCCAGGCTGGAGGTACTGCAGTGGTGTGGTCATTGCTGTGCTGGAAGAAGGCAGGCCTTGGACAGAATGTTGATTCTGTTGCCCTGCAGAACTGGTCTAAGGAAAACAAAGTGGGGAAATTAAAGTTAATTAAAGAATTATACAGGTCATGGATAAAATCACAAAAGCTAATAATTGTGCTGATTGCATTTAGTCATACCGAATGCGAGTATAACGAGAGGATAAAGGATAAACATAAGTTAATGAAACATCTGTTACAACAATGAGCAGGCGGTGACAGGTGTGAGATAAAATAAGGACCCAAGGGAGGAATAGCAGACTGACAGGAGGGAGATCAGACAGCCACCCCTTCTTCAACCAGAGGCCATCTATTCAAGGCAAGCTAAGGAGAAAGATTGCTGTAGCGTTCAGCCAGTAAAGCAGAAAGGGAAAAATATAAAAAAAACTAGAAAGGGATTTGTTAGGGTAAATCAGCAGAAATTGTGCCAGTTAGAGATTTTGCCACTGGCCTCCGACATGATCAAGCTTATCATTTCTAAGAAGACGGTCAGCTCTGGAGGCCTATGCAGGCAGCAAGACTCAGACAGTGGACAGGAGATCAGACCAGCTCCATGCAGAATAACGTTGTGCCTTCTACTGGCAGGGAGAAATCAGTTAAGCAGGTGTTGGGCTCCATATAGGAAACCAAAGTTGCTTGTCTGCTACTGTAACCTACCACTCCCACAGCCCCGGTAACTTGCTGCTCTCCGGCACTGAATCTAATCATGCTGTCCTGGAGGGGTTCTTGATCCGCAACTGAGCTGCCACCCAGGAGATGACTCGTCAGGCTGCTGCCTCCATCGCTGCGAGCAGGACTGTGTGCAGCTGAGGGGTGCAGCAATGAGGCCTGGGAGGGTGTGGCATGACAGGGGGCTGCTTTGCGGCCGGTTATATTGAACAGGGACTTCTGCAGCAGTGAGAAATCAGAGCAATCGCTGGAACCTTTTGGCCGACCATAACCAGGGGGGGTCATGGTTCCACCAGAGGACGGCTGGTGCCTTAAGTCACATGGACAGTGGTGTGCTGGCATGGCAAAAGAAGGGTAGCGGTGGCTTCCTTCTCGTGACTTCAAAAGAAGCAAAGAGAGGCAGGCCTGGCACATGTGGGTTTTATGCATTGCAAAATGGTGGTTGTGATGACTAGTTACACTCAGAAGGCTGCTGAGGTCAGAATGTCTGCGTCCACTTGGCACAGGTAGTGCTGAGTTCTCACTGGCCTCTGATGTCGTTCTGATGCCGGTGTCACTCAGGCGACGATATTCAGAAAGTGACGACACAGGGGAGAGCTGCAGCAGAGGCAGAACACCCTGGGTGGGAAACCCGTCGCCAGCCTCTGAGTGAAGCTCAGAGGGGCTGAGTTCGGACTGGTTCTCTGGTACTGTGAAGCTGGGGCTGGGACTAATCGATCTCCGAGATTGACTGAAGGCATGCAGTTGAGCATTGTGGTTGCCCCTGCGTGTGTCAATAACAGGAGCACTTCCTCTCCGGGCTGCTGCTCCCAATCGAGTCCTGAGCTCTGGACTCAGTGCTCCCCCCCATATTTCACCCTTCTCACAGGAGTGAGGCCGATCTGTGAGAAAAGGGCTACTGCTCTGGAACTAATTGAGGAGCAACCCAAAAGCAAAACATATGTTACTCAAAACGAACAGATTATAACCAAAATAAAGTTGTTGTAATGATAAGATCAGGACAAACAAATTTGCTTGCAAGGATACATGAATGTAATGAAAGTGCTAATGAAGATTGATTCCCTAAAAAGAAATGCATATGTGTGAATGTAGCACCCGTGTTCAGTATCAAGGCAAAGTGAACAGTCACTGCTTTGAAAAAACTGTGTATATTAAACTATATCTGATCATACATTGTCCACCTGGGTGTGTGCTCTTGATACAGACCTGCTGCGTTGCCATAGTAATAGGCTCCAGCAGGGACTGGTAGAGGACACTCTGCTGGCTGCTGTGGGAGTCTGAGTACACAGTGGAGCCCATGCCACTGTCAAGCGTGCGGTCTGCTGCAGAGACACACGCAAATCATGCACTCATAAAAAAGTCAAAGATTGAATTTGTGTTTTAAGTGGAGGAGAGCAGAATCTCTTACATGTGACTGAGGTGGCACTGGCTGGTAGGTTACACAGCGTGTTGTGCTGGTCTGCATCTTGCTCATCTGGTTCCAGCATAGGGGGCTGTCCTACATGTGCAGCCCCAGCTGAGATGCCCTGAGACGGAGTCATCTGGACCCTGTGTCCTCCTTCACCCTGATCCGCTGCAACTGCAGCAGACACTGTTCTCTCTCTTCTCCATTTGATCAGTGCCACGCGATCCCTGATCGACTTTCCCACAGTCTTAGCATCACTCTCGTGGAAGAAGCCAGCCTCCACCTGACAAAGAAAAGGAAAGAGCATGACTTCCAGGGTATTTTTAGCACGGAGCATGTGAGAGAAAAGAGGATGCATTAAAAATGGGAGCGTGTAAGGGAGAAAAGGGGATCAGAGTAATTGGGAACTGCTCCCTCTGTCAGCGGTTAGTTCATTGTTTAGAACTGATACATCTGCAAATAAAAAAAGCATTGTATTGAAGACTACATTATGAATTTGATTAGGCTTCATTAGCAAAAAAGCAATAATGAATGACCAGGAGATCCAGCTTCATCATTAGTGAAATATTACATCTCCGAGGTTGCCTGTGTGAAGAGACATGACTCAGAGTGGATGAAGAGTGACATGACATAGAAGCTTGCCGGCCATACAATCTCTTTGTGCTGTTTATCCATATGTCTGCCCACATCCCCACGGAACTTGTTATAGAGAGGCCTCGATGTTTTATTTTTCTGGCTTTACAGCCTGATCGGCACAACACAGACAAATTGAAGAAAGGATCAGACAACAAAGAGGGGACGACATATGTGGGAGAGGGAAAGTGTCAGAACGAAAATACAAATATTGGTTGAAAAAGGAAATGTAATAAGAGAAAACCAGGTTATGTCATGGACTGGATTAGTTGGTTGAGGAATAAACAAAACGCTCTTTTTTATATCATCTGAGACAGACGACACTAAAGCAACAGTTGGGCAAACCTCTGTCTAAAGTTCTGTCTTTCACCTGTTTACTTACACATGAAGTGCAAGCATCTGATAAAGACGTCTTTGTACAATTTCTGGTTTTGTAAATAATATCAATTGTTGAGTTTCATCTAAAGAAAAAAACCCTGATCATAATTATCTCTGTATTATTATTAATCTACATGTCTCACTGGAGGTGTGGTCCCAGATAACATGTACCGGTTAAATGTTTCCCTGAAATCAGTTTTAGTCTAAAACAAACAATGACAATATTTATATTCTCTAGCTGACTTTGACCAGATTCTCTTTATCCTGTAAAGCACTTCAGGATACTTTCATGGCATCATCACCAGAGAACAAAAATGTAAATGAAAGGAAAAAAATAAAATACCAATCACTGTATTCCCATAATAGCAGAGTAAGTTATCACCAGCGAACTGCATTCCCCAATGATGAGATATACAGGACTGTCTCAGAAAATTAGAATATTGTGATAAAGTTCTTTATTTTCTGTAATGCAATTAAAAAAACCAAAATGTCATGCATTCTGGATTCATTACAAATCAACTGAAATATTGCAAGCCTTTTATTCTTTTAATATTGCTGATTATGGCTTACAGCTTAAGAAAACTCAAATATCCTATCTCTAAATATTAGAATATCATGAAAAAGTATACTAGTAGGGTATTCAACTAATCACTTGAATCGTCTAATTAACTCGAAACACCTGCAAGGGTTTCCTGAGCCTTGAAAAACACTCAGCTTGGTTCAGTAAACTAAATCACAAGTATGGGGAAGACTGCTGATCTGACTGCTGTCCAGAGGACCATCATTGACACCCTCCATCAGGAGGGTAAGACACAAAAAGAAATTTCTCAAAGAGCAAGCTGTTCACAGAGTGCAGTTTCAAAGCACATCCACAAAAAGTCTGTTGGAAGGGGGAAATGTGGCAGGAAACGCTGCACAACCAAGAGAGATGACCGCAGCCTTAACAGCATTGTGAAGAAGGGTCGCTTCCAGAATTTGGGGGAGCTTCAAAGACAGTGGACTGAAGCTGGAGTCCAGGTATCAAAAGCCACTGTTCACAGACGTGTCCGGGAAATGGGCTACAATAGCCGTATTCCCATGGTCAAGCCACTTCTGAACTCAAGACAACGGAAGAAGCGTCTGACTTGGGCTATGGAAAAGAAGCACTGGACAGTTGCAGAGTGGTCCAAAGTCCTCTTTTCAGACGAAAGCAAGTGTTGTATTTCATTTGGAAGTCAAGGCGCCAGAGTCTGGAGAAAGGCTGGAGAGGAGCAAAATCCAAGTTGCTTGAAATCCAGTGTGAAGTTCCCACAGTCAGTGATGGTTTGGGGAGCCATGTCAGCTGCTGGTGTTGGTCCACTGTGTTTCATCAAGTCCAGAGTAAATGCAGCTGTGTACCAAGAGTCTGCTGAAAAGCTCTATGGAGATGAGGATTTCATTTTCCAGCATGATCTGGCACCTGCCCACAGTGCCAAAACCACCAGTAACTGGTGTACTGACCATGGCATTACTGTCCTCGATTGGCCTGCCAATTCCCCTGACCTGAACCCCATAGAGAATTTGTGGGGTATTATGAAGAAGAAGCTGAAAGACACCAGACCCAACAATGCAAATGAGCTAAAGGCCGCTATTGAAGCATCCTGGGCATCCATAAACCCTAAGCAATGCCACAGGCTGATTGCCTCCATGCCACGCCGCATTGATGCAGTAATCCGTGCAAAAGGATTCCCAACCAAGTACTGAGTGCATTAATGGACATTTTCAAATGTTTGATTTTGTTTTGCTGTTATAAATCTTTTTTTTACTTGGTCTGAGGAAATATTCTAATTTTTTGAGATAGGATTTTTGAGTTTTCTTAAGCTGTAAGCCATAATCAGCAATATTAAAAGAATAAAAGGCTTGCAATATTTCAGTTGATTTGTAATGAATCCAGAATGCATGACATTTTTGTTTTTTTAATTACATTACAGAAAATAAAGAACTTTATCACAATATTCTAATTTTCTGAGACAGTCCTGTAAGCACTGATAACAGCTACAGAACAATGTGCCACAAAGACATGCAAACTTTACATCCTGCATTAATAAACATGGGTAAAAACGTATATTTATTGTTAAAAGGCAAAGTATGCAAAATATTTGGAGCACAATCAGATTATCTATATGACAGTCAAATATTTTAGGCAATGTAAAACAGAAATATATAAGACAAGTAAGGGAATTTCAAATCAAAATGTATTATGTATGAAAAATGAATCACTTACCATTTCTTGTGCCACAACCTCAGGGACCTCCTTTTCCAAATCAAACGCGAACTCGATGGCTCCAGTCTCCTTGTATTTCCCTTTTAACTTCTTGTGGTCCTCCACCCACAGTTTGAGGGCTATTGAGGCCTTTTTCCCATCGTCCTCCTCAGCCAGCTCGACCCTCACACCTGTGTCCTCAGCAAAGAAAGCATGGTTCAACAAGTCCTTGATGGTGTACCTGGGAGAAAGAACAGTGGAGCTCAGATTCTGGTACAAACATGTATTTCACACACTGCAGCCACTGATCTGTAATGTTGAGGGTTTGCAGATGGCCTCAGCATCGGTATATGAGCAGTTCGCCATGGTCCAAGAATTCAGGTACGTCGATAGTGAAAGGACATCTTGGCCTGGTCGAGCAAAGTAATTATACATACATGGTCACTGCCAGGACAAAGTCCCTGACTGAACCCAATCATGCTTTAAAAAGAGCCACTGGAAGCTAATTGAGGGTTATTTTTCCCCATCTGAACACAAACTCATTATGTAACAGAATTGGGAGACACCCTGCAGATATAGAGGGAGACCGCAGTGCTGCTGAGAGCCAAACTGTCAGCACCACAGAAATAAGCAGCGAGAGAGAAAGAAGGCACAATAATGAGGGCTTTTTAATGGGCCCCTGTTTGGTGACACAGGACAACGATGTGGCCATTCACTCACCGCTCCTCTTTCTTTTGGCAGATACACTCCCCAATAATCTCCTTGATTTCAGGATCCATGACCTTGTTGTAGCTGGCTGGCTTCACTCCCTGAGAAAGAGCAAATGTAAACAAAAGGCTGAGGACATGCCTTGAAATGATACTGTCTGGATGAAAAATATTGGGGAAAAACAAAGGAAAGAGTGCAGTGTGTGTGTGTGTATATGTGTGTGTGTGTGTGTGTGTGTGTGTGTGTGTGTGTGTGCACACGCTTGTCGACCTTGACAAAGTGTGGCAGCAGTGGTTAGCTTGCATCCAAGTCATTTGCAATGGAATACAAAAACTCCAAAAAGCATCATAAGAAATCTCTCAAACTACTCCTGCAACACAGTCAACGTCTATTCATGAGGGCTCAATGCATTTACTAAATTATGGCGGAATGCACAATCTCCATTCAAATTTCCAGACAGTCTTGCTGAGTTTATAAAGAGGTTGCAGACAGGTAGGAGCACCCATCTCCTACTATTCCTTTAGTCAGAAGAAGCAGCAGTCTTGAGTCTGCCCTGGTTCCTGAAGTTACTTTTGTTGTAAACTAATAATTAGAACACAGCTGGTGTAAAGTTCTATGGTATTTTGACTGCTCTGAACATCCTCAGCACATGGATGGATAGTGACCAAATCAAATAAAAGGTTTTGGGGATATTTTTCTTTTCCACTGTGAAAGGGTTTGATACTCTAAACATGTTGGTTAGAATGTCACTTTTAAAATGGTTTAATTTTATGACACCAATTTCTTTTAGTCTAGTGCTCTACCCTTCTGTCTTAGCCTGTTTTTACATTCTCCCTAGACTGTATTGTTATGTGTGGTGTTGACGTAACTTGTGAGATTATTCATTCTTTCTGCACCCAGGTAATCTATGTATTGTATATGCATACTCCAGATTAACATTCCAACCAATTATGCAGCTGCATCCTGTATGTACTCAGGGAATATATAAAGCTATCATGTTTTCTCTTTGATCAATCTCCTATTAATATCCTGCAGTGGTCTCTGCAGGGCACTCTGATATGCATATGGTAACAATCCAGAGAACAGTATCTAGGGCAATATGGGGGCCTTTGCTTCTTTAACAGCCGGTGAAAGGGTCATCTCTCAGATTCCAACACTGCCAAGTCTCAAGAGTGGAAAATCAATAACGTTCATCAAATCAGGAAGTCTATCATGACTTTAGACACCACCTAATCTAAAAACAGTTTGCGGTGTGCTTTGCTAGCAGAGGCACGCTCATTGAAATGGAATGGAATACAGCCTTTAGGCTTCATCTAAAAAACAAAGGAGATTTGGACTCCCTCTGTGACTCCATATGGCTCATTAGATTCTTCACCCAAGAAATTCAAGGCTGAGGATCCATGGCTGAAACAAACAGAGCAGTTCTCGTACTCTAAAAGAAAGCTGCGTCCCTTCAATTAAAAACACCCTGGGCGTTCTATGTGGTGAAGCAGAAAAAACATCCCTGTCCTTTCTCTGCTCCATTTTACTGGTTAATTTAGCTATTGATGTATAAATGCTTGTGTCATTTAAATTATTAATGAATGTGCTGGGTTATAAATGTAAATAATGTGTGAAAGCTAATGCGCACAGACTGCAGGTCCTGTCCTATATCTAATTTTTAAATCAATCATGAAATTTGCACATTATCGGGACTCACACTTGTGACTTTGCGGTAAATCTGAGCAGCATTCTGACACTCGGAGTAGGGGTATTCTGAGGTTGCCATCTCAAGCATACACATGCCAAAGGCGTAGACATCCACAGCCTCATCATAATGCTCCTCATACATCTCTGGAGCCATGAACTCAGGAGTGCCTAAAAAAAGAGAGAACAGCCAATGGATATGTCACTTCTTCGTTTATCATTTTACCTGAATCTGCCAAGTTACATTTCAAAGTCTCTTACCTATGACACTCTTTGCAAATGATGCTGCCTTGAGTGTTGCCAGTCCTAAATCCCCTATCTTGACTGAGCCCGTAGGGCCAGTAATAAAGATGTTATCACATTTGAGGTCCCTATGGATGATGGGTGGGGTCCTGGTGTGAAGAAAGTGGAGGCCTTTCAGGATCTGTCTGCACCAGCTCCTCAGCACCTTGGGCTTCATTACCTTGAAACGCTTTAGATAACTGCAGGAAGGAAAGGGAAAACAGGTTACCTCACAATCATGAGTTACAAAGTACATTCAAAACACAAAAGACATTTCTTAGTTTACTCTAAGTAACAAATAGTTGAATTTGTGATGTTGTCTTTCTATTTTTTGGTCAGGAGTTGTCTTCACAGTATTTGCCTGGATAAGGTACTCACGTTTTAAGCGTCCCTGACGTCATGAGCTCTGTGACTAGAACAATGCACTTCTTCCCTTTAAGGGGCGACTCCCAGAAGTCATAGAAACGGACAATGTTGGGATGCTGAAGACCCTTCAACATCTCCGCTTCCTCCTTAAAGCGCTGACGCTCCATTTTTGTCAGCTTACGATCCTAGAGGAAAAACGACAGATGCAGCAAAAAGAAATAATGAATGTGAAACTCTAACCATAGATACTTATAGTACTATATTGCTTCACAAGAAAAGGCTGTATCGTAGCAGGCACTTTCGTACACAAATTAAATTCATACATCCAGTGGGAACGAGTGAGTGAGTGGATTAGCGTTTGCTTCAGTCTTTGAGCCATATGCTGCACATCTCTAATTGGACCATATGTATATCAGAGATGATTAAAAGTCAACACTTCATGCGTGTGTGGGAAGAATCCAGATCAGTGGCTTTCTCAGGCGGTAACAAGACTTAAATATCTTGCATGGATCAAACATGGAGGCTGTGAGACACAGAATGGTGACAAACCACAACTACAATGACTCCAGGGGGAAAAGGAGCCCACAAATTAACATGGTCACACCCACAACACACTGCAGCTAAAGGTTGTATGTCATTGATCGTTTTCATCTTTCTGCTTCACTTGCTTGCTCACGCTCATCCACTACCTTTTGCTCACCCCGCCCCCTCTTATCTGCAATCTGTCTCCCTCTCTGCACCCCTAACGCCAACCACTCCCTTCTCCATCACCAAACATCCCACGCATACACATTCAGTAAGCGCTCCCTTTCCCTGAATACCTTCCCTCAGCGATTCTCCGTTAGGTTGCTCTCACACTGAGAGCACCTTGCTCTAGGTGATGCCAAGGGTTTCTTTTCTGCAATTTCCCTCTTTTAAGCCACCACAGCAACAAAAATAGACAACAGATGCGTACATTCAGTACCGAGCATGGACCAAAAGCCTGCCCCACCCCTTACCGAGGCAGACTTCACGGACGGTGGAACGCAACGAATACAACCAAGTGGATTCTAATCTATTCAATTATTCAACCACAGGGAACTGCCTGTGAGAGTAAATAGTAGAGGAAAAATTAGCCTGGATAACCTAAAAATTATCAATGTAGCAAGACACGCTGTGTGATGCAATGTGTTGAAGAGTGGAGTGATAAGATGATGAAGCATGGTGTACGCGTGTCATATCAGGTTCTGTGTGCAAGTGTGTGGGGGTGGGGATTTTCACCACACTCTTCTGAAGTCCCATGAATAATTCAGCTCTGCAGAGAACCCTTTTTACTGAGGCAAACCAAGCAGTGCAAGGGCTGGGGCTGCCCAACTTAGGTTATCCCCAAGTGTTCCTTGCTGCGCAGAAGCAGCATGTGCACGGAAGTCTACCTGAAACACTGGTCTAGAAAGAGAGACAGCGAGGAATGAGACAGACAGCTCAAAGCTAATTTTAACCCTGGAGCGATGCAGCTTTCTTGCCTTGAGGCTATATTCTCCTCTCATTTCCACAGTTTTTCTTTCTTGTTTCACCTCCTCCCATCATTTCTTCTCATCTTTAAAGAATCCTGCTCCTAACTAACCCCCAAGAGCCCACCTCAGAGTGTTCCCCCAAGTCTCACACACACACACACCCACACCCCCACCCACCCCCCCCAATTCGGTGTTCCCTCTCAGCAGACATGGGGGCTTCTGCATAATTCAGAAGTCACATGTAGACTCAGAGGTGTTGCACACAGCATTGTGAGATACACACACAGATATACATGCATATTGAGACACTGGAAGAAAGACCCCACCAAAAAGACATGCACACAGCAGACAAAGCATAAGACAGAAGCATCAATATACAAGACCTGTTAATTGTGTCATAGTTATGGTAATAAATTTGAGCTCTTAAGAAGGGTGACTCAATATTACATTATATTTGAAATCAAAACTTTGCTTCCAACAGACCCTCTAGTGTCTGTGTGCATGTATATCTTCAGCATCTTATCAAGACTCAGCTGGCTACAGAGTGTGGAGCCGCCCAGGTGAGGTTAAACACACAGACAGAAAGCCATACTGGGCAGCAGGAACAGAAAAATAGATTGTGACACGAGCAGGAAGCAATCTATAAAGCCAAGCTCCACACTTCTGCCACCCACTACATCTGTGTGCTGAACTCTATTAGTTCCCCGGCTCTGGTGGCTCATACATCAGCACAGATGCATCAGGATGAGATACAGTGGGCCTCTGGAGGGGACCAGGTAACAGATTAAAACATTAGTCCTGGGAACATCACTGGCTAATATACCATGTAATTGCAAAACTATGTGTTGAAATCAAGTTCCTGACCAAATGTCACATGTCGTTTCCAAGAAGAAAGCACCTTCAGTGTGGAGTAATGGCTGTGAGTTCAGCTACTTTAACTGAGTATCTAAGGCTAGAGACAAAAACGCTGCAGAAGTCACAGTTCCCAGTTAGAGGAACTGGTTGTAGGCTCTAGGTGTTCCACTTTCAACATATAAAATAATCAGCAATGGCTCAACCACTGCTTTAGTTTGACTTTTGTATCACTGCAGGTACACTGGAGTACTGGCACCATATGTGTTTTCTTAATCAGTATGATTCATCCTCATGTCTACTTTTAAGTACCTGTTTATTTGGGCTACACATTTTCTTTCTACAAGTACAACATACAGGATATAGAAACCACCATGCTATAGTCGAATGTTTAAATACATTTATAGCTTATGTGTCCTTGGTAAACAAAATAAGCTGTGTAATGTTGTCAACATCACTTATCAAGCTTGTAATTATTGTACTTATTTGCCTGTCAAAGTCATAGAGTAGAGTAAACACATGCCGTGCAATACAAATATGTAAAAACAACAAGAGCCCTTCATGTGAAATCAGTTCTGGAGGATCCTGCTATTCAACACACACAAGTACTGAGCTAACAGTAAAAAGATATGTAAGCGTGTCAAAAGATTTAACAGTGATTGGAAATTTCTGCCATGAACAAAGGCATAAAAACAAAAACAAGTTGTCGAGCTCAAACGACATCCCTAAAACTACTGGTGTGTAGTGCAGGTATAATTGTGTGTTGACAGGTGAGTCAACTTTCAAAAGGATGCAGCAACATCTTCTTGCCGTGAATGCACCTTGTATTTCATAAAATAAATATAGTGTTTCAAATATGGAGGCTATAGCAGGATTACTGTTTACAACTGATTATCCAGTAATGCAATCAAATGGCTCCTAGTTGGGAGATAGCTGTCGAGGCACTTTCTATTAAATTTGTTTATCATAATAAAACTCTAGGGGTTTGCAGAAGCCAAATGTCTGAAAAACTTAATTTTGAACATATGAATCTGAGCTGATATTTATGATCTTCTGGAAAAAAAGTGAAGCAAAAACTAAATTAAACAATATTTTGTACTAATGTGCCCTCATGAGCAGTTGTAAGGTTCCCCTTTTCCAACAAATATGGAAAATGTTTTCGTGTTCTCTGGTGCCACAGTTTATAAATGGTCAATTACCAGGCCTCACACAAAAAAATGTGGGGGACTGGATCATTATTTTCAACCTCTGAAAACATTCACTCTTGGTGTATAAGCTAGTGTTGCTAGTTCCCAAAGTAGAAAGTCTAGTTGTTGTTGTGTGGTAGTTGAACACTCACACTTGCTATTTTGAGTTTGCAGCTGTGGTAACATTGATAAGGATGCCACATTTGAGTGTCATGGCAAAAGTTTCAAAATTTGAGATGCAGCAAAAGATAAAGGGCTTATCTGATCTAGTAAGAAATCTTAGGATCGTGATGGTTTTTGTACTTTGGCTCAAATCAATCTATAAAAGTTGCCCTCTTAAGCCATTTTCAGACATGAACTGGGATTGTCACAACACAGCAGGAGATTATTCGAGTCAGCTGGTTTCTACCACAGCAAAATCTCCATAGCGTTCCAGTGAGTGGTGGCGTTTGAGTAGAGAATTCAGGAGGTAGGACTTAATGTATAAATTACCCTGCAGAGATCACAAGTTTTTATTTACAGCACATCAACACTGATGTATAGGCCCTATTCACCAAAAGCTCTCGAATCTTGTTGCCTTTCCAAGTTGACATCTTCTTCAGCATCTCCTATGTCTATGACACCTCTTTTTCATCCTGAGATTTGTGTTCTTTATGTTGTAGTTTTGCGTGCGTCACGTTTTAGAAAGGTCCCACATGCCCACTCACTCACTGTATTCTCACATTCTCCAGAGCTTTTACTAGTCAATAAACCCTCTGAATAATTTCAGTAGATTATGCAGAGTGCAGGGCATGTCAGAAAGAAGCATTAGTGGTAACGATAAAAAAGAAGGTGGAAGACAGACACCATCCAGTGAGTGAGGTACAAAAATCATTGAACCATTGAGATCCATAGCCAGGGAACTAAATACATTAGGAATGTAACAGGTTTCAGCATTAGCCCTAATTATAGGAGCTAAATTACACTCCAGCTTGGGTTAGTCTTTCTCTACAGAATTGGGTTCCTAATCACAATTTCTTCTTTCCCTAATTATCTCAGCCTCATCCTGATCCTTCCTTTTCAAGGAGCAGATTGGCAACATTTGGATTTATTAACATTAGTGTGACAGGGATTTATATTCAAACAACTTTTCAACAGCTTTTACTATAAAACCTAGACAGCTAAACCCAACTCAATAAGTACTTACAACATTTGGCTAAGGAGATTAAGAAAGAAAATATTTCACCTCAGGATGTACTTGGAAAAAAACTAAACAACTAAAACTACACTAATCATAATCAGGGTTGGTAAAGCTGGACACACACACACCCCACAGAGCAGAGGTTTTAGTAAAGCTTTTTTAACACTGCAATGATGCTTAGGTACAGTGATAATTAGAATGATAAGATCACTTTATTAATCTATGCAGGCCACAGTGCTACAGAACATCATCGCTACAGCTGCATCTTATTTAGACATTTCAGCAAGGAGGAGGTTTTAAACTCTGGTTGCCATGTTGAAGAAGGTATGCTAATTCCCTTGGCCACCGTGCCACCCTCTGCACCCATCCTTTATAACAGATGAATATTGCAGTGCTTCTGCTGCTGTAACAGAAGCTGGTGCAGGGCAAGCCGTGAGCCAGCAGTCTGCCCTCAGCAGAACTGTGTCCCATCAGTCAAGACTGCAGGAAGCTTTGGCCAGCATCTGTACCTGGGTACTCTGTTAACTCTGTTTCTGTCATACATCCACTCTTAACACACGAGCTGTGCTTCCAGGCACATTGGCATTCATGGAGGTGCATTACACATTTTACATGAGGGAAAAGAAAAGGAATGCATAGAGAGCCGTTCTGATAGCATCAGAAATACCTCAGATACTGCTGAAAATGCCAGAACGGACATTGGTGAATATGTTAATCTATGTACCGATCCGATAACACATCTTGAAAGTGTATCAGTTTCATCACTTCTTCTCTGTCACTCAGAAACAGCAGTTGCACTTTACTGTCACTGGCAAGTAATGTTTTTAGAGTGGAGAAGAGGAAGCGTTCTTAAAGTGTAGCGTAGGCCAAAGCTAGCTAGAATGTTAGGCATTTGCCAATATTTCGGACTGGGAAGTCCCACAAGTACAACACCACCATGTACCATGTGCTAGACTTGTGATTTGAGGAGTGGCACAGGAGTTGCCAGTTACAACACAAGCAATCTCATAAAGCATCTGAAGAGCCATCGCACATAAGCACACAGGGAGTTCACCAAGACAAAGAGAAAAACAGTACGAAATACCGCAGCAAACTTTGGAAACCACCTTCAAATGCTGCGGTCAATTCAACCAAGACAGCGCCTAAGCAAGAGAGATAACGAACAAACTTGTCAGGTTATTGCTCTGTATTCATCTTTATATTTATTTGGGTTCATTTTCAGTTACGATGCTCAAACTAGATGATAATATAAATTCTATGGCATTCACTCTGTGTATTTGTTAGTTAAAAAGGTACAACCTGGGCAAGGCCATACAACAGTGACAGATAAAATCTTACTTCCATACAGGGTTGGTAGAATACAGTTGTTAAAATATGTAATCTTTAAATGCAGGAATTTGATCAGTAAGTCGAGGTAACGGAAATGGAAAAATTGTATTGTAACATCTCTAAATGCATCACCCAGCCTTGTCAAGGAAGAGTCTAAAAGACAAACAAGATGACAAGCCACTGATATATTGTGATAGTAGGAAAGTCATTAAGTTAAAATCAGCCTATGACCAAGACTTTGTTGTCTGGGTGGGAGTAAGCCAAGAAAAACAAATGAGAAGAGATTAAAGAGACAATATGTGGAGGAGATGTATGACAGACACTACCACACCACAACACCCTTTACTTATAAAGGGGTCAAAATCAAAGCATTATGTCACTGCTGCACTTCTGACTGAAATGAACTTAAGTGGCCCATAGTGAAAGGCACTTGTGTTTGTTGCAAGTCTATGAGTGTGTCTGACGGATTGTGACCAGGAGTTAGCCAATGTGGATTACAAACAAACCTCTTATAAACCTCTTTCCTGTCACAGACTAAATGCGTTGGCTGACAAACAGCTCTTTGACACACGGACAAAGACACAAAAATTGCTGATTACACACTTGACTCCTCAAAAGCCTAAAGCTGGTTATGTAATTACAATGGCAACTACCGACTGATCACATCTTTAATTTTGCCTGATCTATCCTGATAAAGTTTAAAGAATCACATGCTTATTTGTAAATAAATATCTGGCAAAATTACATTCCATCTTTTCTATTTGTTTTACTAGTCTGCACTGCAGCTAAGCAGCTCTCTCCTCCTGCGAACAGAAAGGCAAACTCATCTAATGGCAATGTTAACATGCTAACCTTAATTTAAATAGGTTATAAGATTGTGTCAGCACTCCTGAAGAGAAGTATCACAGAGATCAGTGTTAATAGATTAATTTGATGGTCAAATGTCTATTGATATTGATGATGAATGTTAATAGCATGTATTCTATGTTGTGAAACTCTACAGTCAGTATTTCACTGTTATTGTCCTTTTTCATTTATAATCAACAAGGCTTCATAGTGGACAAGAAGCAGCTGGAACCAGTGTGACCAGCAGAATCTGAGGCACAACAGCTGGTGGTTATTTCTTTAATACAAACACTCAACATCCAGGCTTCATGGTAACACACAGATATTCAGACACATTGTAAAAATCACACCAGCTACAAATAGCTGTGGTGCTATGATACCCTGGGTGGCAATTTCACCCATCTGTTCTGAACCATTTTGCTCAATGCCCATGTAAATGACTACAGCCTAATGACGCCAGCTTGTACTGGTGCAAGCCAGAAAACCAGGGTAAGTAAGGTGAGCGGTTGGTCTGGCACGTGTGACCCTTTCCCAGGATCACAGATTATGAGCTGAGACGAGGCAGAGAGAAGAGTGGTGAGCTGGGTAGAGATTTACTGAGTTGAAATGGGTGGCCTTGCCAGTCCCTCCCCTCCCCTGATCATTTTATCAGCTGCTGCAGTGTGGGGGCACAGAGCCAGAGGGACAGACTGTATTCAGCATCATTTTCTGACCCAGACTAAACAACACACAGGCAAAACACAGACATGGAGTTGTTGAAAGCAGCCTTGTTTCTTAATTTATGTGGAGCCTTTACCGAAACCGATCATGGTCATCAATAATAAAACAAATTCAAGAATGCTGCATTTGATTCATCACTGCCATCTTTTTACGGCAATGGTACTTCAAAGAAACTTAACCATAAAATCCATACAAACATGATGTCATAAATTTGTCAGGTATCATGGAAGTCAGGACAACTTATGCAGAAGGATCAAGAGAAAGAGTAGTGGTGTTACATACAATTGGTTCCCTGTTAAATGGCGACAAAAGTAATGTGTATGCTCCATTGGGCACTTGCTTTGCACATACAAGCTATAAACCCATCTGTCACATATCCACAAAATAGCCAGACTAGCAATACAATTAACCTTTTTCTTCATTATTTTACCATTAAAGACCTCTTAATGCAAGTCAATCCACTGCAAAATCACTACTCTCCAGCATGGCACTTAGTAGAGTGCATTCCGCGGTACCCTTAAATTCAGCCGCACCAAATTGCACACGGTTACCAATATCAGATCCATAAATGATTCCCCGGGAAATCTGTGATGTATTTTTTTTTATTTTTTTTATTTTTTTAAATGCTACTGCAGTGTTAAAGAAAGGAATCCATTCGGAATCCTTCTACCAAGATTCGTGAATCTTAAATTCAGCCGCACCAAATTGCACACGGTTACCAATATCAGATCCATAAATGATTCCCCGGGAAATCTGTGATGTTTTTTTGTTTTTTTTTTAAAATGCTACTGCAGTGTTAAAGAAAGGAAAAACTTCCCTGATCCATTCGGAATCCTTCTACCAAGATTCGTGAAAACCAGTTCAGTAGTTTCTGCGTAATCCAGCTAACAACTGAACAAACTAACCAACTGACAAGCTGCAAACAAAACCTCCTTGGTGGAAGTAATAACAGCCTCCAAAATGCCCACAATGTTGCATCAGCTGCTCCCTGATGCTGAATGAATGATGAATACAGTGAGCTTCAAAGAGTTAGGATTTATTGAGGGGCTACTCAGGATTCCTAACTTTAAGGTATTTGTAGTAAACAATTAATTAGGTCACACCTTTGCCTCATAATAAGCCAGGGAAACATTTTGCAAGCACATAAACAATGAAAATCCCTAGAGGGATAAAGGATATTCAAAATATACAGATATGGCAGCTACACAAACCTCACTGTTTCAACAATGATATTACTGAAGCTTAACAGAAGAAACTATACAAACTATTCAAAGCACTGCCCAGCAGTTGTTGCATGTAAGGAGCTTTAGGTTTGAAATCAGCTGTCAAAATGTTAGTAACCATTGCAGAGATTAAAAACTAAGTGCTACAGTATGGCCATTTGTTCTTCATTCATTGTTACGTAAATAGCTTAGTGATGCAGAGGTCAGGTAGAGTGTGTTGTCTGAAAAGTAACCCTTGTCATCATACCACAGAGCCTAAGCAGGAGGCTTTAACAGGATACAGAAGTGTTCCAGATTCGTTCATAATAAATAACCTCCTTAAATTCCAAAAGGGATTACAGGGTCTAATGAGCTGTTGTGACACTTCCTATTGCTGGGGGAAGGACGAGGGAGGTCAAAGGCCATTTAGCTAAAATCTTAATCAGTTCAAGGTTAGACTGCAGGAGTGGAGGTGTGATGTAGGTTTGCTCTGGTGGCTCCTAGCTAAATACTGCTATGCTCAAGGAAAAAGTTTGGGCACATATTGCTAAATTTCACACATTGACCACCTCTTAATGGTTAGCAGTACGTGTCAGCTTTAATAAAACCGTGATATCCACGTTTATGTTTTTAAATCAAAATGAAGCAGTACACATTGACACAAAAGGCCAGATGATGGAATCACCATTTCAGACAAAACAAGTGGAAAAATCCTAAATTCACTATGACATTTTATGGACTAAACACAATCAATCACGTTAGTTGCATACCTGCTGCCAAGGAGAAAAGTCCCAACTATGAAAAACGCGTGCCAAATGCAGCCAAAAGTGCAGTGGAAAAGAGGAACAGCAGATCCTTACCAAAACCCACTGAAACATAGATCTAGAATTAGCTTCTCACGACTACAAACAAACTGTGGCCTTGAAAGTGATAGAACAACATGTGACAAGCATAATGAGCTTCACCAAACAGATACTGGAACACTGCTTTGTAAAAGCCTTTCTTAGTCCACCACTGTTTTTCCAAATTCTTTCTGTGAAATATATTATGTGTCTTTTTCATCAAAATTAGAGGGTATATGCAGGTTTTTAAATCCAGGTAAACCCGCTAAAAAGGCAATTTTCCCAAGTTCCCTCAAGTTTCCTTCCCACTGGGGAGTCATGTTCGATGTCACGAACACGCCAAAAAAGGCTGTTGCGTATTGTTCTTAAGATTTAGCAATCAATAATGGTATTAATCCATATATTAGCGTCAGCATTTAGAGAAATTAGTGCGTTCACCCAGGTGTCATGTAAAAACACGTTTCTACTGCAAAGTCATTTCACCTGAGTGTGAATGTCACCATTCACATTGTACACAAAAGCCAGATGTTAGTGGATGAATTGACCACGCAAGCATTACAAGCATTCTCAATACTGTAAATTCTCTGATAAATCTTTCATACTCCTTTCATAACAAGCTAAATCTTGAGCTTTCCCCCGCTTGCTAACACTTATTCTTGAGCCACTTTAACTACAAGTTCCAAATGCGTGTTTTCTAAATGGCCTTTTGCTAAACATTAATGCATATACACTCTGGCCACACATAAGGCAATCTAATTTGATCCAGTATACCAGCTCAGTCACACATTAGTATATAACATACTTAATAGTGTGATTGTAGTTAGTGGTGGTGTTTTAATGGACTGCATTATATTGACATGTGCATCTCATATTCTTACCCTCTCATGTTGTAAATGGGATGGGCAAACAATAAAGATACCTCTCAATGTAATGCACTGCAGCTCAGCTCTACTGCAAACTACAAATTAAATGATAAACAGTTAAAGTACCTCTGACCATGTGAATTCAATCTGAACATCATCAGACTTCATGGCTTTGCTGATGTATTTGATCATGTTAGGTTTTACATGTGTGCCTAATAAATGACCCACAAACCATAAATCAGCTCAGGCTGAAAAGTAAACTGATTTTATTTCCCAATAACTTTTTAAAGACTGAATTAAAACTATGGTAAGCTCCATTTTACCAGAGGAGATTTCTGACATTGTGTTTCATTCAGCCCATTTTTCAAATTAGTCTTGTTACTCATCTTATCACTTGTCTTTTTTTAAATAGCTAAATTTTCTGACTGTGCTTTTTAAAAAAAAATTTGTATTAAACAACTCTGGCTGATGACTGTCTCCTATGAATTGGGTGTACATTTCCTTAATCAGCCTCTAAACAACAAGCCTGTTGGAAGTATTCCACAGACCACACGGCTGTGGCTCTAACAGGCTTATCCTTCATCCCTCTGGGTCCTCAGTTGGCTGAGTGACACAGGAGCTGAAGCATGCCTGAAGATGGGACCCGCTGATAAGGCACTGTTATATACAGCCACTGGCTCTGGCCTTGCTTCCCTGGGCCTCCTAGAGGCAAATGGGCTGTAACCAATGGCCCACTTGGGCTTCTCCAACATTTTCTTTTTTCCATCTGAGCAGTCAAAAGTGGTTTGTTGTTGTTGTGTGATGAGTTGCCCTTTACATGTTAATCCAAAGAGACAGCCACAAGTTCAATTGAATCTACTGTTACAGAAAAATCCTATGTTTAGAGCCAAGACATTAAAGTAGTGATTTATTATGTCATTTGTTAGGTTTGCTTGGTTCAGGAGTGCCCACTTCTCCGGCAAACACCCAGAGACAGGCAGCTTCATATCAAGGCCCGGGTATAATTGTCAGCTCTGCAATCACAAGCTAAGAACCAGATTTAATCTACAGAACAACACAATATCTGCCAAATACCACAGAGAAGTCTGCACAAAACAAGAAGTAAACTCTGTATCTGTGGCCGTGCACACAGAATTCAACAGTGAGATAAACATCTATACACAAAGCCACAACTGGCAGAAACAGGAAGTTTCCAAAGTTTAAAAAATAAATTCCACAATGGCATTGACCGAATGAGACAAGGCCAACAGAAACACGAGTTGTGTTTCTTCTTGACAATGACAAACTCACAACAGGCATCTTTGTCTCAGATTAACATCCCTTGCCTGAGCCAGGGCCATCTGTGTTATGCTAGCAGCCTGGCAGGGCTGTGGGGGAGATGGGTATGGGAGGAAAGGGGCAGTGTTATGAGACAGCAAGGGCAGGGGAGAAGGAGGAATAAACATGGAACCAGATTAAAATTTCTAGGCAAGAAAGGCATGTGACCACTTGAAGCAGGGAAAACAGTGGAAAATCACAGTCATATCTCTTTTGACCCGCGTAATACAAAGCTCATCTGTCTTCTCCAATTTTCTAACCACACTTTACTGAGCGATGCACGGCTGTCATTAACTTACATGCAACACTGAAGAGTAAAAACGCATAATAAAAATAACAGACGTCATGTATTTTAATTAAGTTTAAATGAACTCACACATCAGTGTTTCTGCAAACTCATTTAGAGACTTTAGCTCAGACAGCTTTTCTGTGAAAGAAAAGTCCTGGAATTCACTTGAACTTTATTGCGAGCTTCACTACGCAGGGGGTTACTAATTCCTGGTTGACTCACCAACAAAACTGTAGTCGTGTCCAATTTCCTGTAGCCATTTTAATACTAACTGATTTATTGCATCTTACTGTACTCAATTTACGTTTTTTTCTCACTATTTCAGTTGACTTTATATTTTGTTGCAAATTAAAATCTGCTGAAAACACTGACATTTACATTTGGATATCTGTTACCATCAGAGCACCCATGGTGTGTTGCTCTTAAGACGAGGTGCGGTCAGGTGCACTGTTGATGCATGGCTATCTTGATTGAGTGGAAAGTTATTGCGCAATCAACCAACTAAACACTAAGTCTAAAGTCAGTGGCACAGAACATCACTGTTACTCTTACTACCTAGCAAATCTATTCTGATAAAAATCCACCAGGGGGATTTGCTACTCTGATTGGTTTATTGCATATTATGCCCAAAATACACCAATTATTAATTAAAAGACCAAGTACAACTTGTTGAACCATTCAACGGGTGCAGCAACATTTATCCACCATTCGACCAGGAAAGGTTTAATTGGACAAGCTCTAACTGTGATTAGTTGAAACAGAGCCCCCCCCCCCGTGTCTGACCTAAATCTGCACAACCCTAATGACAGTTTGAATGAATACTCCTCTTCATTAACTAGTTAAATAGTTTATATTTATAGAGGCAGGATTAATCAACATGAGATCATGGTTCTTATCATTTTAAAGATTTTCCACCTCAGTGACTCAATCACACAGAGTCTCAACCAGTGGTTCTGATCTGCTCAGTAAGCTGATGACCCAAGATGAGCTCTAATGTAACAAATTGATCAGCTCAGCACAACATTAACCGTATTGTAGAAGTAGACCATCAGGTCAAAGCTTCAAAACTTTGCATTAGAGAGCGCCTAGATGAGAAACATGGCTATGAGGAAGACCCATTTCTATAGAGTTCAACAGGGATTAGTGATTGACCACTAGAAGGAGTTTCAACGTGTCACTGGGGAAAATAAAATGCAGTAAATTGTTTCCGGTTCCACGTCTGAATTGCAGCTCAGTGTTGTCAGGTTGAGGCGGGAGATGTGGGATTGCTCACTGCTACAATCAGTCTGAATGACATCATCATCCAAATGAAGTCATGGTGTGTCCCTCAGCACTATTGTAGCTCTACTCTTGCCTATCCAATGGCATGTTATCTTTTCAGTTCCTTTCAGCGATATGAGTCACTGCATTGTTATACTAAACAGGTCTGGTTCTTCTCCGTGCACCAAGGACTCTGCATTATTTGGTCTCTCAGGTTACTGACGCAGCACGTTTTCAAGATCCTAAGCAAAGTATTCACCGAGGCCACAAGACCGCCACACGCTTCCCAGCAGGCTACAACGCACTTCAGCTGCTTCCTGTCTGCCTACCTCCTGTTGCACAGAGGGAGGGATGCAAGGGAGCAGCTCTTAACATGCACACACATTTGCTGGGACAGAGCACACTCCCCCTCTGCACTGTCTCCTCCAATAACTGTAATCAGACTCATCGTATTATCAGCTGGCCAGAAGACTCTACAGGAAAATGATGGTTGAACGTAAAATGAATCTTTAACCATTTTAATCTGAATGGTGAAAGAATAACAAATCACAGTAAAGGTATTCTTTCTTTAAAAGGGGGCCAGTCATGCTTACTGTAGTCCCCCTTAAGCCTCCTGGGAGAGAGAGGGAGAGGGGGAGAGAAAGATAATCCCTGTTGCAGTCTCCAAAGGACGGAAATAATTAGTTAATACCTTTGCACAGTCTACGCTGGTGATTTTCTTCCGTCTGTGTAATGCAAGACAAGATAGACTCTCCTCGTGTATTTGCAAAACTGCTGATCACTATACTTCAGGGGAGGTGTGCACCTCTACGTCAGCAGCCATTGCTTGTCAATCACTTTTCCTGTGTAAACCCATTTAAAATTTAGTGGTAACCCATTTGCAACTTAGCGGACTCCCCCCCCCCACGAGAGCATGGCTGATTGACAGCTCCCTGAAGACATCACCATTATACTGTCATGATGTGTGAACCTTCACCGACAGAGTACTGAGCGAGGGGGCTTCCTGTGAGAGTAAAGCAATCCTCGCAGAATATAAATCACTGATGACTGAAAAACAACTTCCGAGTATTTTTTGTTGAGAAAAAAAAATGTGAAGATGGTTGTTACTTCCGCCGAGGAGGTTATGTTTGCGTTTCATTTTTAGTGAGGATTATGCAAAAACCACTGGACGGATGAAATGAAAGGGTACGGTATGGGCAGGAAAGAACCCTTTGAATTTTGCATTTTTCAACAATTTCGTTTTTTCCCTCACAGAATAATTCATGGCTCTTGATAAAGGAAAAAACATTTTTTATGAGTATGGAAAATTTGGTGCAGAGGCAAATAAAAATCCAGATCTAGTGAATTCAAATGTGGCTTCACAAGGGGACTGTTGGGCCTTGGCACGGTACACAAGTGCCCTTCTACCTTTAAATATTTGAATAAGTCTCAGACAAAATGTCACTGTTGTTTAAAAGTGTCTCCCATTTATACGTATAAGAATAAGGAAAAAAATAACCTTTTCAAAACTACATGAGACTGCTGCATTTGCTTTGTTTACGCTCAACTGGAACTGTGCTTGGGTGTCCCAGAGGGATAGACTGTAAATCAGCTGTGGTACTTTACCTGCAGCTCACACCAGGCAACCTCCACCGAGGTCTCTGTATCCAGGCCCTTGTAGACAGTCTTGAAGGACCCTCTCCCCAGTTCAATGTCAAATTTGAGGAACCTTCCTCCTGGAGATGTGGAGACTGCCTTCATCTCCGCCTCCTCCTCAGTCTCCTCACTGGAGGCCTTGATAGCGGATTTAGCACCGTTGCTGCAAGTAACACTCAACACATCTCCAGCTTTTTCCTTCTCCTCATCAGCACCGGCGCTCTCCGTTGCATCGTCTTTCGGGCTACCTTGGCTCTCGGCGCTGGACGCCTCCTGTATCCCGCAGGTAGTCCCCCGAGTCCCGTCCACCATTGTTCGCAGGTCTATATTCAGGATATTACTCCTGTTGTCACATTCGGGTGCCTCGAAGGCCTGCTCGTCCATGTCCGAGAACCACAGATTTCTCCTGATGAATCTCTGATGCACATTCCTCTGGTAGCTGGAGGAGGAAGGGTACGAGCTGGGGTCGCTGTCACCTCTCACCATCGGGTCCACCAGGTTGATATTCCCATCGCTCATGTCCAATTCACACTGAGAGGTGGACACAGATGGATATTTCAGTTCTGGGTGGGCCTCGGAGTTTGAATTAGCCTCCAGCTCCATCGTGATTTGAAGGTTTGGTTCACTTTGGCTTCCAGGTCATCCGTGCCATGGCTTGGCTTCCCAGCATGAAGACTCAAGAGGTGGATACCTGCGGCGCCCACTCGGTGACGCAGTTCTCAGGTGGAGGCCCCTAACCACACCGGGAGGGATGGGGAGATTCCATCCGATGTGAAGAGCTGGGAGAGGAAAACTGACAGTTAGAGAAACCAACACATCACTTATTAATCCAAGATGGTGCTGAAGCTAACTGGGGTTAAAAGGAGGGGTGTCCGCCATTAAGGAGTTAAAGTTAGTTGGTGGGAATAAAAGCAGGTGAATGTTGAGACAACACCACGAGTTGAATTGTTGAGAGAGAGAAACTAGCAAAACACAAGTTAACGTCAAGTTCACGGTGGGAAAACTTCACACTGCTTGATTTTAAAATTGAAATGAATCATTCTTCAAACGCTCGAGCAGCAGTTATATATCGATGAGACGGGGGGGGGGGAGGGGGGGGGACTCACCTGGGGCGGGGAAGGCTCGGCTAAAGTCCCCACTAGCGAAAACACGGTAAACCCGCCGGGTCCGGTGCTCAGAGAACCGCACGCTAACGTTAGCAAGCGTCCACGACAAAAGGCGGACTTTAAAAACGCCCTATCTGCGTATTATCCTCACGTTACCAGCCGGTGGACCGCGAACAAACCCCCCGCTTCAAGTCGCCGCTCTAACTGAGAAGAACCCGCCGCATAGAGACGATTTAAAAACAAAATGACGACCACGTTTTCATGTATTCATCCCCTTCCCCCGAGTGCTCGCATCCCGGTGTTGCCGGGGTGTCTCCGCTCTTCCCTCCCCGTCGCGGCTGCCGCTGTTTCTGCGGAGGGTGTAGTTAAAGAGCCGGGCCGCCGAGAGGGGAGCACCCCGCGGATTCCTCCTCCTCCGCCGTCGTCGCTCCCTCGGAGATGAATTGAGTTACGTGTGCGGCTGTCTTCGCCTGTCACCGTGTGTCTCTCTCTGCCTCCGTTAGGGTAAAGCACCGGTGAGAGCCGCGCTAATGTGTCCACCATTCAGCCCCGATCGGCTCCACGCCCCTGGTAACGACCGGGGGATCATCCAATCACACAGCTCCGAGAGGCTGCGCACACACACACACACTCACACAGAAACACACACACACATGCTTGATCTAAGGGGCGTGAATCAGATTTTACAGATGATTTGTCATTTATTATGTAACCATCCGTAGTCTTTGTTGGTCTTTTCTTGTAGAACATGTGTCAGTGTGTGTGTGGTGTGTGTTACTTTATCTTTGTGAGGACCATTTTAAGCATAGACCCACATTTTGACCGGTCCTCACTTTATCAGTGGGCTGTTTGAGGGTTAAGACTTGTGTGTGTGTGTTGGTCTGAGGCCCAGGTATTGCTCATGCTTTTGGGACCAAAATCTGTTTACATGGTCACATTATGGTGAGTCGTCTTCTGTATGGAGTCAAGAAGTTTATGGTGGAGATGTGTTTAAATGTTAGCTTATGGCTTAAGTACTACGTCTTTCATAGTACTGCAATACAAGCCTGTAGCCAGTCAGATTTGCCTTTAGCCTCAGCGTACCCTCAAGTTCGTCCTGTATCGTTGATTCCAAGGCCAAAACACTTGATGACACTAAGGTGCACATCTGAAGTTATGTCCCTCACATCCGCTGGTGTCCGCTAACACCTGCTAACATCTAAATGGTAGTTGGAAACTTACATTTTGCAGAAGACCTTCAAACATACAAGGGATATTCACCATCTTGTCCTATATTCTAAAATAGTTTTAGGTTTGGATTAAGGTTAAGTTCAAGTTAAGGTGAGGGTTAGGGTTAGGGTTTGGCAAGTAGTAACCACAGTTAAGGTTAGAGTAGAAAATCAATGTAAGTTGACACAGGGTTGTGTGTGTGTGTGTGTGTGTGTGTGTGTGTGTGTGTGTGTGTGTGTGTGTGTGTGTGTGTGTGTGTGTGTGTGTGTGTGTGTGTGTGTGTGTGTGTGTGTGTGTGAGAGAGAGAGTTGCCCAGGTATTACTCTGGGGACCAAAATCTGTTTACACAGTCACATTGTGGGGAGTGATCTTCCTTTGGGAGCAAAAAATCCCTGCTGTGTAAATCATGACATTTTGTGGTGAAGGCATATCGTCACCTTCCTAAAATAATGGCCTAAGTAATTTCTTGACAAACATATTTTTTTTTTGCCTAAATCATCTCCTCATGATGCTGGCCACCTCTGGTAAAATCGCCTACATCCGACAGTTTTTGTCTAATTTTCTCCATATTACATGATCTAATTAAGAAAGATTTGAATACCGTATTGTAATCTAACCGCTAGAAATTATGTGTATAACTAAAAAATTACAAAGGATCCTCTTTACAACAGCTTGTGCACCCCTAGGGGTGCATGCACACCACTTTGGGAATCCCTGATGTAGCTTAATACAAGTGACCACGAGGCAATGAATGTTTTTCAGAATGATCACACATTTGTGACTGTACACCTCAAAGGGTTGAAATGTTTTTCCTTTTTGGTAGGAGATGCACTTGACAATTCTGACACCAATCAGGCCTCATCCACTCAAAATGACAATGAGGCAGGTAGGTAGGTTAAGGTTAGTGTAAGGGTTAGGAGTTATGCAAGTAGTAACATGGTTAAGGTTAGAGTAAGGCTCTAGAAAATCAATATAATGTAGTGACACTGTGTGTGTGTGTGCCCCACATGCACAACACAATATCCTAGAAAGAATCATAATCATAGTTGTCATTGCACCATAATACAACAAATGCATCTGCTACATATGTTAAGTAGGCTCTGTAGCTGCAGGTCTTCTCTTCCCCATCAACATGATCCACTGCAGATCAGTTACCCAGAGCTGCAGCCTGCAGGAGAGAGGTGAGGTGCAGTATCGTGCACATATAGGAAAATGATGAACAGCAGCAGCAGGAGCAGGAGAAGTGGGACTGAGGTAAGATATCTAAGACCTTTTTTATTTCAATAAGGAAAAGTAAATACTGAATTGAGCCACGCTTGTCCGTGTGCAAGACGGAATTTGGTATGTTCAGTTGTGGGGTGCTCAACTTACAGCTGCAAGAAACCAAAGACACATTAGCAGGGAAGCTGGGATCCAATATTTCTCAGGTTTCTCTTTCTTGCGTTCTTACAAGTGATTGTTAATTGGAGTCGAAAAATAGTGTGGAAACATGACCCAAAAAGAGCCAAACAAGTGCATGGACATGAAAGCAAAGAGCATTTGGTTAATATAGTTGAATTTAATACATCAGTAAAGCTGCATTGCTGTATTTTAATGTAAAATGCGATCCAACTTTAAATGCAAAAACAGAAAGTTTGCTGAATGCTGAAAATATTGCATGTAAACACAGAATCAAGTAAATACAGGAAAACATTCAAACAGACAGCTCATGTCTGGTGCAGGCATGCTGGGTCAGATGGCAGCAGTCTGGTTCAGATGAGGCTTGAAGCACTGTTGGCACCTGAGTGACCTTATAAATAATGTATAACCTCCTTTGTTTCCATTTCACTGGCCAAAATACACACACAAAACACATGCACACATAAATACATACACGCACACTGAGTTTACTTTTACATAATGTCATCCCACTGCGTGCCACAACGAGGCTGTACCAGGACACTTCCTGTTTATTGTGTTATTTTATGTGGCGAATGAAGTTGCCATTTGACAAGTAATTGCAATGTATGTTAGTTCGGCGCTGTATCCGGTTTTACAGGGCAAGGAAATAGACTTCAATGTGTCGCCTACATAGTCACTGTCCATTTAATTTCAGATGGATGCGTGTGTGTTTGGGGAAGAGGGGAGGAGGGAGGGAGAGGGAGAGGGAGAGAGAGAGAGAGAGAGAGAGAGAGAGAGAGAGAGAGAGAGAGAGAGGGAGAGAGAGAGAGAGAGAGGCCCTGGCTGCCAGATACTTCCCTGTGACCGTCAGAGCTCAGGCAGCAGATGCAGAATGTAATACCCTTACGCTCGATAAAATGAGCAATTGGTCTCATTTGCAATGTGTCTCCCATCAGTGTGAGTCAATAAGAGTGGAATCAATCCACAGTTGTTCTGCAAGGTGCAGATCTTATATGCAGACTTTCCACTAGCTTTTAATATCGGCGCCTGTGTTACACTGAAATCTAAGAACAATCAGATTTTGTGTCGGATTTCAGCGCAGCACTATAGCACATTCTTGAACTTAACCTTTTTCCCCTTTTTTTTTGTGTCGCTGCTCACTTGTTTTTTTCCGAGTGCCATAACAGGATAGAGTATGATCTGAAACAACCATGTTTGCTTTGCACTGTGTAAGGCTGTAAAGCTAAAGGCCCTACAGAGAATCACGGAAATTAGATTTACAGTTGGGTCGATCCTCATGTGGAGGAGAGCCAGAGTTTGAGGTGAGAGAGAGGAGAAGGCTGCTGATAGGACATGATGGATGGAAATCAAGGAAGTGCTGATGTATAAGAAGAAGAAAAAAAGCATACACTCATACAGTTACAGATGTGAGTTCATTTGCCTTTGAATCTGCTGCTGAACAGTAGTCAATTAACTAAATAATACATGCAGAGTCTCACCATTAAGTGGTGTCTTGTATTGTTGCTGCAAAGAGCTCTCTACAGGTCAGATACAGAGCTTAGCCTTTCAAAGCAGCAGTCTCAGTAGCTGACATGCAGGTATGTAGCTTAACGGCATCAGTTAGTGTGACGATGTGGGAAAAGGGGAGAAGTTTAGGATTAGGTGTGCGAGTTGAACGAGTTCATTTCTTTGGCTTGGAAGTCGGCCAGAACTTTGAGTTGGTCTTTGATTAGAAAATGAAAATCAGTTTTTATGGTTCAGTTAAGTTCACGGTTTGCGTTCAATCTCTGGATATTTGGGCGTTACAGCCTTTCCAGTTGCACTGCAGCTCTCTCTTGCACAGACATAAAGGTAGCTGTTTATGATGGGGATGTAGTTTTATCCACTCATGAGAGAAATGGAAGCGGGAGGCGGTGGGTGTTAAGGATCAGTCTTTCATTTGTTTTAAAGCATAGCATTAATTGGCACCAGTTTAAATCTCTGACCCGCTTTGACTGATCTCTCTGTGATTTAACTGCAGACCCCTGCACTTAAAAATACAGATCAGGTGAATTTAAATGTGGTTTCCTAAGGGGGCTGTTGGGCCTTGGTGGAGGTATACACTCCACTGAGTGCCCTTCTAGTTGTTACAATAATAATATTGACCATATCCTAGGGTCAATTTTCCAGGAATTATTTATTATCTAGCATTTAAAAATATACATTATTAATTTATGAAATCTTTATCTGTCAGTAGCTGGTCAAGTTTCCAGTTTAAATAAATTATTATGACTGATTTGATTCCTTTCTAACTCTCTTTCTCATTTTCTCTGAATTGTAATATTAGTGCATAGAAAGCAGGATATGTGAGATATTATTGCTGTGACGCATAACTGAGAGTTAATTCAAATTCAAACAACTTTTCTCTCTCAGCCCTCCCTCCTCTCCTCCTCCTCACCCCCCTCCTCCCCCGTTCTCTCTCCTCTGTGTGTCCCCAGAGTCTGTTTCAGACAAGGAATGCGGTGTGAATAATTCATCTCAAAAATAAGCAATGAAATCCAGGACCAGCAGAGAGCGATTGCCTCGATGAAGACCTTTCATTTTAGATTCCGCAAAAATAACAATAGATCCAGTGTGTAGAATGTTTTTTTTTCACACCATGTAACAGTGTTTCATACCACAGCTGATATGTTTCTATTATCTTTCCTCTGCTGTGAGTTATTGTCCTATGTCATCACCCATATGATATGAGTAGACAGCAGGATTAATCCTGACAAAAAGCTTGGACTCTGTATCTCAGCCTGGTGTGTACACAGGACAAGAATCATATATACAGTGCGTGAAAAAAGTTCATGATGTTTGTTGGGTGAAATTTGGAGCTAATTCATGTGCTGTGCTTCTAGACGTCCTGACTGCACGTTTCCAACCTGCGATCTCACAACAAGCATTATCTCACTGTGGTCTGTTGACTCTGGGATAAAGGGCTTTCTTTGAAAAAGCTTGTGTTGGAGAGCAGAATGGCTGACCCTGACACGTCATGACAGTGTGCCATTTGTGGCGTTTGGCACAAATCATAGTCACAAGGGCACCGCGCTACTCTACGTGGCTTTTTTCCCATGGAATGTGACGAAACATGTTCAGAGGATCCGCTTAATATGAGTCGTAATGTGCCATAGGGCATCGTGGCTCTGAGAGTAGAGGATTGACAGACATATTAAAAGTATTCTGCGTGTCGTCAGGATGTCTCTGCAGTGTTCACATGAAGCTAAGCCAAATTATAAAATCTAAACTAATAGGTCAGTTGCTGGATGAAGGATTTGGATGTAACCACACGTGCTAAAAAGCAATTGCTTATCAAAAGAATTAAACACGTCTTGTCCAGTGGTTATCACAGGAGTGAGAAAAAATCTCATCAAAAATAATTACTGCACAGTGCAAGTTCTTCAGCCACAGGGATGGTACAGCTTGTACTTCCCTGTCATACATCAACTTAACTCTGCCAGCTGATAGTTGAGAATCGGCTGAAGACTTTGTAATTCAGCTGTAGCCTACCCTGTAGCAAATTAGAGGGTGCAGCTCTTCTTGTCTCTCTTCTAGTCTCCATCCCCTGAGTAGAGCAAAGACAGTTCCCACCAGCTCTGTGGTTAGGTTTTCTTCTGACAAACTACACTTTCAGCAGCTGCAGGGCTGTGTTGTGAGAAAAAAACAAGGAGGCTGTAGAGTCGAGGAAAAGACTGTGAGCGCTGCTGATTATTTCATGTTTGCAGAGGGTGAATAGTATTTTGGCCTTGATGTGACAGAAGCTGCAGTGAGGTAGCAAGGTCCAAGTGGATGTTTGTGCATCATCAGTGCTTCATTTCAAAAGAGAAAATAAAGTTAATTCTTTATTAATAAACACACCATTTATCCTTTTTTTAAAATCCTTTCAGTTATCACCTGTTATGTCATAGAGAGGATGCAGCCTAAATCATTCTCCTCTATTTGAAGTCCCTGCTTCATAGTTTATGTAATATAATAATATACATGCATCCATCCATTAGCTATACTATTTATCTTTGGAGGGTCGCAGGGGGGCTGATACACATATCATGTGATATGGTCCATGTCGTGAGCTGCTCGATATGTAGTAAGTACAGTTTTAGTGAATTTCGTTTCAGAAAGCAGGATTAATGAGTCAACAGTTTGTCAGTGCGGTGAGGGTGATATATGAGCGGGAAACAGTAAATAGTAAAAGTGCAGCTCCCAGCGACACATGCTCAGAGCAGTGATTTGATGCGGCAAAGAACAAGACAAACTGCAGATGTGATGGTTTCAAATCATAGCTCTTGGAAAGTCTGCTCCTGCTGACTTGGTCATGTTCACCACCGTTTATTGGGTCTGTTACCAGCGTGTCTGAATGTCTCTGCTGTACTAATGGCTCTGATTTCAAAGGTCACTCGTCTGTAATGGCTGTTCGCTGTGCTAATTAGGTAAGAACGATAACCAGATCCTCGCCATCACTGCACAGGAAGCACAAAATGTAATGCTGGTGTCATCAACATGCTTCCTTGGTGCTCTACTGGGAGAAATCAGAGCAGAGAGCATGCCTCTTTGTTTATTTCGAGGCATTCTTCTTGCAGGCGTTATCTCAAAGCCATAAACATTATCTCCATGTCAATTACTTTCTTCTTTCCCCAGGCCTCCCCCCCAGCCCCACTCAACTTGAACCACTATGCTAATAAGAAGAGTGCAGCTGAGAGCATGCTGGATGTGGCTCTGCTGATGGCAAACGCCTCCCAGCTGAAGGCTGTGCTGGAGCAGGGGCCGCGTCTTTCCTTCTTCACCCCCATCGTCACCCTAATCAGCATCTCCCTCTGTCTGCAGGTCACAGTCGGGGTCCTGCTTATCTTCATAGGTGAGAAATTACGCAGAGGCCGAGCCCTTTTGTCAGACCAGAGTTAATCTTTGTTGTCGGCGGCTTCACTTCACATCTCTCAACATTCACCTGCTTTTCGTGTTTCATCATCTGACCTGCAGCAAGATTGAAGCCCACCACATATAACCTTTTGCCCCATACGGTGCATCCCCCTCGCCAATGTCAAGTCCATAAATCCTCCTTAACAAACAACCCATTACCAGCAGGTAACCATGGAAACCAGGCCTGACACCAGGTCAGAGTTCATATGTGTTTACAGCTGCTGGGAGTCAAGGGAAGGGGAGGTGATTATGTTTTCTCTCTCTCTGTTGTGGAGTGAGGAAACGTGTCAATAGTGTTTTGGAGTAAATGGAAACTGACAAAAAGAGATCACACATCCAGAGATGCAACTTGAGGAAGTCTGCATTAACAGCCACAACTGCAGTTTGGAAAAACAGGTCCATTCAGATGGAAAGATGTTAGTGCAGTTCATTTTGTCTATTGGACAGCAGGTCAGTGAACTTTAACCAAGCCACACTGACTCATCTCAGCTCCAGCTGGAGGAGCAAATAAAAGAACTAGATTGGCAGTAAATGGGTTGTTTTTATATAACTCTTTTCTAGTCTTGATGACCACATAAAGCACTTTACAGTACGTTAGCCATTCACCCATTCACACACATATTCATACAGTGCATCTATATGCAGCAATACAATTTTTTTATGAGGGGCAATTCGGGGTTCAGCATCTTGCCCAAGGACACTTCGGCATGCAGATGGGGAAGACAGGGAACATACCACTGACCTTCTGGTTGAAGGACAACCGCTCTACCACTCAGCCACAGCTGCCCAGTAGAGAGCATAGCTCTGCCAAGGCCCAACAAATTCAGTGAAGCGGCACCAAATTTAACACATTCATAGATATCAGTTTTTTTCCCTCACAATCCATCTTTAATTCCCTGGGGAATTGATGAAAATGTAAAAAAGAACACCCTGTATCTCCCAATGTTAAAGAAAGTGAAAAAGTAATTCCTGGATTCTGCCTCTAATCCGATAAGATAATGAATGTCATGATATGGGGCTATACAAATAAAGTTGAATTGAAATTGAATTGAATTGAATTGAATCTGGATCTGCAACAAAATGTCATGGGTTCTTCCTTGGGTCAGGCCCCACCCCTCCCCACCTCTCCCACCCTGTGAACTAACAATCAAACAAACAAACGAAACATAACTTCTTGGCGGAGTTAATAATGTCAGTATCCTCTCCACCACCCTGTGTATCTCTTTCATTTATATCCCAAAATAACAGTTATGTTGGAACACATACATATGAGTTCATGGTTTAGCCTCACATTGGATTAAAGGTCTCTTTTCATATATTTCTGTTTACAGGCAAATTAGTTTTTGAAAAGAATAACTTTTATTATTGTAATCATTCGTAACTCTAATTCTAATTTCCCTGTGTTTTCAAGGCTCACATGTCAGAGAGAAGGCTGGTCAGCATGTGAAAGTCATCACACATTTATGAACGCCTGCCCCCTTTGACCCCCCCACCTCCATTCACCAAATCCTCTGACTCCACTGCCCCATCCTCCATGAACACCCCCCCCCCCTCCCCTCCCAGAATATCACATATCTCATTCTTATTGCTCCTTCCATTTCTATTCCTTCATTTTCTTTGATTGGTCTGTACCCTCTCTGCTTCCCCTCCTCGTTCTGTCCCCCTCCTCTCTACCAGTGGATCCCGCTCTGTCTAATGGAACCAGTGGTGCGTGATGTGAGTGGCCTACATACCACCCCCATAACCCCCCCGCCAAACCCACCCCAGCCCACCCCAGCCAGGACACACACACACACACCCAGGCGGGGTCTTTACACTGTTTAACCTTTACACTGTTTAACACACACACACACACACACACACACACACACACACACACACACACACACACACACACACACACACACACACACACACACAAACATTAAAATGTCATGATCTACATTAAATCATTATTTAAAGACCCATCCCTGTGATGATAAAGATGAAAACTTTAATATATACATGTAACAATCAATAATCACAACATGGAATAGTTGCGTGTTTGTCATTGTGTTTGATTAAATTGTTAAATAGCACAAATGATATGAATCAGGAAACACAAGCTTCCCTTAATCAGTTTCTCTCTTCCCTGTATTGTTCCTACTGTGTTTTTTGAATCAGCAATATTTGGAGTCGTAATAGAAAGTAAAGACTCTGTATATGTTAATGGAAACATGCAACTAATACAAAACAACCAACAGACTTTATACCACAAATACACACAATAGTCAAATTATTTGTGCATTTAAAATCTCAAAAATAATTTGAGTTGTGTATTTCTTACATTATCATATCAACTTATTTCTTATATTAGGATATTTTGTATTTTTGGAATTATTTTCCTGCCTCAAACTACCCATGAGGTATTTTGAAATGAACTGAAAATGTTGACATATCTTTTCTCATCTACTTTGTGATGGATTATAATTAAATGTTAGTGTTTGGTAAATGTTCCCAAAATGGACATGTAATTGTTCAAATCTAAAATTGTATTATACAGATAACACTTGATAACAATAATGTTTAGGTTGCCAGGTTGTGGAAAATCCTCCTTCAGTAGCATCAGGGAGACTCTTCCATCGACTCATCTGTCGCTCCAACATCCAGCTGATCAGCGAAACACTGACGCATATTCCTCTTTTATCCTCGTGTGCTTTTGTCAAAATGAACATTTGATACCCTGCATTTTTGTGGAATCACTCGAGCACAGGAGAACTCCCTTAACCCAGAATTAAGTATATATGGATTTATGGTTTACAGTAAATCTGCGTGTCATAATGAGTTGGCTTGAGTCCCAGAAGGAAGTCGATTGGTGATGTTTTATTAGAGTGTGTGTTTGTGTGTGTGTGTGTTGCTGAAGTTGGTCTCCTGGCTCTGTCCGCAGTTCGATGGAATCTGAATGACGAACGAAAGCATTGGAGGCTGGACACGATGGAAAACGTGGCCACGAGCCTGGTTTTTATCATCGTGGTGGTCAACATCTTCATTGCCGCCTTCGGAGTCAACCGGCCGAAAAGCAAAGACTGACCCAAGAACTCGCACAAAGGTTTTATGTCTCTTTTTGCTCATCATAGAGGTTCCTTATTTTCACCCTCTGTCTCTGCTCCCATCTCTCTATTCAAACAGGTTTTTTCTCTCTTGCCTTACTGTGCAGTTTGTCCCTATAGACATCCGTGTAGTCAGCATGTTTTTGGACTTCTCTTCGCCTGACCTGACCCCTGCGATCCCCCTACCTGACCTACAAACACACTGACCTCTCCAGGCACGCAGCGAAATTTCCACCAGAAAACAAACTAAAACGAAACATCTGACCGCTTTTCTTTTACTAGAAAATCTTTGTCCTCTTACAGAGAGAAAACAGCAAGCAAGAGAGAAACAGACAAAGTTTGACAAAGGGGTCTGGTGTGTGCACAACATTTGTTCCAATAGTGGACAAACAGGAACGTCGAGGCAACAGGAGTCAGGTACACTGTCTCATTTGTTGCCCGGGAGTGACCCCCAAGCACCGGCCAGACACAAACGCACAACCACAGACACACACACACACGCTGACAGCAGACGAGGCTTCAATTTTTAATCGCACTGATGACGTTCGAACTCGATGTCACGGTGCTTTTCCAGACAGCTCTGACCAGGAGGTTTCACGGGTCTGCTGAGCACATGTATGCAGAGCAGGGTGTGACTCAAATCCCTGACCCACTTCCACAGCATTAACCTGTCCAACACATCTGTCCTCAACCACAGGCGTTGTGCCTAACATTCAATTATAACAATGTTTGGTTGTGCCATGACTCCCTCTGCTACACAAGCAGAGCTGGAGTGGTGCTCTGCACCAACAGCAGCTGGTGAGTCAACGCAGCACAGACCCCAGCAGAACTGCTTGTTAAAATGAAGCCTTAATTAGACTGTGTTTCAGCCATGTCACCGAAACCCCAATTAGAGCCCAAGCAAATGCTCATTTTTTACACTTCAGCGGCTTTGCACGAGAATACGAGCGCCATCGGTTTCACATAATTACCTTCTAAAAATCCTTAAGAATATTCATGTGTCAGATCTATAATTTCATCAACGTGACTCTGACAAAGTACCATGCAGTTGACAAACCAGCGTCACCATCTCCATCCTTTCCCTCCTCCACAACTATCATTGGTAACCGTGGAAACAGTCAGACAGAGCCAGATTGATGACACACACACACACAGCCCCCCTCTGCAGATCTGCAGACTGATATACGGTGCATACATAATGTATATCATCTCGCTCCTATACTTCTGGCTCCTTCCCAGTCGTGAAGTTCAGCAGACTGACTCTGTGGGAGGTCGAACATCTGAGGGTGCAGATGATCAACCGGCAGCTTTAGGTCTCGTGAAGCCACACTATTAATAGTTCTACCTCATGGGGATGTGAATGCCAGTTTTCGAACTGAACAATCACCCCGGTGACACTTCCAGCCTCCCTTCAGCACCTCCCCATCCCTCCTCTCTCCGGCTCCCCTCTTTCATCATCTGTTGCTCTCCCCCTTTGCAGAGAAGACAGAGACGGAGAAGTGCTGCTCAGTGCCGCAGATCTCAGGAGATCAGACATCGGAGCCCTCCTCCAGAGCTGCACTTTACAAACCGTCTTAGATGTGCATATTTCCCTACTGAATTGTTATTATGAGCTTGAAAGGGCCTCGTGTACGTATGAAATGCATCCATAGTTCAAGTATTTCTCACGCTGTCAGGTAAGAAGCATTCAATTCAGTTGACTTAACTTATTCAATCAATTAGATTGTCATTATTAATTATTGAAGGCTGTCTGTTGTTAGCGATTGTCATTGTTATAGCACACCACAGCATTTTCCATCATCCTCGTATCCCTCTGTGATGTACTGAATGAGGGAGCAGTGCCCTCTAGTGGGCTCTGGGTGCAGTTGATTTACTCTGATTAATGTTTCATCATCATCTAAAAATTGACAACACAAAAAAATTCGAAGTTTAGGAGCAAAGGAAACAGTGTCAGACACAAACCTAAACAGATAATAACTGTAACAGCTGTTTACTGTAATATTTACTTTTTAAATACTTTACCATACAGTATGTTTGAAGCTAATAAAATCCATATTTCTATGATTATCATTGTCTATTGTGTCACACCAGATTAAACACTAGACTAGATTGGCAAGGCCCAAAAGTGCCCTCATGAAACCAACCACATTTAAATTCACGAGATCCGGATTTCTATGTGGAGTCAAAAATATCAGTCCCCTTAAACATGCCTGAAATTTTGTTATTGCATTGTTAAAGAAAGTGAAAAGATAATTCCTGGATCTGCCCCTTGATCCGGATCCAAACCAAAACTTAATGTTTTTTTTTTCCTGACCCATAATGCATCCACCTAAATAAACATACACACGATTAAATGAAAAGATAAACACAAACATAACCTCTTTGATGGAGGAAATAAGATTCACTTCCAGGAGATGTCAAAAAATATTTTGTGCTTTATTTGAGCAAAAGTTGAACACAGTCAATAGATAGTAAAAAGTCTCTTTATCACAGTAGTGGAAGGCACAGAGAGTGGGTGAGCTGGTGAGCGCATATGTTGTGCGATTAAGAAAAAGTAATGAAGCACGTGTTAACATACACAACACAAACACACAAGTCTGCAATAAGCCTTACTGTGTGTGTGTGTGTTTGTATAAAACTGCACCTGATTGATGTCTCCCTCATCCAGCATAAAAAAAACACATCAGTAAGTACCTGTTTACTTGTATTTGTACTTGAATGTGTTTAGTTTCATTAAAACACTTTACAGCTCTGAGAGTGTGTATGTGTTTGGCACACAAAGTGGAACATTTCCTTGCTCGCTCTTCTCTTGGGAATCGGTTCACGGCACCTTAACATCCTCATTTTCTCTGCTTTCCAAACTCAGCATAGGTAATTAAAACATCTTTAGCACCTTTACTTGTCTTGCTGCAGAGCAGTGAAGGAACGGACCGGTGCGTCTCAGTGTCTCACCGTCTGTGGAGAAATGTGGACATGGTGGTTTAGAAATGAGGAACCCAGACAGAGTGGGAAATAAGTTCTACATATGATCTATGTAGTGATATTGTTTTTGTGTGCTGGTAATTATTGTTATTCAGTAATAATTTAAACTGCCCTGTGATAAATAACCAGGACTTCATCGTCAGACACGTTCACAACAACAGGAACGTTTCTGGAGTATTTAGGTGAAGGGTGGTGTCTGAGTAGAACATGTGGGAGTCACATGTTTACAGCACGTTGACACCGACATCATCCTATCACCAAATCTCATTGTCTTCTACCTGTATGACTCCTCTTTGTCAGCCTGAGATATTTCTATTCTTCTTGTTACAAACATCCTCACCGCACCCACTAGCTCGCTGTGAGTTTACCACACATTTTCCTGCTGTTTTCTCACATGGCCTCACTCAGACATTATCCAGAGTTTTTACTAAAGGAGTAGAATGTCTGGAGCAACTGACTCAGACATTTGCATTCTCACTATAAAAGGCCCCCTGGATAATTTCAGACTAATGTTCAGAGTTCAGTGCACGCCTGAAAGCAGCCAATGACTCACCTCCATAATAGTAGAGTATCGCGATACCAGCTACAAAACTGAAACAGCTCAGGAAGAACATCGGTCCTGCAGAAGGAAAGAGGAGAGAGGAAGTTCTCATCCGTGACCGTTTGATAAATAAAACCTGTGTCAATATTGGATCAGTGAGTGGACACACGTTAAATGTGAATGGTGGGTCAGTGTCTATCTCCATAAATGTTATGAACTTGTGTGTGTCAGCACAGAGTCAGTGTCTCACTGCACGACTGATGACCCATTTCCCTGCTGACGCACCTCTGACCCAGTGGATGTGCCCCTCACTGTTCAAAGGAATTCAGGACAGAGGAAGCTGTTTTGAACGGGAGGGGTTGGGGGGGGGAGGGGTGTGGGGGGCTGCTACACATGAGTTTAACTGACCCACAAAGCCAGAGCCCTGAATTTAATGGGATGATGAATGAATGGGAGCCCACACTCTGAATCGAGGGGTTAAAAGGTTCGACAGACAACCGCGTTTGCTGAAGAACAAAGCTTATTGGGCTTAAGGGGCTTATGTGAGGATCAGAGAGGGGTACAGAGGCGCCCTGACACACACACACACACACACACACACACACACACACACACACACACACACACACACACACACACACACACACACACACACACACACACACACACACACACACACACACACACACACACGTGGAAGTGGAGTCAAGAGACAGGTGAAGCTTGTTTTGGGTCATTGACGATAAATGATTAGTTACGTTTCACTACACTGACCACTATTTTGGGAAGTATAACATTTTGGGGGGGGGGGGAGAATGACTCCCTACTTTCGCCACATGTTTCAGTTCACACTACAATACTGTGTCCTTTTTGTTTGACTGCTGTAAAATCCAGCTGGTTGGTTCACACAAACAACTGAAAGGATTTCGGCGAAACTCGGTGGAGGGATGTCAGGGAGGAACCCAATACATTTTTGTGCAGATCCAGATCAGGGGGCGGATGCAGGATCTTATTTTATTTTCATTTTCTGCTTTGTGAGTTGGAGCATTTTTCAACATTTTCCCAGAGAATAATTCATTGATCTTGATGAAAAAACAAAAATCTGGCACCTTTAGGGGACTTGACACAACGATGTGTGTGGGAAATTCGGTTCAGCTTGACTGAATTTAAGGACTGTTGGGCCTTGGCAGAGTAATGCGCTCTGCTGAGTGTCTTTATAATACGTTTTGCTATAACCACATTTCACACACAACCACATGCAGTTCTGAGCAGGGACATTGAGAGACATTGAGGGATGAATGCCAACAGTAATGTATTTATGAGCTCTGGAATCCAATCAAATATACATCATTCAGGTCTATATCAAAACAGTCAAGGATATTGAAGAAAGAATAATGTGAATTTTGTGGTTTCTTGGATTAACAAGGTTGTTTTTTATAATACAGTAGAGAGGAGGCCAATAGGTTTCTGTTTGCAGCTTCATTTCTATATGATGACAACATAGACTTGACAAAATCTAATGCTGAATGATGGATTACCCCAAAATATATATATATATAAAAAAGAATTTGATTAAAGAATAGAATTACTGTGAAGTATACTGTATGTGGATTATAGTAAATGGCCTAAAATGTGCAAAACTACCAGTATGTTTCTTTAGATTAAACCAACATGTAAACTGCAAATACCTAGATTTAAACTTGTAAACATGTAGATTATTGGATTTACCTCTGTCATTGAGCACAAATCGCTCGGGGTGGATCACCACACTGTTTGTCCACTTTGGATCTGCGATCTCTGGAACAGAAAGTGAAAATGTTTAATCTGTAAACATCGGACTAAAAATAAATCACAGCATGTGGTGAGTTGGATCATCTAGTGAACAACAGTTCAGGCAGTGCATCAACTTCTCTCCTCTTAAGGAGGATAAACCTACATTAGAGCCAGAGAGGGCCATCACACAGCAGGGGGTCCACTGTTATAGAACACTGGGGGACTGTGCTCGTGTGATATAGTGTCTCACATGACGTGACAGAATCAGGAGGAGGTGATGCACTTATGGATAAATGCACTTAGGGCTGGGCAATAAATCAATATCAATAATCACTGCAATATAATTTTCATCAATAGCAATATAAAAAAAGTCCAATATATATATATATATATAGCGATATGTAAGGATGTGTAACATATAACTGATTTAACTCCGATTTGTAAAGTCATTCTCTCATGATAATTATCTCTAGATGTGAGAAAGATGAGATGAGAGAAAAGCAGAGTTAAAAACACCAGATGATGCATTCTGTGAATTACTACCTCTAAGCTCAGACAGTTTCTGAAACCCCCCAGATGATGTGTGTGAACAGTGGAATATGACTATTCCACACACTTCACGTTCTGCTTTCATTTACCAAGAAATACTTCATGTCACTATAGTTACACTGCTGTCATTCTACTCTCCATTTAAATTGTCTCCACACTAAAGTACTGAATGGTATGTCTGCATTCAGGCTTAAAGATTCTAAATTAAATAGATATTTTCACAGATTTTAGTAGGTGGATATTTTTCTATCATTCAACTTGATTTCTTTAAGCCCCAGCAGCTCAGCCTAGACTGAAACTGGACGAGCAGTGTGTTTTTCTGCACTAAAGTTCATTCAGATATGAGTCTGCAAGGAAACATCTTTTGAAAAGAGCACCTCCCTTGAAAATCCACAGAAGAAGAGGAAGAAGGCGGCGGCCTTCTCAGTGTTTTACCTCTTTGTCTGGCTCTGCTGGGCAGGCTGGAGTAGACGTCCTCAGCCTGAATGTGAAGTCCTCTATAGAACTCATGACATGTGTCCTCTCCCTTCCCATACAGGTGCTTCAGCAGCTCGGCTAACCGAACCTTGGTGGGTACGCTCAGGTTCCTGAACTGCAGAGACACACATGCTGAATCACGTCACTGCTCATGTGCAACATGTTTCTGTTCCAATTCAACATTATATGTAGATACCTCCACCAAGGCCCTGAAGTCAGCTTCAATTTAATCAATGTACTCTTTGATATCAGTCACCTGAAATGCCTGATTTATTTGTTTTTTATCGAGAGCCATGAATGATTCTCTGGGAAAATGGTGACAATGAAGAGATCAAAATTCCTGGATCCCCCCCTGCTCTGGATCCTCACCAAAATGTACTGATACCACATCCTTCCACCAAATTTCGTTGTGATCCATCTCTGAGTTTTTCGTTATCTCGCTTAAAAACAAACCAAAATGGACAGGGGTGAAAACATAAACTCCTTGGTGGAGGTAATTAACCAATTCCAGTGTAAGGACATGCTGACTTTGAAAACATACAATAAGTGTACTGACCCTGCGGGCTTCTTTGTCACTGAGTATCTGGGGGTAGATTCTGTTCAGCTGCAGCACGAGTGTGTCAACAAGTTCAGTGTCCATCCTCAGATCTGAGCACAGGAACTTGGCATCTCTCTGAAGCTGCTCAAGGTAAAAGTCACTGTCTGGTCAAGGAAGATTTAAATGACAACGTTTTAATAAAGGGAGACAAGCAGGAGACAGTGTCCACTTTATCCCTAATAACTTTGAACCTGTTCTAATCAGAGGTCTGCAGATTTTAGGTCTGATCGTAAGTCCTTTCTTTGTAAGCTGGGCTTGGCATCAGCTCCGCTCTGAAAATAAGTGACTAAGAGGTTTATTCTCGCTTTAGGAAGGTGAATACACTTCCTGCAAAATCCTTCATTTGGCCACATTCATTTAAATAGATTAATGCTGAGGTGAAAATCAGGTTGCAATACTGTTTGAGTAACAAGTCTGCGAGTTACGGTTTGCATAAGCACCAAAAAGAGGGTACAATATAAAGCCTGGGATGTGTTTGGTGTTGACTGATTAAATTCTTTATTATGACACTTTTAAATTTCTTTCTGAATGCTTCTTTTTTTGTAATGTCTCCCTGACTTTCTGGAAAAATAAATCCTACAGGGAAAATGTGTGTTTGCAGGTGATCCTAAACCGCATGAAGAGAGATACAGCAAAAAGGTTATGAATCAAAACTGTGCAGGTAGAAATTCCTGAAGTAGCAGTTTACATTTATCATCACAACAACAAAGTGAGGCAGGATAAGCTGGACAACAGTTATGTAATGTGTAGTTTCACAAACACTTCTTCCACTGTCGCTTTAATTGTAGTTCTTTAAGAATGAAATAGAGGTCTGACTGTGACTGACTGATAATAAAACAGATCTTTAACTATGGCCAACATTCCCCTATAAAACTACATTTAAATTCACTAGAGCCAGATTTTTATTCTGCACTAAACTATACTCTCTCATAAATATCAGTCCCCTAAACATGTTAGATTTTTTTAAACAAATCAAGATCAGTGAAATATTCTGGGAGAAATCTGGAAGAATGTTGAATGATGATATCTCACAATGTTACAGAAAGTGAAACACCCACTGATCCGGATCTGAACCAGAACCTATCAGCTTCTTCCTTGGATCATGACCCACCCCTCCACACAAAAACACTGAAACCTACAATCAATACAAAAAATAAACAAACAAATAAAAGAAAAGCAAACAAACAAATAAACATGGATCTATTAAACCCCTCAGATATTTTAAGTCTTGCACTAATGGTGAGAAGCTGCTCCCATACACTGCTTCATATAAAGGACAAATCAATACACATCATTAATTATTGCTACAACTAAAGTTAAAAATGTGAATATTACGCAACAGGTGGCGCGCGCACACTCTGACTGTGGACGAGCGCGCACGGTTTCACTGTCAACGCTCCACAACAGGACTAATAAACATCTTAACCCTTCATTCACAAACCTGTCATACTGACACACAGCCGACGTGCGGGACTGGTCCTCACCCACCAGCAGCAGCAGCAGCCTCCCCCGGTGTGAGACTTCCTGTTGTCCCCGGTGTCACGGTCCCTGCTGCCCGCTGACATCAGCACGTTGGACCGCTGCACCGCCCCGCGCCGCCCGGTGCCACATGACCGACCTCAGGGCCACATGATGGCGATTATCAGGCCGCAGACAGTGACCGAGAGACTGAGCTGGAGATTATCAGGAGCAGCACGACACGAGCTCCGTGGAGCAGACACTGTCACTTATCGTTCATTTCAATCCATTCTGCCATTTGTACAAATAATAATAATGATAATAAGTTGAGTGCATTCCTTTACATCTTAAACAACTTAGTGAAATTATCTCCAATGTCAAATCAATTCAAGTTCTTTGACAATAACACAAAAAGATTCATAGTACAAACTCAAGATCTGAATGTGACTGACAGATACTTACATCTATCTTTTACCAGAATGGCAATAATCATTATTATGTATTATTTATTATTAGAGAGAAACGTTACATCATCATACTTTTGTCTATTTATGTTGTTTTTATGTTGTTTTTATTTACTGCTGCTGATTTTATGAGAGTCACCAGTTGTTTGCCTACAATGACAATAAAGTATTCATCTATCTATCTATCTGTCTGTCTGTCTGTCTGTCTGTCTATCTATCTATCTATCCATCCATCCATCCATCCATCCATCCATCCATCCACATGCCAGATAGTTTTCATCAAGTACCATGAGTAATTAGAGAAAACGTTGAAAAACTTGTTATGGGTTCTTCCCTGACTCATATCACGTCCTCTCACCAAGTTTCTTGGTAATGCATCAGGTAGTTTTTGTGTAATCCTGCTAATAAAAGGGAAAACATAACCTCTTTATAATAATAATAATAATGTAAGTGGAGACTCTAAAATCATCATCATCACATGTTGCCTCTGTCTTTTCCATTTCCCTTTAAATCCCTGTGTTATACATCAACGTGAGGTGTTGGGCCACAAGAAGGGCAAACAGGGCAGCTTCAGCTTCAGTGACCTTTGACCCTATTCAAGTCTGTGAAACTACTACACCTTTTTTTCCAACATACATTCCCTAACCCCGGTGGAGCGCTGCCAAATAACGTCAATCCCAAATCAACCACAGGCGTTCAAAGGGGCAGAGATCTTGTGACTGTGAAGGTCACACAGCACATGATCCACATCAGTCTGCATCAACCTATTTACTCACTCGCTCACTGCTCTGTATGGAAGCATCTGCATTCGTTACGTTTGTTTCCACGTATTTATTCACATTTTCCTCCAATTTGTCATCAACCTGTACATCGATACACAGACCAGTGGAAACCACTGCACTGCAGCCGCTGCATCAAGTTGACTTGTGAGTTTGCATCAAAAGGACACGACTGCTCTCTTTACACATTGTCTTTAATTGATTTACATTCCTTAAGAAAAATATATCTACAAACAGTGTCCAGTGCCTTCCAGCTGCTCTCCTCCTGCAGGGAAAAGGGAATTTTACTGCCCTGACATTTGTTTTTCAGAGAACCTCCTCACCCGCTTTCTGTGTGTTGTGAACTATATGTCCCCATAAACACCTCAATCGCAAAACCTCATAGCAACCATTTAATTTAAGTTCGATTGAGGTCAAGAAAATCGCTCGAGCTTCTAATTACAGGGCGTGTCGTTCCGACAAGGCTGGTGTCCTGGAAGTGCACCGGCCTCTCTCGTCAGGCAGAGGGCAGTGTGCCATCACAGTTTACAAAAGGCACGTTCGTCTGAGCCTGTAAAGCCATCACACTGTAGAAGTTCACACATTAATGTTGAGTTACCACTTCCAATAGTCTTCATTCATAACACTGATGTACATATTTGGTCATTAAACGACATTCACCTCCTGTGCAACATGTCCTCACACTGATATAATCCTTATGGAGAATTCTTTGGCAGGGTTTAAATTCCTAGAGTTGCTCTCCTCTGCAGGTGCAGAGCTGCTTTCCTGTCTCCCATACTGCCACGCCACCCCAGGCCCCGCTGCTGAGATCTGGACCACGCGCGGGCTCGCAGTTTGAAAGGAGGAGGCAGGAGGTCCAGGGTACTGAGGTGGACCGGAGAGCTGCACAGATTCTGGATTTCGTGGTAAAAGAGGCTGGTCGTAGCCGGGCCCGGGGAGAGCAGCGAGCGGAGCAGCGGGGCCATATGTGCAGACGAGTCCATAGGAGTACTCCTGATGACATCTGTGGAGGGAAAGACAGGAGGATGTTTCTTTAGTGATTCTGCTCGTCTGGATGTCATCAGGGACGTCTAACCCCCTCCATCCCAAGTCAGCCCATGTCTCACCTGCAGGCCTGCATGTTGTCACACCCGGCTGGGTTGTGGGAGTCCCACAGAGAGAGCGTCTTCTCCTGGGAGTTGTTGTTGTTGTTCCTGCCTTTGTGGCTGTAGTGAGACCTGTTGTCCCCCTGGTGTTGAGTCGGCTCCTCCAATTGCCACACTTCTGACTCCCTGTTAAAAAAAAAATTCAGTTTTAACCTTCCTGGCAGTATTTCTAATGATGATTTACTTGACTTGGACTTGAGTCTTTGCATTTTATCTACTGCATAAATAAATGAAGAGGCATAAGTAGGATTTTCAATGAAGGACCTTTACTTGTAACAGAGTACTTCTACATTTCAGTATTGGTACTTTTGAGTAAACACGTTGAGTACTTCCTCCATCCTCTCTCACTCACCTCTCTTGCTTTTTCCTTTTGTCCTCCTTGATGCAGTCGAGCAAGCAGCAGGTGATGAAGGCCATGGACATGAGGAGGATAATGGCCGAGCTCACAATGGACGCCAACACGGCCACACGGAAACCATGGCCCTCGTAGGGAGCCAGAGCTGGAGTGACAGAGAGGAAGGCTGACTTGATTTGCATGTATTAGACAGCTAAAATCAGCATGTTGCAAAAACAGTGCCCTGGTTGCATGAAGGGAAGGAAAATGAAATATAAATGAAATTTGAATTATTTCCGTTCACATCTGACACCTTCCTGCTCTCTCTTTTTCCATCACAATAATAACAATGCACCTGCTTGAAATGAGTCCCCTCTACCTGCGTTAGAGTATTCTCCTTAAATGAGCTTTATCCCCGAGCAACAAATAATTTCTCTCTCAAATATGTTCACGCAAATAATTTAGAGCATTAATTATTGCTGACTACTTTAAGGGTCTTCCTGTAACATTGCCCACAGCCACAATGCCTGTCAAATAATGTTTGATATACATTCAGAATGAGCTACTGCAGTTCTGCACAAGCATTTGGAACTTCACATCTGAATCTCTCACATCTGAATCTCTCTCACACACTGAGTCGAAGCTCCATGACTCCATTGAATTACATTCATTTCCATGCATGAGGCCGATGCGAACCTTAACCATAACCACGACTTGCCGAAACCCTTATCTTACCCTTAAAAAATGTTGTTACCTTGACAATTGAATGATTTACTCTATGGGAAATTGCTTTTTGTGCCAATAATGGAAGACAAGTCCCCATGTGCAAACAGATTTAGGTCCCCACAATGTAAATAATACTGGCTGTGGATCAGGAGGTAGAGCGGGTTTTCCCACTAACCAGAAGGTCAGTAGTTCAATCCCCGACTCCTGCAGTCCACATGCAAAACACTCAAATTTCCCCTGATAGTGTGTGATGGAAGAAGCGGAGCATAGTATCGCTTTGAACGTGTGAGGGAATGGGTGAATGTTGCTTGCACTGTCTGGTGTTGTCAGTGGTTGATAAGCTGGATAGCGTTAGATTAAAGAATCCTATATTTTTGTGCTGCACTAACTCTGATATGATTCTACTTACGTGTACAGTAGTTCTCCCCGTCCCAGTGGGTGCTGTTGACGTCCATGACACACGTTAGCTCTCTCCCCACCAGTTTGTGTTTGGCCGGGCACTGCAGCGATATGACCGTGCCCACATTGGTGCCATTGCCCTGGATGATCTTCTGGGTTCCCAGGGCAGGCAGTGGCATGGGTCTGCACTGGGCCTGGGACTGACCTATAATGAAAAGCTGATGGTCAGCTGGGGATAAACCAGACTGTGTGTGCAACAAAATACTGGTACAACTCATGTAGCACAACAATTGAAGGTGAAGGGTATGAACAACAACAAAGAATGGAGCCGTGCAGATGAGATTGAGAGTGGAATGGGACAATTCTTCCATCAGCGCTGAACCCCTGTAGGGATGAACAACACTGCGTGACAAAACACTGCCCCCCCACCTCCTCGTAACAACCCCGGCACTGTACTGTAATATAATTCTAACACTATCAGAGCAGGATATGTGATAAATCATTCAAGAAAACGCCTGTAAGGCTGGTTGGAAACACACGGGCCATCTGGAGTCACGCTAGACAACCGGTTATCGTAGAGCACAGCACAGCGCTCAGCATATTACAGGAGGGAAGGTCTCAGCAGTCTGGCACCGGGACTCCACAACACAAGCATCACTTCATCATGACACAAGCTGTTGGAATGCAAATAAACATGATGACATCTATTCGGTGATTTCCAGCAGGACTGGGAAGGATAATGTGATCAGGTCCAGGAACAAAATCCAAACCAGCTTGTTTACATAGGGAAAGTTGCAGTTTTTCCTCTGAACTAAAGGAAGGAAGGAAGCGTGAGAGGCCTCATTTGTGTGTCAACACAATTCACCCACACAAAAAGTTCAGGGCTTCATGGATGGAAAGGAGGAATGGAACATAGACTGTATTTAAAGTTTGGCGACATGACAGCTCCCAAAAGTGAAGCCAAAGCATCTTAATTGGTGGTTGGCTACAGTATAGGTAGTTAAAACCTGCCGTCATGATTGACAGCTGAGACAGACTCGTGATTGGTTGTATAGCGATTGATCACTAAACTGCACAGACTCTGGCTCCAAATGCGCAAGATGGCGGCAAATTTTGGCTTTGTTTCGAGATAGTGGGAGCAAGTGGAGACATGTCATTTATCTTTATATGCAGTCTATGGAAAGGAAGGAAGGAAGGAAGGAAGGAAGGAAGGAAGGAAAGGGCGACTGAATGTAAAGATTGAAGACATAGCTTCCAAAAAATAAAGAAATAAAGAAACTAAGAAAGACGTGCACATTTCCTTGTAAAGAATAACTGCAGCTTCTGTTGACACTGGGCCAAACTCAATAAGTCTCATTTGGAATAAATCTGAAGGCCATTAGCATTAGCTCACCATATTCAAGTTTATGTAACGCAAGGACGCATTCCATTAACGACAAGCACAGAGCATCACTTTTACATAACGTGTGTTGTTGTGCGTGTGGCTGCGTTAAGTGTGTGTGCGTGTGAGATGCGTCCAGCTGTGCATGGTGCCACGAGCCCCTTTCTCATTTCCTCTTTGTTTTTTCTCTTTTTGAATCAGCCTGATCACCCAGAAGCACATGTACGGTGGGGGGGTGGGGGGGGATCACTGAATTTTCAGACATATGTCCCCTAATCTGACCACATTTCAAAACACATGCATACATGTTTACAGGATGTGAAAATGTAATAATTGATTAAATGTATATGTCTCAGAAACCAGATCACTAAAAGACATCTCATTCTATATTGACTGCAAAGTACAATCAAATAAATAATTATGCCTAAAACGGTGACTTTATGTATTTCAATTATATTACATTTCAATGTAACTTTAAAAAAACATAAATTCAATGTAAAGGGCCACTTTTAATTAAGTGTTTTCTATCATGTTGAGTTAGTGTGAATCAATGAAATAACTTCAGAATGATATGATTAAATAATGTTAAACTTATTCATAGAGATAAACATTAAACACACAATTTATTTGATGTATTCACACTAACTTGATACATTGAACTTGTGTAATTAAATAACATTTAATATGTAATTGAAATACATAAAGTTAATAATAATCTTGTGTATTAAAGTGTATTATGGAGCTGCTGTCACACTAAACATTGTCCCTAAATGAATATTGCACAAGAGCATTATAAGAGAAATATGAGTTTACTATTACACACTAACTAAATGTTGTGGGGTCAGTGTTTGAATACCTGAATATTCAGTCAGGCCTATAATTGTGTTATGAAACGGAATAAGTGCAAAGTGCCAAAAACAAACCATCGCCTTACGCACAAACCTACACTGGACCCAAGTATGAATGTGTGTATTTCATGTCCTACCTGAGTTATTCTGGCGTCGACCTCCATCTCTGTATGTCCCGTCGGTCCTGGACACATCTGCCACAGAAGCTGTAGCCGCTGACATCGCGCTGACAGACGGACAGACGCCCCCACACTCCGCGCTCCTCTGGCTGTGCTCCTCTGTGCCCGGCACTGGGTAAACAAGCCTGGATCCCGTTCAGCTGGAGCTTGTCTGTGTGTGTGTGTTTGTCTGTGTGATCCTGTGTGTGTGTGTGCGTGTGTGTGTGTGTGTGTGTGTCTGTGTGTGTGTTTTGTCTACCACCTCCCACAATCCCTCCTCACTTTCTCTCACGCCAGCTTTTCGGACTGCGCGCCTGCGGATGAAACGTGCGCTCGGGAGGACGCAGCCAGACGAAGTGATCGACCGGGACCTCGTTGAACGACGCGACAATGACTGTGTGGATTAGAGCGGGTCAGGTCGAGTGGGATGTCAGAGCCGTGGACAGGACGAGCACCTCCAGCAGAAATAAGCTGCTGCCCGTGGGCAGGATGTGGCACCGCTGCTCTCTGAGCCTATCAGGACGTGGTGCCTCAGTCAGCTCTGGAAATACGCAAAACACACATTGAAAGTGTAGAAAACCTGTTTCTAAATGTCCTTAACTTGACTTGGAGACATGTAAAGGAGAAGTGTGAGAAAGAGGAAGGCATCTGTGCGTATGTGTGCCAGACCAATAGGTCAGGCAAATTGACTGTGTCACTGTCTCTTTGTGCTTCTACAGTTGTGACTGTTTCTAAAGTTCTTACTTCTCCTTCTATGTCTGACTGAGTCACAGTGAGGTAAGGCCTGAGGTTAACACGCTAACAGGTGAAATGGATGATATGAATCATGTAATGGTTAGTTTGACAAGCACACGATTCACTTTCACAGTTACAAACTCGAAAACCAACTCTACCTCTACCCTCACTCACGGCCCTCTGTCCCTGCATCATCTCAAGGATGTTATTATCCAGGGAAAGTTTTATATACAACCCTCACTAACCCAATGACAACAGTGAAAAAAAAATAAAAAAAATAAATGGGAAAAAACAAACAAACCACAGAGCAAACAGGTAAAATAAATAGAAACTGTACAACACACACAACAAATGTACTATTACAATCATAGGACAAATATAATATAATATAAAATATAAAATATTGCAATATAGGTTGATATACAGCATGAAGAATCAGCTGCCTTAACTGGGGCTTCTTTACAAAATGGGAAACTAATGCATTTTATATGTAGAAATGCAATAACTTTACAGGTCCTAATATAATTTAGATGAAACAAAAACGTATGTCAAAGGGAACAAATCCATTTTTTCCACTTTAACCTGAGGCTGGCTTGCTGGCTGTGACACAAATCGCCCCTCTGGGATAATAAAGTTTACCTCGACCATGACCACGACCAAGTATCATACAACACGAAACTCTACACAGGTTCCAGTTTCCATGTTGCCTTCACGTGCAGGAGCAGCTCCTTCCTCTTGTCTGAGTCGCATGTCGCCCTGAAGTCATTGAGGATTCTGGGCATGCATGCACAAGACTGTTTCTGCTGTGGGTGATAAGTGTCTCCACAGGCTCAGCCCTGTTCACCTGAGCAAACCCACCTCAGACACACGGCGAGCCTCTGTTCAGACGGCCTCATCCCTCATGAATATATTAGCAGAGCTGATTAAAAGATGTAGGGACTGTGGGCAATTCTCAGGAGCAGACGTTCATAACTTGTCTCAAAGTGTAGTAAGTTGTGTCCTCGGTGTTGTGGAGTGACACAGCTCTGCGCTCTTATCTGGAGAACACGGATCGAGTCAGGAAGCGGACGTATGTGTTGCTGTTGTGTAAATGTGAATTATTCCCACTGTGCTTTTTATCAGTCTGCAGGCATGAAACAAGTCTCCTAAATATTCTGGATTTACTACAACTCTGGCTCAGGTTCAACTCTCAATGTCACACATTGCATTTGTCTGTACATAGAGATTCAGACAAGAGATTAATAGATTGGATTTTAATTAAATTAAATTAATTAATTAAATATAGCTGAAGTGTAAACAAAATCTCAAAACGTACTCATGTCCCTTGAATGGTGAGTGTCCAGGGTTGAGACCCTTCTGATGCTTGTATGAATGAATTGCTCATCACCTTCAGCGGAAGACGAGGAGGTGGAGGAGGAGGAGGAGGAAGACAGAGAAAGAGACAGGGGAGGAGGACTCTTTGAGGAATGAGACCTCTTAAAGTGTTGGAGTTTTTTCCTTTGATTTGGAGACGGTTGCCACAGCAACAGTTAATGTGTTCTGGCATTGTCTCAGCAGGTAGAGTTTGGACCCTCACAGCTTTACTCTGCTCAGGCCTGTGTGTTAGTTAATCTGTGCAATCCAATAATCAACCTGGAGGCTCGCTAATGAAGCTGGAGACACTCAATCAGGTCCTTTTCACTGTATTACACAGCAATCAAGCTCATATTGAGTATCGGTGCACGATTTGGCATCATTAACAAAATACTGCATATGTAGAAACTTGAAAAACTAGAAGTCAGTAGAACTTATACCTCATCAAGGCCCAAAAGTCCCTTTGAACTCAATCAAGCTGCAAACACACTTATAGAAATCAGTCTCTTAAATGTTTTTCATCAAGATTCATGAATTAATGCCTGGGAAATTTGTGAAAATGACAAAAATCACCCTACGTTGCGATGTTAACAAAAGTAATAAAAAGAATCAGATCTGCACCAAAATGTAACTGCTTCTTCCCTGAATGATATCGCTTCACTCTACCAAGTTCCGTGGTCATCTGTCCAGTTCTCTTTGCGTAATCCTGTTTACAATTGAACCAGTAAACCTACAAATGGGATGAATACATAACCTCCTTAGCCTTGAGTAGAAAAGGCAGAAAAGGAGAAATCCACATCGAAAGATTAACTTAACCAAAAGGAAACTTCTCTGCGGCTGTTGCTTTTTTTATTATGAATCTTATCAGAGGAGAGAGGCAAGTGAGGAAGGTGAGACCGGTCCACTCCACGTGTCCGCCCTGCCCCTGACACAGTGTGACACAACGCCTCTGCTGGGGGGAACCACTCCATCTCACAGGTAATTAGGTGGAGCAGGAGGGGCACCACCTCACCCTGCCAACCGCCCCATCAACACTGCTGCTCTGACCAGGCCACATATGGCTGCAGGTCTGGGTGGAGGAGACTGAAAGTCATCGGGCTCGTCCATGGCCAGCTCCTAAAGTGATAAATATCAGGTCGGTGTTGATTGTGCCGTCATCCAGGCTTCTGCAAAGGGCACAGAAAGCTTTGTGGGAATATTTCTAATATGCAAATCAAGCCCTCTGTGCGTCACTGTTACAACTGTGAGTCACACAAAGGCTGCAAATTAAGCCAGATTTTAAACGGCTGAAACGTGAGGTGTTTAAAATGCTTCACAAATAAATACTTCCTTGAAACCATTGAATACTGATGCCAGGAAAATGACCTGTATCTCTGAGCTGCTGTGAGATACATGGTGGTTCACGTCCATTATCAAATGAAGTGCTGACCACCTCCACAAGGACGACCCACATTCTGTCTTTCTCCCTCTTTTAAGCTCAGAAAGGACATCATAAAGACTTCTCTCTCACTCCTCTGTGTCTGTAATCGCTGTACAACACACAGTTTCAGGCTGGACTGTGGCCACCAGCGGACCCGTCGCTCCATGAATCTTCACCTTCCTGCACTCGCCCTATACTCGCTCAGGAAAGAAGACGTCGAGAGAGAGAAATGGAAGAAAGAAGAGATGGGAAACAGGGGAGAAGGACGAGACTTTAGGAGGAAATTGAGTTGATGAAACGTTTCTTCACCACGGTTCCACCTCCGACGTGCACAGCTTGCAAGGCACGGGTTACAAATGCACAGTGTGTCTCAGACAGCACTGAGGATGGGGGGGCAGTGCGACTGTGGCAGAGCTGGGAGGAGAAAATTACTCAGTTATATAAATTAATTTAATCAGGGATTTGTTCAGTCAAATAACAACTTTACTTGAATATCAATACGTTTATATTGTACTGTGCTTCCTAAACAGTCGGTGGTTGATTTATATCACACAACAAAATAGTACTTGGAGCACAGAATGTAAGAGAGACAAAGCAATTAAAACACAAAGCTTAAACTGAATGTGACTTTGGCACTGACACACAGGGAACTCGACAGAGAGTGCACAGCCACAGCAGCTTTTTGAAGATATACATAGGTTATAGTTGCTTTGCAAGGATATTCAGCAGGTAAGCTTCATTTTCACTGTTTGTTTTAGGGTGTTAGCAGGATGCTAATGGTAACCAAGCGCTCATTTTAAACAAACAGCAGCTCAGACTGAAGGGGGTGTTATTAGTTTTACAGATATTTGGTCAAAAAGGATCATCGGACAAATTTCAAAGTTTGACCTGAGAAGCCTGCTCGACAAATTGAAAATCACAAAAATTATTGCAGTTAATCTCAAGGGCGACGTTAATGTATGAACCAAATTCAATGTTTATGAGCCCGACGGTAATTTCATTCGTCAAGCTTGTGACGGGACAACAGGAAAGATCAGGGGGGGGGGGGGGGTCACCAAAGTTCATGGAATCACAAATAAAAAACAAGTATTTAACCTCCTCTGCCAGGGAGGTTATGTTTTCTTCCCTGTCAATGTTGTTTGTGTGTCAGTAGGATAACACACAACCTACTGAAAGGATTTCCACAAAACTTGGTGGAAGGTTGGTTCATGGGCCAAGAGATTTGGCTTGGAGCTAGACTGGATCTTTTTTCATTTTCTTTAACATTTCAAAATAGGGTTTTTTTTCCTTTAAATTGTTACTGATAATAATTTGTGGATCCATTATTCATGGTTCTGGGGATTGATTAGTTGCAGCTTGATTGAATTTAATGGGACTGTTGGGCATTGGCAGAGATATGAGCTCTACTGAGTGCCGGCCGTTTATTACTTTATTGACCACTGAGGACAAATTCTCCTTTTTGACACCCTTCATAGTCGGGGACCAGTGACGAGTCGGGTGCTGCACTACTTCCATTGAGATATGTCACCCAGCGGCCTGAGGGCCGTGTCCTCTCCCCCCCCCCCCCCCCCCCCCCCCCCCCCCCACCTTGTGGCCCCCAGAGATGGAGAGAAGTAAGGCAAGAAAAAAAAGTGAGGTAGAAAGTTAAAGGAAACCATGAAACAGGGTGAGCATCAGCATCAGTGTCATTGTGTCACAGCTGCACCGCAGGTTGTGCCAAATAGTGTTAACACAACTGGTGCGATGATTCCCACTGTGACACTGACAGAGCAGAACAGCCCAGCGGTGCTGGAGACAACACATAAAAGACGTGGGTTTGGAGGACGGATGCAGGAATGAAAGCACTGAAAGAAAATAGGGGGGAAAGGAAATGGCCTGAACGTATAGGAGGAAATCTAGGAAGAGAAAAAAAAAATGTCTCCAAGGTTAAGTGAGGTTCAGTTTGATGATTTGTTAAATTCGGGGAAACATGAAGAGCTGAGTCACTTTTTTAAAGTTTTACAAATGAGTTTGTAGAGGAGAGAGAGAGAGAGAGAGAGAGAGCAGATACAACACACTTTAATAGGAGAGGGAAAATAAATCAAATTTTCATATCAGGGCTGCCACGGTCTGGTGGTTCCGGAGCCTTCCAGCTCTTATCTTGGGTCTTTTTTCGTTGTACATTAGTGAGGACACTAGAAGTGACCTCAGGAAACCTGTTATAACTGCACCCGATGTCCGTGCACATCTGAACATTGATTCCTCTGAACAGATCTTCTGCTGAACTCTCCATGTTGAGAGTCCTCCTGCAGGCTGAGGCCTCAGTGGAGCCTGGATGCACTTCTATAATAAACCCTTTTTGTTTATTTGAGACTGCGATTCTAGGTTATGCTTGTGCACGTGCACTGTGCAATTTCGCTTGTATAGCTGCATCTCGCTAGACTTTTCATTTACACGCTTCTGCCAAATGACCCATTCTGAGATGACTGCTGTTACCCCAAACGACTCCCTGTTTGTTCCAGGGAGCTCTAAACGCTGCCACGTCGCTCCCTGTCGTTTGTGGAGATGTTAGCTGTTGTGTATAATAAGATATTCAGGTCTGGTGTTTTGCAGCATTGTTTGTTCAACGGCCCGGAGAAGACGGCGCTGGTTGGATGGTGTTTCCGTCATTAGATGTTTTAATTCAGGCTCCAGTGTAACTTCAATTTAGTGTAAGTGCGAGCAAGTTGACACACATTAGCATATTTGTCAGAGTAAAGCAAGTGTGATGCTCCGGGGGGATAAATGAATATTGGGTTTATTTAGGAATGAATAGAAAAATACTCGCTGAGTTGGTGCGGTTTTGTCTTTTCTGCGGATTTCGGGGAGAGGCAAAGTCATGGGTGTTCCAGCTAATGGAGCCATTATATAGTTCTTGTGAGGGCAATGTGGTTTTTCATTTAAATAGACCTCAAAATCATCATCATCAAATCCACCTTAACGCTTTCCAATTAGCATATAAAGATAGGATGTCCAGCTCCCCCCCCGGTGGCTGTGAATCCGAATGAGATTTCTTCTTTTTTCTGCACCTGCACTCCGGCTCCGGATGAGACAGAGATGTGAACGATGCTGTCTCTGGTGATGTATCGCTACCATTACAGCGATTCATCATCATCATCCTGTGGTAAATCTCTATCATGTACCTTCAGATTCTGTGATTAAACGTGAGACATTTCCTCCGGGGCGTCTGATGGATATTGGTTCCGGCCAAGAGGCCAGAACGTACGGAGGTTATGAAACTCGACATGAATCGTGTCTAGGTTGGAACTTCGCGAGTCGAGTTGTGAGAGAAAATGTCGACATTGCATCAACCGCACTTTGTGTCTGGTAGAGAAATGCTGGTTCCTGTTACAAAGAAGCTTGACGTCTAAAACATGGCCGTGAACAAACCTGTGGCTCATGCACAGACTAAAAACACCAAGATGTCAGGAAACAGTTGCAACCACTTCCTGTGCAAGAATGTAGGGCTGACAGCTCGTTCCACTACAGAGCGCAGAGAAGCGTCTGTGTTTGTGTGTGGGTGTTGCTGCAGATACAGTTCGCTGGCTCAAGGCAGGATGATGCGACACATCTTGGCTCTGTATCATGTGTGACCCTCGGTTACTCATCGATTTTTACTTCTCAGTCCCGAAGATCTTCAGTCTAGTGGACGTTTTTCCACTTTGAAGTGACACAGTGTCCTTGCAGGTCGCATGCCTGTGATGTCAGAGCTGCTAAAACGAAGTGATGTGCTACTTTAAGATGGTTTCCTTCAGAGGCCTGAAAACTCAAAATCTACCATTTCCCAAACGTGCAAATTTTCACAAACAATCAAAGATTGAACTACTCACTCAACAATGTCTTTGATGATAAATATCTAAATAGAAATACATTCAAACAACAATTCTTTGGGACTCTAATTTAAATTTGAGTCAACACTCACTACATTTTAAACGGTAATGCAAAGATTATTTCTTTTAAGGAAACTGCACCAGCTTTGAGGTGTGTAAAGAATTCCATCTACACTAATAGTTAACATAACCGGCATTATAAGAGCGGAGCACCACACAGAGCAGGATGAAAACTACATTCATATCCTTCACACTCTCTTTTTAATGAATGTGTCATGCGCCTATTGACCCATTTAGCCAATTTGTTCACACCATGTGCTATTCCATTCTATTCTATTCAATTCAATTCTATTCAATTGCATTCTATTCCATTCTATTCCATTCTGTGGATCTCAGAGTACAGCTGAGGTAATAGAGCTTGAGTCATAGTTTGGAAGTGTCGGGTGAAATAGCCTGATGTGACCTGCTGTTGGAACAACACCAGAATCATTAGTCTGGGGAGCAGGTCTGTCTGCACCAATTATGTCAGTCCATCAGAGGTTATGTCACTCGCAACTAAAGGGAGGAGAAGAGAGGAGGAGAGAGGAGAAGAGGAGAAAATGGGTGGCGCTGCATATGAAAGGCAGGTTTTAATTTGTTCTTCCCTGTTTTCCTGTGTAGGTAGGTCAGCAGGGGCGTGTATTCGGCGCTTTGGGAATGCAGAATGCAAATGTTTTCGGGCCACGCACACACTTAACGCACACACACACGCACGCACACACGCACACACGCACACACACACACACACACACAGCTGGTAAGAGGCTTAAGCTCCAGCTTTCTCCCATTAAACCATTCCCCTCCTGTTGTGGAAAAGGAACCACCAGCAGCAGCAGCAGGAGCAGCAGCTCAGGATTCGACCACAACCTGAAACCCTGAACAAATTGTCTTCACGTGAAATTTTCTGCTGGGATTTTCTTTCCACCCACAACTGCTCTCCATTACATTTCTGGCAACAGTAGCGGCTCGGTTCGACCAACCTTGCCTTTTGTGCTCATTCAGAGAGGTCGGTGCCCTTGATGAATTGAGCCATTAAGGGAAGCCTTCAGGGCTCTGATGGAGGTCAGTGAAACAAGTTACACTTCTACCGTGACCTTGGTGGAGTTTCCTGGCAAACAAACACAACTGAAAGCAAAGAGGAGCGGTATGAGGCCGAGGCGAGTCAAAGCTACACACCCTCTGACAAATACGTGCAAAGAAGCGTAACTTCCTGCTGCAAACGTTTGTTGTCAGCAAACCAAACCCTCACTTCCACTACTGAGACCTGTTACTCTCAGCCAACACCCTGCGTGTCATCTATACTTCGTAGAATTGACAATTGGGATGGTGCTGTTGAGGAAGCCATTAAGAGGAAGAGGCTGCTGTACGTGTAAATGGCATCTGAGGCCAAACAACGTGGCTGCAAAGCAACAGTCTGCCCAGTGGAGGTTGGCTGCAGGGGTTTTAGTGCAACATCCACCATCAGGTTGCACAAAGTAATGCATAGACAAGCCGGACCATACGAAACTTCACAGACTGCTGCAGCATATGGCTCTGGGTCAGGAGGCAAGACCCCTAATGGGCCCCCAAGATGTTAGGGACTCACGCCCTGAAGGTCTGAGGCAAAAACAAAACAATGACACTAAGGAACACAACTGATGATGGTCGGAAACTTCACACCAAGCTAGTGACCCTCAAAAACCACCGTGTCCCATGTTCTAAAACAAAGATAATCAAAGTCAAAACAACACCAAAAAGCTTTAGGTTTTCTATATGACTCTGGAGAGATGATGGGAGCTTATCTCTCCCTCTCTGTCCTCCTCAGCAGACACAGTGCCACCCTGCCTCGCTCCGCTCTGGATATACAGCATGTAAAAGTACGACAGAAGGAGGCAGTCAGCAGTTTGCGCTCTATCTCTGCACCACAGCTCACAGCTCCACAGAGATGCCAGCCTTCCAATTCATCATTTTGACACTCTATAGTGTTGACTCGCTAAATAAACAAGCTATGGTGCACACCAGCTATCAATAGTTGTCCTCTCTCCTTTTTTGTAAATGCATATCAATATGTTTCTGCCCACAGTAACTGCAAAACAAGCGTAATGAGTGCACAGGGGAGACAAACAAGAGGGAGGGAACATGGAGCTGAATTAAATCAAAATGGAGAAAAATGGACCTGAGACAACGGCAACATATTTTCCCAGTTCACACTTTCCTTCTTCCTCAAGGTGAAATCAGCCACATGACTCTCTCAGAAAGGTTTTCTTTTCCTTTCTTTATTTTGATATCGATTATGCATCCACCAAGGACGCACAACAGTCCCCTTACGAAACCACATTGAAATTCACTAGAAATTCAATAGATTTGAATCTATTGAATTTGAATCCACAAAATGTAATGAATAGTGGTTGAGTAGTTTTTGCGTAATCCTTCTGATAAGCAGACAAAAGCACAACATCCTGGGTGGAGGTAACAATAAATATAACTTGTACAAATGTGATGTTTCAACCACATCACAGGACACACTGTGCACGACGCTTGTTTGCACAGTGTTCATGCAAACACACAGATACAGTAGATTAGGCACGAGCCACCACAGTGTTGAGTTGATTTATTGTTTTGATTGAACATGTTTCTCTCTATGAACATGATCATTCTATGAGTCTCTCCCTGTTCAGATCATAAAGGGCTGTTTGTATTGTTTTTTCATGTGGAGAAGTTGGTCATGGGTCAGGACACCGAGTTTCAGTGCTGCACTCACATCTGGCTGTGCAGCAGGCGTGTGGAACGTGTTGTGAAAAAGGCAAAGTGTTCTTGACTTCATGTCGATAAAGGCCTTTGTTCCCACAGTCACTGCAGATCTATCTTGTTCAGCACTTTGAATCTATATCAAAACACTCACAAACACACAAACACACACATGCAGACATACACACACTAACACAAAAGCACACAGCTGCAGCAACTGGATGTTCCTGTTATTGTTGTTGTGGATAAATCAGAATGACTTTGGTTATTTCTGAAACTTCACAATTACTATATACGTTTTAGTGGAATGTAACAATGTAGAATGTGTTGAATTTCGTACTCACATTGATGTTTCCCTCACTTTTCGAGATTTGGTGATTGGTTAAATTTGTCCCGAGCTTTGGTTCATAACCAAATACCTGCAAAATGAATGATTTACACAACACCCTTAATATCTACCTTCACAGAGGAAGTTAGGTTTTCACTTCTGTTTGTTTGTTTGTTGAAGATTATATAAAAACTATACTGGACAGATTAACACAAATCTTGGTGGAAAGATAATGTTCTGGGACAGACACGAACCAATTAGGAGTTTGGTGTGGATCTGGATCAGGGGGCGGATCCAGGATTTCCTTTTACTTTCTTTATCACTGTGAGAATTTAATTTTTGATTTCATTAATTTCCCAGGGAATAATTCATGAATTTTGATCCAAAAATTAGGCACTTAGGCATTTAGGAAACTGACTTCTATGAATGTTTGTCCAATTTGGTGCAGCTTGTTTGAATGTAAGGGGGCTGTTGGGCCTTGCTAGTGCCTAGTAAGTGCAAGATAAGATAAGATAACACACAACTCTTTGTTGGTAAACATAATACCTGCTAAACATTACTATATTAACATTGTCATTATAGCATCATCTCAAAGCCTCACACAGGCTGCGAAACCCTTGTTTTCATAGATTCAGTGATAAATTGTGGCTACTTGCTCATTCATAAATGCTTGTACAGTATATATAGTGGCAGTCATATGAATTTTTTTTTTATATACATCTTTAAAAAATATTTGTATAATTTCATTTTTTTATAATTGTGCATTTTTCTCCAAGGACTAATGTCACTGTGCAGCTGTAAAGTTTCTTCTTTTTGACTTTTACCTTCTGCTATTAAAGTGGATGGAGTCGGGAAAAAATACTGAATATCAAATTCATCCAAACACTATTTTCAGTCGTTGTGAATAATCCAAACAGGAGAGAAAACTGGAAGCGAAGATGAAATAAAAAGGAATTGAAATAAAACTGCGGTATACGGTGGTCGTAACCCGAGATGAAACGTACACACACACACACACACACACACACGGAGAATGTGCAACATTAATCCTCTTAAATACCATCAGCATATTAAAACAAATATCTGCTGCTGACATGATTTCATATGCTGTCTGGTGTGATATCAATACAAGATCAGCGGCTGGAGGCAATGAACATCCGTTTATGTCTTTAAGCGCTCGAGTGGGTTTGTGGATCAATCGTTCACTTACGTGTACTAGTGTGTGTGTGTGTGTGTGTGCGCGTGTGTGTTTCATTACGGAAAACACACACAGAAGCATTAGTACAGACAGAAAACATGTGAAGATCTGCTCGGACAGCGTGGTACTGAATGAACCACAACATCGGTTTATTGATGATATGCTTGACTGCTTTTCCACTGTGCACAATCCATGTTCAAAAACACTCAATGCAGACTCTGCTCACTTACAGTACGACAAGAATGAATTCTGGAGCATTAAAAAAGGGGGAGGGGGGGCGGGGGCGATATTTCAAAGCACGGTACATAAATATGAGTGATTTTACATGCACAAAGATCCAATGACGAGATTTTTTTTTGCTACTTTTGCTTAAAGGCTGGTGCTGATAGGAGCAGGGGACCGGGGGGGCGGGGCAAGGCAGATTAAACAGCTCTACAGTACAGTACTTGGTTTCCATCACATCACTGACGGGGGGGGGGAGGGAGAAGCAGACAATCCGATTCTATGCTGCGAGAAAGAGAGAAGTACATGGAAAGGGTTTATTTTACTGCTGTATTTTCTGAACCTGGCTCAGAATTGATCCCATTCTGGACGAGTCACAGGAGACGAGTCACAGGAGACGTGGCCGATGGGACTCAGGTTAAAGAACAGGAGAGCATAAGGCGAGAGTCTGTCAGATGGGAGCAGACAGCGGGAGCATCAGGTGGCCAGCCACAAGTTTACACATCTTTTCATCCATCAACGTTATTTTTTAAGTTAAAATGTCTTTTCTTTTCTTTGTTTCCTTGCATCACACTATAGTTTACATACTGTACAATACCCACTGAACTGCCACTGTGTCCGCACACAGGACTGATGAAGACAGAGAGGTGCCGCAGGTTTCTTACACTAACATTCAATACTTAATAAACATGGGAGTGGGCTCACACTCAAACACACACACGCACGCACGCACACACACACACAAATGGAAGAGTTAATGCTTCACAACACAGTCGCATCATGTACAAGGAACTTCATTATTAATTAAAAAAAATCATACAGGAACCTTATTCAGCTATATTACAAATAAAACACGACTTCTTCAACGTTCCTCTCCGGCTGCTGAAAACACGGAGAGAAATAAAATATCCTAACAACACATACGTGTGCATACAGTGGTGTCGGCGGCACGATAACACAGTCCTTCTATTCGTTTGTTTGTCCAAGACGGGCGGAAAGATGGAAAGAGAGGAAGAAGAAGCTGTGTGATGATGAAAGTAAGATTGAAGTGGCATGGGAAGGATTGAGTGGTCCTTTCAAAAGAAAACAAAAGAAAACAAAACAAAAAGTGCCAAGGTAAAGTGAATTCAAGTAATGTGTGCTCTATACACAGGAGAGGGAGGGAGGAGGGAAGGAGTGGGCACGAGTCCTTTGGCTCCTTTTGGCCACTACTGGCTCTTCCTGTGTTCCGTCAGGCTGGTCGACGAATCCGTGGGCGATTCTCCGCGTGCAGCTCTGGAGAGGACGTCGATCCACTTGGCCTGAACTTCTGCATCTTGGGCACTTAGGAGCAAAGTTTGCTGCGCGTGAGTGAGCCGGACTGCGTGTTTCCCCTCGGACTTCTCTGCTGCCGATGGCGGCGACGCGCTCACCTCGAACCCGGGGAGAGGCACCGCCCGCGCCCCTTTAGAGTCCTACAAGAATCAGGACACATGCCATTTTTATACTCATATTCATATTGTATACCATACCTGCCTGTGTATATGTATACTGTGAAATTATTCCTATATATATGTACAAAGTATAACACATTTATCATATTATAAATCATATTACATACCTGCATATTTACTTATAACAGTAATACAGTTTTACACTTTACTCAAGTACTTTTCTCTACCCATAATATATAAATAATCCATTTAATCAATTTTCTATTATTTTCTTTTTATTTGATTATTGTTGCCTATTTGTATTCTGTTTAAAACAATCACATGTCCTCTGTTGCTGTAGCAAGTGAATTTCCCCGACGTGGGATCAATGAACTTCATCTTTTTCATATTTTATCTACAAATCAGAATCATCTCGTGGTATTTAAAATTGATTTTGCCTCGAACAATAAAGCAACAGCTTGTCATTTCAGTTGCACGAGAATAAATTCCGTCCGGCATGTACAATAAACCCTGTCCTCCTCTCTCCCTTCCCCCTCTTCCTTTCTGTATAATCAGGAAATGCTCATCCAACTCCCATTAATCCTAATCTTTGGAATGGCAGCTTTCTGCAGTGGGATTGGGATATTAGTCTTGGAAATGAAACCCGGGGCGGCTTTAACAGCCTGACTTCCCTTCTGTGCCATCCACTGTGATATGAATGATGGCCTCTCGGGGAAAGCTTTCCAAACATGATTGCTCTGGGATATCTTTTTTTTATTATTATTTTATTTCAAGCAATCGTGTAAACCGCTCGTTATTCGCACCTCCTCGGGATGAGCGGAGCAGATGTAGTTGTACACATACAAACCCACGATTTCAAGGAATTACGGTAACGTTGCCTCATCTGGTCGGTGCGAACTAAAGCCCGAGCACACACAGACAGAGGCTATACCTGAGGTCACATCCAGGACAACCAAATCCTCCTGGCCCAAATCTACAGAGCACAGACAGACCCGGCACAGGCAGGATTGAGCAGATCTGATTTACACACAGACACAGACAGACACACACACTCAGGGATGTGCTCTGCGGCTGTACTGCACAGATGTCCTACTTCAAGAGGAGGAGGCTCACGGGATGTATAGGAACAGTCCCAGTGGGTGCAGCAGATTTATAAGAGAGGACTGGTTGTGTGGTCATGTGGATGAACTTTTGCAATGTCTATTGTCCTTTTTGTCTATATATTGGTGTGTGTTTGTGTTTGTGTGTTTGTTTAACTCTTACCTGCCCACTGCTCTGCAAGAACAGCACCAGTGGCTCAGCCTTGGTGACAGCCACCCACATCTTGTTCCAGCTCTTCCCTTTCTCCTGCACTTGGAGGTGGCCGCTCATTAAACAGTTCTCCCCCACTAGAGATGACTGTCTCTGAAAAGGTACAATAATATAGACGTATACACAAATTAATAAAAGGTCCATATGCTGTTAAATGCAATAAACACAACTGTTCCAACTGAGATAAAAGAAAAACACAGATCAGATCAATTATTTTATACCTTTATATTTATTTTATACATATATATTTATAAACAACTTTCTATAGTTGTAATTCATCAAATATACTGTTTTTAGTTTACTATAGTTAATTTACATCCATATATATATATAATATGCTATACTCTATTTAGCACATATAAGGACACGTCTATCTCAATATGTATATATACTTGTGCACACATACATTTTTACCTGCTCGTGCAATCATCCTGTGCCACTGCACTTTACTCAATTACATTTCTATACAAACAATATTTCTGTAGTCACAGGTGTATATTATGTACATATTTTGTATTCTTTATTTCTTTTTTAAATTTGATTGCCTTTTTATATTATATTTCATATATTCTCTTGTCTTCCTCATTCTCACTAGTCTGCTGCTGTAACAGGTGAATTTCCCCGGGGTGTGGATCAATAAAGCTTCATCTTATCTTATAAATTACCTTTTTTACTTTGTTTTTAAAGGTGTTGGCATTAATCATTATTATTAGTATTGGTTGGAATTAGTGTGTAATTGAAATCCGTCTGAATCAGGTCTTGGAGATTTAAATTTGATGAGTGTGTGTTCACCGTTACATAACCAGGATGTAGGACACAGTCAGATTTGTACATTGACAGGTGATCGAGCTCCAGCTGCCCCCTGCTCCAACACCTCTATGGCCCACAGCCCCCCCCTTGTGGTGTCTAATGTCACTGCAGGTCAGACCTTTAGGTGTTTAGTTTCTCCAGTCTGGGCTACTGTAAAAAACATGGCGGCCTCTGTAGAGAGGACCCGCTCCTGATGTAAATATAAAGTATTTAAATATAAAGAGTAAAGAAAACAACAATTAGTACAAATTAGATCAAATACACTCGTGAAAACCACTAGGATTAAGGTATATTTAATTTCTGCCAATAGATCCCTTTCACCTTAATCGTACACACTGAACCTTTAACTGAATGAACTGAAATATTTATATTATAATATATTATATAGTATTATTACATTATATTATCAATATTATATATGACGGTATCCTCCTGTCAGATTAGTGTACAGCGACACCTGAAGCTGCCAGACTGTCGAGTCAGCGGAGACGACTGGTCGTCCCTAAGCTCAGATCTCTTTATGATATTAGTCAAATAGGGATTAGTTGATCTTTCAATGTGAACGTTTGTATATTCACAAGTGTCCAAATATAGAGTGTGTGTGTGTGTGTGTGTCTGTGCGTGTGTGTACAATGATTCCAGACCACACAGGGAGTTCAGTATTCAAACACTGGTCTTAACTACACTTCTGTGCTTTCTCTTTGTTGCCATCAGAGGAATCTGGTTCTGCTGAACCCTGGTTGACTTTCAGCACTGACGTACACAGAGAGATGGATTGGACTGGCAGGAATGGAGGCAGAAAAATAAACTACAATCCACATGCTGCGCAGTCTTTCTCAGTGTGTGTGTGTGTGTGTGTGTGTGTGTGTGTGTGTGTGTGTGTGTGTGTGTGTGTGTGTGTGTGTGTGTGTGTGTGTGTGTGTGTGTGTGTGTGTGTGTGTGTGTGTGTGTGTGTGTGTGTGTGTGTGTGTGTGTGTGTGTGTGTGTGTGTGTGTGTGTGTGTGTGTGTGTGTGTGTGTGTGTGTGTGTGTGTTCTTGGTTTTGTTTGTGTCTGAGTGTGTGTCTCACCTCAGGCGCTGCTTTCCTCTTCTGTTCACTGACTCCGAGATTCTCCAGACTGAGGCTCGCTTCGAAACACTCTGGGCACACTCGGCTCGTTTTGTTGTCCAGGGTCTTTGAGCACTTTGCACAGATGGCCTGCAGAAGGAGCAGGGAAAGAAGAGAGACAGCGTTGAGAAGCGGCTCCGTTGTGAACGGTTAAATGTCTGAAAGAAACGTTCCACTTGTTTTCCAACAAGCAGTGCCTGAATCTATCTCCTTCCGTGTGTGCTCACCGCTCCGCAGGACTTGCAGTGGTGTTTGCGCTTGGTGAAATTGAAGCTCTCGTTGCAGCCTTTACATGTTTGCTTCTCTTTGTCCTTTTTCCTGGAACTCTTCTGTAGGAGAGAAAAAAAACACAACACAGGAGTCATGTGTCGAGGTCGTCAGCCCGGTCATTTTAAGCACAGCTGAACATGAAGGAATGTCTGATGGCTCGTCCCGCTCCATCCTTTGTTTGTCTGGCTGTGTATCTTAAGTTTCTTGTCAAGAGAAGACCCAGGCAGGCGGCCACCCACACAGACACACTATCCTTCTCCGAAAGACAACTGGAGCGGGGGTCAGATGGAGAGAGCAGGCTGCCAGGTTGTTATTCTGAAGGTGAAATTCATCTCCGTTTAAACAGGTAACATGAGAGTGGGAGTGGGTTCGTCAATGGGAACTAAACTGTTTTTTAGACAAAAGAAACAGATTGCCGTTATTATTCTCACCACAATCATTCAGCTTGAGATCAATGAACCTGAGAATTACCAGAGAAAAAACCATCAAAAATACTAACATCTAATTATCTATATGGAGAAATATCAGATGTTTTTAGATACAATTACATAGATATATTTTTCCTTTTTAATGTTATTAAGAGCAGACGTACTTAAAAAAAGGACAGATGCTTAGTTGCATTTGCAGTTGAGCTACTTTAAGTTCCTTAAAACACGTGTGCACCATAGATTGTGTATAAAGATGGACCACGTGTGTCCACTTCCTCCCACTATCCAGAAATTAGGCCGGAATATCCCGAAGGCCACCATCTTGACCATCTAGAGCCAGTGGCAATCAGGGAATAGAGTCACTGCAGAAGGATCCTGGCGATTCACATGCTCGACCAATAGGAGGCCAGTCTCATCTGTCAATCATGATGTTTCACCTTGTTTTTATAGCATAAAAATAGCACAGGATGAAAAAGAGGAGCCGTACGACTATAAGACCAAGATGTCAACTTGGAAAGACAACGAGATTCAAGAATTTTGGGGATAAGGGCCAAAGTCTATGTGCTGCAAACAAAAACATGTGATCTCCACAGCAGAATTTATGGGCCGTTCTCCTGCTGCTCTAACCTGGCGCCAATGCTCGCCTGAATGTTCCAGACATTTTCCTGTTGTCGTGAACGCATCTGACCCAGACAATCTCCAGCTGTGGTTTTCATAGGTATAAGAAAAACTTCAAGTACCACCAACATACCAGGTGACAGTAGATGTTATTAGTATCTTACCCTCTCGTGCAGTCTTTCACTGTCCGAGTCCATGGATTGGCTGCACCAGGGACCCTGAGGAGCAGAACCAACAAAGATTACATTTACTGGAGACGTCAGCGTCCTCCTGCAGTCAGACGTCTTCACCACTAGGTGTCAGTCTTGACCTGCTTCATCTCGTCCTCTGGCTTGTGTCAAGTCACTTGGACGGCATCCAGCTCTGGTCAGCACAAAGTGGGTCAAACCAAATCCATAAGACTTTTGTATATACTTTGACTTTCCCTATTAGGTCATGAGAGAGTTCTGGGAGAAGAGACTCGCAGATGCTACGTGTGTGACTGTTGGGATTGAACACAAAGGAAAAAGCTTCTTAAGGTGTGTGTGTATTGTGTGTATGATACTAGCACATCCATAGATGGACGGTTGCTCAAGCAGACAAAGACCAGAGCATGATGACAAACTCATTTGCAGCTAGCCTCCCGTGATTCATCCCAGAGGATGAGCCACAAACTGAGGGATCAGGGAACTGGGTGACTGACCGGTGAGTCAGGGAGGTGGTCGTCCTCTCGAGAGAAGGAGCTGTTGAAAGCTTTGTTGAACGTCTCGCTGTTCTGCTTGTGCCTCTCGATCGTGGCCAGGATCACCTACGAGTGGAAGGAGATGAAGAGGAGAGGAGATCACGGAGAAAAGGGAGGAAGAAAACAAAGAGAAGAGACGGATTATTGATCAGACACAATGGCCTTTTATGTATATTCATTCTTTCTGTGCTTGTGACGTAAAAATGTTTGATCTTATGTTTAGTGTCCCACAGATTCTGTTTCTCCACTTAAAAGGATTTACTGAAGTGAAACAGAAGAGATCAAAGAAAGTTGAACGCCAGTTTACTGAAAAAAATCGAATGTCTGATCTGAGCATGCACTAAATGAATGACAAGAGCGATGACATCACAGCTCTCAAAGCATCATGGTCCTACTGCTACAACCTCAACGCCAAAGTCCGGAGACCTGTCCCGAGAATCTGTTTTTTCTCTATTGAGTTTAAATGCGACTCTTAGTTTATACTCATTTCCATCCCTCTCTTATCTTACAGACTGAAAACACAAAGAAAAGCTCTCAGGCCCTTTGCAACACGCCCGCCCACGTTTCCAGCTGGTGAAAATGGTTTAATCAGCTTTACTCTGCTGTAATGGGCTAAATGCACAATAATGAGGGGCTTTATTAGGAAATATAATTCCCTGACACACTGAATGAGTGTGGGGACAGTTTTTTTCCCTGTGTGCTAATTCCATTCTTTTACAAACTAGAACTATTGAAGGCACAGGCCCAAAAAGCTGCACGTGTGCACGAGAGACAGACTGTGTGTGGGTGCACTGTATGTGTGTGTGTGTCAGATCCTTGCCTGAATCCAATCTTCCTTCTCTTCAGCTGTCCTGTAAAGCAAATAAAATGAGATGAAACGATTTTGTCAGACGTAAACCCACATTAAAATAAGCATGTACGGAGTCCAAGGGTGTTAGATATTAAATAAGCAGGACATTATAAAATAAACTAGAATTAGCCCCGTGGTTCTATGCCTCCACCAATCAGTGCAGTTCAGTCTTCATACAACATTTTCCAGACTCGTATCTGGTCACCGTAACCTTGATAATCGAATCAGGTCATATTTGAGTCCAAGTGAATAAATAAACATCTACATTAAAATGAAATAAAACAACATATTCATAATAAGTTCTTTAATAATTTCAATATTTACTGGTTACTAAGGTATTTTGGTTGGTTTATATATTTCTATTTTATACATATGATCATGGCAACATGGTGGAAAAGTGGTGAACACTGTCGCCTCACAAAAAGAAAGTTGCCTGTTCGAATCCCACAGTCCTAATTCATGCAGATTGGGGTTAGGTTAATTGGAGACTCTAAACTGATGTGAACGTGAGAGTGAATGGTTGTTTGGATATTGGCCCTGTGATAAACCGGTGACCCGTCCAGGGTGCACTCCGCCTCTCGCCCAATGTCAGCTGGGGTCGGCTCCCCCACAAAGCATCAGCGGTATAGATAATGGATGGATATATAATATACATACAAATTTCCATAGGAATGACTGAGTCATCTTTACCTGGCCTGCAGCTCCAGTGAGCGCTGCTTGCCGATGATGGCGAAGGTGTGAGGAAGGTTCTGCTTCACATTCTCCTGAACCTGAGGACGAGAGGCAAAGGTCATTTAGTTTTCACACTAACAGAAAAAATGATATTAGAATGAAATAAAATTAGAAAAGAAAGAAGGACATGATCACTGCACCTCCATGCCGGCGATGTCAATCCTCTCTCTGACACTGAACTTCTGTCCCATCAGTCGGAGTTTAGGCACGCAGTACAGCACCATATTGTTGAACTGGAGCAGGGACAGAAACACTGCAGATGATGAACAGTGCAGGTAATAACATGGACAGATACAGCTCTCCTATCTCTCTCTCTAATTAAAACACTTCAGCCCTCTCACCAAGTAGAGGTATCGGTCTTGTGCCGTTCCGTTTTTGGCCGACATCTTCTTGATATGTCCTTCTTTGATGAGCTCGTTGGCGGGGTTAACGATGTCCTCCTCCCCCCCGAGCCGCTCGTACACCTCCAGGAGCTTGTTCATCTTCTCCTGAAAACACGAGGCCACAGGATGATGAGGAAAGACACCAGAGAGTGAGAAGACCGAGACAGAGCTGTGAGCCACACGCCAGCAGATGGAGTCATTTTATTATCAGCTAAGGCTTCCATTCACTCGTGGTATTATCATCTCATTTCAATTTGTTTGTTAGAAGGATTACGCAAAAACTACTGGACGTGTTACCACAACATTTGGATCAGGGGGGGCGAATGAGGGATTTTTATTCACCACTTTCTTAAAACATTGCATTTTCAACATTTTCCTAGATTTTTCAGAGAGTAATTCAAAATCAGACATATCAAGGGGACTGTTATTTATGAGTGTGTGCAATTCGGTGCAGATCGAAGTAAAAATCCAGATGTAGTGGCTTTAAATGTGGTTTCATAAGGGGACTCTTAGGTACGCACTCCTACTATTTCTTTATTGATTCATAAACTTGTGCGCTTACATCGTTTAAAGGATGTGAGAAGCATTTTCGTGGCCAGACGGAGGAAAGAGATGAGGAGGATGATCGTGAAGAAAGTCAGTCCGGCTTCCGCAAGCTGTGAAACTCAAGGCAGGAAACTGCAACTTCCTGTCTGTACCGATTCGACTCATTCACTCCATCAGACAAACACTTGCGATGTTGCTGACAGACAGTGAGGCATCAGCATCTCCCTGATTGGCTGGTTGACGCGGCTGTTTTTTTTACGAAGCTCAACGCGACAGAGTGTTGAAACGAGACGACACAAAAAGACAGAAAAGAGAAGCGATGTGTTAAAGAGAGTCTTACCATTTTCCTGATTGCTGCATTGGAGTGGTTCGCTGCAGTAGAGATCAGCTCCACCGCCTCTGTAACACAAAACGAACACAGGTGAGATGATGTTTGAGTAAAACCGACCTTCGCATGATCAGAATGCGCCAAAAGTGCACACTCTTCACATTAAACACCCTTGGTGCATTAGCTGGATTTCAGCCCAGTAGAAAACACCTGAATCAGCCACTTTAATGGAGGCCTACATTAACACAAGCGACACACACTCTGGGAAAATGAGGCCGTGACAACTGCGATAAAACTGATTTCCAACCGGAGCAGGGTGAGAAACCCCCCCCATTTTCCCCTGGACTCCAAACTCCATTAATTTCATTTGTGGGCATGAAAGGTCGGACATCAACATGAAGTGTGTCATGAGGCAGAGGATGAAAGTACACACACAGCACAAAGGTCTATTTAAAGCATCAGGGTGAAATGTGCTCGTCCAACAGGCGACAAACCAACAACTGTGTCACAGGAGGCTGGTGAATGACTTGCATCCAAATCTAAATTAACCAGAGCACCACTGAAGCAACCAGTTTACACAAATCAGAGGATTTTCTTTAAATCTTACAAATATAACAATTAATTTGTGCTGTACACATAATCTCAATAATACTAATACAAATCATAATTTATATTCAATGCTATTTATAAAAATATGTCTTTCAGAGAGATTTAAAAGAAGATTTCTGAGACATGTGTGCAGTGAGTTAAAGTAACTGAGAGAAAATAAAAGCAAGGTTAAAAGTGTGGTTAAGATGATGTCACACATTACGTCGCCAAACCTTCCCACAACTGTTTGCCTCCACTTAGCATCTTCTCTGCACGTGGTATTTTCTAAATATACTGTCTGGGAGGAGCCAGGGAGAAATCAAACATATCCTTAAAAGCACTGTGAATAGTTTCGGGATTCTGATTTAATCTCTGTTTAATCTGCAGCACGTGACATTGCACGTGTGTCTGTGCAAAATGGGACGATATCATAGAATCACGAAATGGAAAATCTCAACAACTGACTCCCAGTCAAGGTTGGAGCAAAAACAAAAGTGGAGCAGCAGTCAACAGTTACTGTTCTCACACAAGGTTGTGTTCACATGCTACACCGTGAATTTTGTTCATCCCAACAACTGGAGAGGTTTGACACAGTCGGGGGTAAAGTGGCCGTTTGCTGGGAGAACAGATACCAACTCAGATAATCCGATTTCAAAGACCAGCACTTCCCTTCCACTTTCTCCTCCTGCCCTTGTACAGTCATGGAGCCATGTAACACACATGTTCATTATCAACTCAAGTGGACGCGTCTCCGCTCCATCACTGCTCTTTGGAATGTGGCTCTGCATCGGTTCACCCTCTCTCAGGTCTTTCTGTTGACCTCTTTGTGTTCATGCCACATCTAATTATTGTCGAGGGTTTAGCTGAATGGTAGCGCTTCTATGTTAGCTTTAGAAATGTAGTTCAACCAAGTTCATGCACTTTCCCCTCCTCATCACTCTCATCTAGAAATGTGTTGTTCTTTTCTTGTTAACAGGTTTTTTCAGCCATTTTATTTCAAAATCTATAAGGGAAACTAGTTTTAAACACTAAAACAAGTCAGTACTGAGCAGTGGACTGCACCATGGGTGTGGACACCCGACCCAAGGTTGTCAGAAGAGTGGACTGGGAGTGGGAAGATTTCTCTGAACGCTGTATTTGAGTGTGTTTGTGTGTTGCAGTAAAAACAGCAGGTTAAGTATCTCACTCTCTGCGTCTTTCCTGTCGAGGGCGTCGTCAGGCAGTTTTTTCAGGTAGTCTTTGAGCAGCAGCTCGTAGCGAGGAATCCTTTGGACTGGTTCCAGCATGTGGTGCTGCAGCGTCAGGTTCCCACACACATCCTGTTTCTGATGTTCCCAACACAAAAACAAAAGGGTTAGGGCTTATTTGAACTGTTTAACCACAAAAAAGAAGAGATTAAGATGATGAACAAAATGCTCGCTGGACAGAAAACTCTGGAGAAGCAGGAGTATATATACCTGTATATTCTGGACAACACTCTTGAACTGTGAAGAGCGCTGCGTCCAGGTGTTAACCAGGTCCATCGCTCGGTCGAAGTTCTTCACATACTCTCCATACATCTTCATAAACGGAGCCAGTTTCTGGAGGATGTCTCCAATACGAGGGTTTGAGTCCCTGCAGCAAACACAAACAAACAACCACATCAACAACAAGTTATTTTTATTCTGTCTCATGAGAAGAAGCAGCAGGATTTTATATCTTGTTGAAATTAAGTTACTTGTCGATATATAGATGCGAATACTGCAAGTGTGAAGCTTTAGGGAAAATCCCCAGTGCATGCTGGGAGATAAGATCTCCTTGAAGTGTGTGGCTGGTAAATAAAAGTTTCCTTCAGGTGTTTCAATTACATCTTTACTTTCCAAGCAGGAAACTAAAGCCGGCTCATAAAAGATGAGACTAATCTCAGAAACATTTGCACAAATTAATCCCTCTTATGAACTTTCTTCCCATGGTGCACTTTTCTTCTTTTCCTCCAATCTGAGCCAATGCATTTTAATGAGTTCCAGAAAATAACAGGTGATTTCCCTAAACACGGGCCTCTAGAGGAGTCATTATCTACCAAGGGCAGCTGACGTTGGCAAGATTACACACACTGTGGGCAAATACCCTGCTTAGTGTGAAAGAGAGGCAGAAAACGCCCTCAATCGGCGACTCTGACACACACCAAACACACAACCTGACAGCAGATGCCCCCCCCGCCGCCCAGCTGTCTGAGAGATTCGGCCAACAGCAACGGGCCCAACTGACCACTAACTGAGCCAAAACCATCTGTGGAATAACATCACACTGACGGGAAAGCTTCGTCCTTACCACTCTCCTGTAATCCGCGTCTTGAGCTCGGGGAGCAGGAACTTGTCGTGGAAGCAGTAGATGGAGGAGATGTTGGAGAAGATCCCTGTAATGACGTCCTGAGGGATTCCAGCCTCTGTGAGCTTAGTGCAAAATACCTGGAGAAAGATAACAACACTTGTATTAGCGCAGCTATTTCTAAACACCCTGAATCAAAACTCCTGTTTATGGAGCAGGCAGGTAAACAGAGACACAGACATCTCCATGTTGTTGTGTGTCCACTTAGACATAAATGTTTCTCCAGCTCAGAGACCAGTAAGGAGATCTGAGTCAGCTGAAGCCTCGCTGCTCATTTGTTATTGTAGGACACTCAGATAAACTAAGATAAACTGTAAAATATAAACTTACTTTGTTTACTTAGGATTGTAAAGCAACTGTTGACAAATGTCACTGATATAATGACCCAATGCAAACCACAACGATTACTTTCCCTGTCAATCATTTCTTTATTCGTATCTTTAGCCTCTACAATTATATAAAAAACTGCCCCTCAGAATTTACTCGGAGAGAAATATTTCATCTTCTAGTTGCTTGTTTTGTGTGACCGACAGTTTAAAACCTTAAGATTTTTGATTTGCAATAATATAAAAAAGAGAAAAGAAGCAATTCATCACAGTTGAGAAGCTGGAGACAAGAAATGTTTGGAAGTTTTGTATTAAGACACTAAATTGGGTCAAAACGTCCTGCTGTCTCCATCCACCCGATGCTGTTCTCCCATTCACAGCAACGGGTGGGAGCTGTTGATCCAATGCAATCAGTTTGCCGTGAAAGTGTCGTGCCAAAACAGGAAGTTAACTGTGACTGATCTCTGCCCTGAGCAGCAGATAAACCTGAGCTGTTGTGTGATAGGGCAGCTGTGCATCTCCTCCACCACATGAGCCGAACAAAGAGGAAGAAGACTCAACAACCACGACTACAGGCTCATCACAAACACAGGCTGAAACTACTACTACTGAAAAGGGATTTGAATATGTCCACTTCCACCATGAGAAACTGTAATGGCCCTTATTGAAAATGACTAATAGATTCAAAAAATGATATGAATAAAGCTCATTAAATGTAGTTTAAATATTTACAGCATAGGATTTAGTTTTATTAAGATGTTTATTTTATTTTTAATGCAGATTCGTTTTTATAATATTTGTGTATTTGAAGTGTTGAAAAAATTCTGCCCTCCTCTCGATGTCTAAAGCTCGGCAGCATCATCAAGACCGACACGCTTTCTAATTATAAACTCAGCTAAGAGTCAGGAAACACACATTTTTAATCCACGGGATTTACACACAAACACTGCAACCCCCCCACACACACACACACACACTCACACCAATACATGTATGTGCCCCTTTAAAGACAGACACCACACTTTGTTCGTGCTGCACATCTATAAATACAAACCATGCACGCAGACATGCACACACACGCACACAACTTCTCACATGATTGTGTTTACAGGCTCTGAGTAATCCAGTCAACAGAGGAAGGGTTGTTGTCCAGTGGATCACAGTGCCACTTTTAATCCAGCATAGCCCTGATCTCAATCTCTAAGACCTCTGGCTCATTTAGGAGATTGAAATCTGGCCCGGAGGCACCCAGACAGCCTGATATAACCCACAACACCACTGACAGGAGGAGGAGACACACGCCGAGGCCCGGTGTTACCTGGTCCAGGAGGTTGAGTCTCTTGACGTAGGCCTCTTCGGTGTGGAGAAGCTCGTTGGCGATGTTCAGGAGTCTCTGAGCCTCTGAGCACTGAGGGAAACAGACAAACACCAAGAATTAGATCCCAGACAAACACCTGAACACAAACACAGTGAGAAATCACAAAGGAAACCTTCAGGTTCTTCAGTGTTCTTCAGCACGTTAAACTTAAAGTTCTGCATCAACACATTATTCAAACACAGCACAATGATACTGTTTAGGGCTGTTTTTTGTCAGGGAAGATATTTTTGTTCAGCTGTGTGGCCTTCATGTCGTTTTTTCGGTTTAAGCCGTTGTCTCACATCCATTTATTTGATGTAGCTTCAACAGAGCACGTCATCCCTTTGTATCAGCTGAACACTGTGACATTTGCTTCATTGTGAGCTCGAAGCTTTGATTCAACACAGGTCACAATGAACTTTTAAACTGAGAACCATGAGGTCAGCGTTAAATGGATCATATAATAGAATCTGGTTTCTCTTCATAGATCTGAAGAATAAATCTTTTAACGAGTGATTGATTGATAATAACAAAAAAAAATGTTTTACAAAGATATAGAAAAGCAACATCTGTACTGTTTCAATGGGATACATGACTCAAGAGCTTAAAAAACTAAAAGTCTGATATGGTCAATTGTAATGAATGGATGAGTTCACTTATTTAAACTTTTCTTTTCTCATTCTGAGCAGTTATTAAGGATCTGTATGTATCCCCCCTAAAAACAAACTAAACAATGTTTCATGCAAATACAGATGATCTTTTTAAGCAAATAAGGCTACTCCTAAAATATTAATAAGATGGGCAGTATTCCATATTCTTTTATGTTTTTCCTCATTGTCAACAAATCCCATGAAAGACCTAGAGCAACAATGAGGTGGAGTGAAAACTTTCCCCGAACTTTCCAACTTCCTGAGTGTGTCTGTGGCTCTCAGCCTCCAGCCCACTGGTTCCTTAAGACTGAACTCTTAAATAAATGGCTCAAAGATGTGGTTTCTTAAAGAAAAGTCAAGCTCAATGTTTTTTTAGTCACATTCGTCAATTAGGTGTAAAAAGTACTTTTGTTAGTTCCTCCCTCAGGAGTTAAGTATTCTCAGTTTTGGTCTTTTTTCCAATGGGATCTATTGACAAACAAAACAAATGATCAGCAGATTGTGAAGAGTGAAGTGATGTTCACAAAGCTCTATTTCTGTCATTAGTTTAGTTCAGAGGATGTAACATCTGAAAGTGCTAAGTTATTAGCTGGCGTGATTAAAGTAAAGAGCCCTCACTCGCTGTATGATTCAACACCGAAGTGAGTTTCTGATAAAGTACATCTCAGTGACGCGTGGACTCACATCAGGGTCATGATGCATTCGGCCTGTTTCAACATTGTCGGTTTCACAACTGCCATCTCATGCATCAACACAATTGCACACACCCAAGACAGGAGGCTGGAATTGTCAACACAGGTTGTTCAGTGGAACTCAAAATGTCTTAATGTTTGCAAAGTGGACGGTACTCAGTCAGCAGAAGTTTTCTTTTTCAATCTCTTACCCTCTTGCAACGCACGTCACTGAAAACCCACATCCTCTGTGACAAGGTTTTCATTATATAGGTTCAACATGTCGACTGAAGCCTCAGAGTCGTGCAGCCACAGACGCAAGCATGCACACAATACATGCAGCTACCTTTGTAAGGACTTTACATTGACTTCCATTCATAGTCGACAGCTTAACCAAAACCTGTGCAGTTCATGCCTAATCCTAACCACTTTTAACTTTATCTTATCCATAACATCAACCAGGAGCTCTGAAATTATGTTTAGCCTGATTAGGCTTTGGTCTCCATGAGGTTTTTCTTGTCATGACAAGATCAGTATTTACGCTGGAAAAGATCCTAAAAAAACGCACACGCACACGCACACACACATGCACGCACGCACAATCTTCCTCTGCACAGCATGGCTGGTATCAGGAAGCACTGCTCAGTGCAGATACCTTTCCCTGAAACACTCTGGCTGTGGCCAGTCAGCAGAGGTCTGTGTTCTGTGTCCATGTGACATTCAAGTGAGTTTGGGTTGAGTTGAACAGCTTAAAAACAGAGACAGTAACCGTGGTAACGATGCTTTCTACGACCACATCAGTGCTGCTTTAATAAAACTTTGCTCTCTGAGTTTATTGCGCTGTCGAACATTTTCCGGTCATCTGAGCTTTTTGTCTTTTCTCATTTGACATTGGTTCATATTTCTGTCATCACCTCCGCAATGGGTTTCATTTTAAGACTCGATGCTTTTGGATCAGAACTCTGTCTGTCTCCAATAACGGAAGCACCGATGCCGCACTCTGTATATAGGCCACCATCAGGAAGAGTGTGTGCAGAGTCTGAGGTATCAGTGTTGTTTACAATCAATAGTCAAAGTGAAGGACAAGGGAAAGCTGAAACTGAAGATCATCTGTTGGGAGGTTTTTTGTCTCTGGGCTCTTTCATCTCTCAGCCCTCACACGCTCCTGTTACAGCTTTCGGGCAGGTATTCATCCTTTTATGGAACGATGGAGCTGCTTTTAGATACAAGCCCGTCACTTGTGACCGGCAAACGGAGGCCGCAGCGGTGTCTAGCGTTTCATGCAGAAGTATTCTTTGAAACTGTTCACCCAGGCTGAGATGATAATAATAGAAACAAGCTACTTTTTTTTTTTCCACTACATGAAAGGAAGTGTGACTGTCTGACATGAAGCTTCTCAACCAGTGCGATGACCTGAATTTAAGCACGCAATGAAAATTCCTGAAAATCATGATGCAACATGGCATATGAATAAAAAAGTGAAGGTGCGGGGGGTAGAGAGAGAACTAATGACCACCTTTGATGCACAGAGGGGTTATTCAGATATTAAATTATGGTTGTTCAGGTTTATGGTAATGACTTGATGAGGCCTAAGAATGTGAGGTACTCACTTTGTATGCCTCTGACGTTGTGTCTGCTGTATACCCAGTCTGTGTGTCTGTCAGAGGGTGCATCTCCCCACTGCTCCCCTCGTCCAAGTCACTATCCTCATCCTGCGTTGAGTCTCGCTTGTTGCCCAGGGTAACACAGCAGGACACGCTCTCCGTTTCCGTGACGCTGTCGTAATGATCCTCCTCGTCGATGGCGTCCTCGTTGGGGAACACCTCCCCGTCCGCGGCACATGACGGGCTGTCGATGCCGCTGTCCCGGTTGGGAATTTTCCCGTTCTGCTCCGAGGAGTCCGGATTGTCCAGGAGCTCATGGGAGGAGCCTTCCTCCCTCTCCACGTCGTCAAGGCAACCGATGCCGTGCGTGAGGTCGACCTCCGCGCACTCGTCCAGCGGAGCCTCATCGGAGCCGTCGATGTGCATGGAGGCCAGGCAGGAGAGTTCAGACCCCTCCGGAGTTAGTTCGGAGTTGCCAAGTGCAAGTTTGTCCACAGCGGAGGAGTCTCTTGCAGCCTTCGCCGCCGTGTCCTGGCCGCAGGAGGAGTTGATGTCGTTCGCAGTGTCCATTCTCAGGCACAGGTGCAGCTGGGACCGTGGGAGCACCCCCAGGATTGGGACCCTACGAGAGTAAGAGACACAGTCACAGTTAAGGAGAAGCGCTTATTAGCAGTCGTAGCAAAGCGAAGAATTAGAACACTGCACTGTACCTCACACTGGAATCATACTGAGATGCTTTTTAAAGGTTTTATTCTCTAGCCTTAAGCAACAAAGTTCACATGACATATGGAACATAATGAAACAAGCAATGTATCTGAAAAACAAACCGAGCTTCTGATAAAATGTCCTCCTCACCTTGAATTCTCAAACCTCTCGATGAGCAGCCCCACCTTCTGGGCCTCCCTCTGCGGCTGTACTCCCAGGACAGGAGGGGGCAGAGTCGGCTTTGGTTTCGGTGGAGGAGGGGGTGCTGGCAAGGGCCTGGAGGGCGCTGGGGGGATCCTCTTAGGTTTCTTGTCTTGCCCGAGGGCGAGCAGGTGCGCAGGTTTAGGGGGCACTACAGATGCAGAAGTCCAGACGAGGCGAGAAGAGAAGAGCAAGAGAGATGCGTGAGGCTTCAGTTGTTAACAAAACCAATCAGGTAACACGAATAAATCCGAGAGAGAAAACCTCCATGGCCGAGTCTGTGTGTGAAAACCGCTTTTTTTTCGTAAAACGCTCAAGAAAGATCTCCAAATAGTAAAAAAACACAGTCCAGGAAAGAGACGTGCAGCGGTGCTGTGCGAAACAACTCTGAGCTTCAGCGGCCAACTTCCTGGTTTCAGAACAGGATGCTGACATACGTGAAGCTACTGTGGTTCCAGTTAGTTTAAAATAAAAGCACCGACAGAGAAATGACGGAGCTGCCTTTAAAATGCAGCATGACTTATGCATTCATGCATACTCAACTTCATCGTCTAATCTTTCATTTGCATTTCTTTGTCCTTCACTTTAATGTGTGAAAACCAGGAAATTACAAGTTACACTTGTTAGTTTGAGCACTTCCTCTGTGCCTTCCCTGCCGGTTCTCACAGAACGGCTCTCTCAGGATAAGCTATGAGTGAAATAGAAACACTTTGGAGAGGAAGTTCATCCTGTCAGGTGGGAAACAGTGTCCGTATTAAACTGTGAGTATTAGAACTGTGCTCAGAAATAGGGTAGTTCTTTCTGTCCAGTGCAGAATGGAAAAATATCATCATTCCCTTGTCTTTAAGCATTTTAATTTCACATTTTTCATAAAGGTGTTTCCCACGTAATGTCATATAAGGATATACTTTTAATTTTACAACCATATAATTTATACTGGTGTAAGAACACTGGTCAGGAACTGTGTGGATGCAGGACTAGTAGAGAAACAAAATGAATGCACACGCTTCCACACAGAGAACGAGGGGCCACTGCTTTGATTAGCATGAAAATTGTGTGATTCATCTGTTCTGGCTAAAGCTGACATCATGAGTTGATTCATCACAAGACATTACAATGATTTGATTAATTCCTGCAGTCACTTATCAAACCAAAAATGTCCCAGCTCCTCCATTTTGAGGACGCGCTGGCTTGTCCCTGTTTTGTATCATTGTGAATTCACCAGTGGACCAAGGTGTCAGACGGCAACTCTCTGTCTTCAATCAGGACATGAAGAGTTTAACCAAGGAGCATTGAAGCTGTTCTGGAGGGTTGTGGTGGCCCAACAGTCTAATTCAGTTTTGATCCTTTCATATTTAATAAAATACATACTATGATCTTCATTAACAACACTGACAATATAGAGTAAAACTAGAATGGCACTCAGGAGAGAAAATACCTCCACCACCTGGACTTTTATTGAATCTGCACCAGATTGAACACACTCATAAATATCAGTCCCTTAAACATCAATTACTCTCTGAGGAAAAATATATAATGTAAAATATTATTAATATTTTTTATTCTGTGAGACCAACTGAAAATGTGGAAAAATCTTGCAATGTTAAAGAAAGAAAAACAAATCCTGACTGTGGAAATCTATCCTGTGTTTTATATATAAACCTGCTCACAATTAAACCAACCAACAAACTAATGGACAGTGGTGAAAACATAACCTCTTTGGTTCTTCTTGCCCTGTTACTCTAAATCTTTGTGTGTAGTGTCCCCGCATGTTTCTCAGTAATTTCCTACTGAGCATCACACAAGCTTATTATATTTAGCTTCCTTCAAATGATGCCCGAACACAAACACTTTGTAGCGCCTGCCCTGCTTCACACCAGCCACTCCTACAGAGGTGACCTACTGAGCAGTGTGAGTGACAGAGTGAGGTCAGTCCGCTGACACGTACCATGTTATAGAAAAGTGTTTGTCAGAGCAGAATAAATGACATCTTGATCCCAGCGCTCTGATCTTGTTGCACCTTTCAATTATAATGACAGCGCCAATGGCAAAACCGGCCTTGAAGGGGGGCCACACTATGTCCCGGCGTTTTACCTTGAGGTTTCTGTGCGGTCTGCGGTCTGGGTGAGGAGGAGGGTTGGGGCCGGGGTTTGATGGCGGGCCTGTCGTGACATGGTCTGGGGGTCGGACCTTTCTTAGCCAGCTGTGGAGAACACAGGTAGTCCACTGATCCACACTGGTACTGCAGAGCGGAGGCAGGGAGGTCTGCGGAGGACAAGAAACACAATTGTCAAGTATTGATCAGGATATAATTGGATTCATCTAAAAACACACACGCACAACCCAGTGTAATCCTAACTGCAATGCAACTGTGCACACTGTGCAGTGATAGAACTGAAGGTGAACGACCTTGGGCTCAGGATAGCGCCCCCGGACATAGAGCAGGGGGGGCACAGAGGAGAAGAGGAGCTCTGCAGAATCGATCCTGACACCCGTCCTCAGGCAGCAGACGACAGATTGGCTTCCCTCTCGCTGTCTGAACGGCCTGTATCTGACCGACTACATCTAATCTTCTCTGCCCACTTTTCTGTTAATAGCTCGAGTGAGAGTGTGAAGAATTGTGTGTGAGCTGCATTGAAAGAGGCGTTTCCATTAACTTGTGATGGACAGTAAAGTGCTCTGACTCCGATTGAGTGCAGTTTGGTTTTAGTTCGATCAGTCTGACCTGTTTTTGGAAGATACTTTGGAAGAATTATGTTTCATTCATTTACACATTTACAGATTTACAAGATGGCTTTTTTTGTTCTTCAAGTTTCACAAAAATACCAAAACCAAGCCGCTAGAATCATTTTTCTTACTAAAGATCTTTTAAAAAGTTTTACTCAGTAGAACTTATACCTCCAAAAAGAAAAAACGTTCCTCTACCAACAGTTTTACATAAATAAGAAGAGAATAATGGAGAATTGTATAGAGAATCTAAGCAACGTTAAGACAAAAAAGAAAACTGTAGTGCAAAAAGCCCAGAATGCAGACCCAATGCAAATCAGTGCACTGGAAATCAGCGAAAATATAAAAAGATATTGTTAAAGAAGGTGATAAAACAATCCTGGATCCAGCCCCTGATTCAGAAGCCCAACAAATGTAATGGGTTTCTCCAGGACACATTCTTCCACCAAGTTTCGTGCAAATCCCTCCAGTAGTTTCTGTCATATCTTTAAAACAAACAAACATAATCTCCTTAATGGAGGTAAATACATAATTAAAGCTGGATACATATATTCTGAAAATGGCTGGGCATGTTCCTCAAACTGCAGAAAACCATGCATTTCTTGAGGACTATCTTCAGCTGCTGATTTGTGGAGCTAAAGCGAGTGTTTACCCCCCCAGGAGTGCGTATTTGGGATGAAATCTAAATAAATTACAATGCCCACGTTTCAGGTGATGATGGGACAGTATTTTAACAGTTCCTGAACATCTATGAAACTTGCTGGTTCTAGTCTTTTGTTTGGATTTTTGCTGAAAATATTACCAGACTCGTCCTCTATGTGTAGAATTGTTTTGGAAGCACGAAGCCCACCACATCTAATTTGGTGTTTCAAGCTGTGCTCCTTGCAGCGGAAGGAGACAATAGAGTCTGTAATGAGTCTTATTACACGGCGTGCCACCATGTGGCACACTGCAGGCTTTCCCACCATGTCTGCACCACAAAGGAATGAGAGCAGGAAGAGATGTGCCGTGCAAACATCTCTCTCAGCTTAGAGGATCACAAATCCTACAGTATACAGGTTTTATGTTCGCTCTGAGTGAACTCGACTTTGGCCCCTAGCAACAGAAGTATTGTCTTGCTTTGGTTTCTGCTCCTCTACATCCGAGATGACTCGTGGGCTGAGTCAGAGGAAAACCTTGACCTGTGATCGAGTGAACAAGCAGATCCTTCAGCCAGACGACTGCCTGGTGAAGAACTCTCTGACCCAACACCGGCCGGGGTCGTTCCTGGGAAAAGCAAACAGCGGTGGAAGACGGACACATAGGGGCCGGTGCCTATGGAGACGCAGCGTAGCCATGGTTACCTGAGAGCAAAACCTGGCCCTCATATCAAACTGCCTAACACCAAACAGGAACATGACGACACAGCAGAAAGAGAAGCGCTGACGCTCACAGTTTTTCTTAATTAAAATCTTTCAAACCAAGTAAAATAACATGTTATGTCATCATTCAACGGTCACTGAGGAACACAAAGTGAAAGCAAGTACGAGGAAATAACTTAAATCCCGACACAATGAGCTCAGGCTGTCAATAAAAGCTGTTTACAAGTAGTCAGAACAGAATAAAATACATAATCAGTGAATATATTCTGAGAGAGGAGCCGGTTAGCAAACGTTACCTCGCCTCCAACTGTTCAGTTTCCCATATCCAAAGTCCAAAGAACAAGAGGAAAAGTCTCAAGCCGGTAAATACCGAAACAGCTCCTGCCCTCCCAGTTTGCCACAGTGCGCATGTGCAGCTGAGACTAGTGTCTGTGGGAAACACACACACACCCTACAGGGTTCGGCAAAGCTCAGCTCTGCTTCACACACACACACACACACACACACACACACACACACACACACACACACACACACACACACACACACACACACACACACACACACACACACACACACACACACACACACACACACACACACACACACACACACACACACACACACACCTTTCCTTTCCCAGGTGTGTTTGAGGAGCTGCACCTATCTGCTCACCTGCCAAACCTGATCCAAGCACCTCCTCCCGGGGCCAAAGTAACATGTGTGTCACTGTGGAGGCCCGACGATCCGGGCGTACTCTTACTGCAGACCCACAACACACACACACACACAGCAGCTGCACTCATACCTCAACACACACAGTGTTGTAAGAACAACAACGTTCACCTGGGCACCATTAGTCTGATATTAACTCCATTAATAGAGATATTTTCAAAAAGGTTGCACGAACGTTGAAGGTATGACATAGTAAACGTAACAATAAAAAATGTCTTGTTCTGAATAAGGGCAAGAGTACGAATTAGACACTACCATGCAAACAGCATTTTCTGATGACCTTAACCCGAATGAGGTCATATTCAGAATAAGCAATAATCACATTATGACGTGTGGCGTATTCTGACCTTAATCACATTATGTAGACATGTATATGTCTTAATCCCATCATAAAGTCCTTTGGGAGTTTTCACAGCATTCTGCGATATAACACAGTCACTGCTTGACAACAAAAGCCCTGGGTGAGTCGTAGCTTTTGCAAAATTAGAAAGAAAAAATGCTAAATGGTTGCATCAAAGTGTGGGGGTCTTAAAAGTGGCGGAATAATATCAGACATAATTTCATAGTGGACGTAATGTATTGAGCCATAATCGGGTTACGCTCTGCAACATGTAAATGGTAATTTGAATATTCCATTAGTGACTCATGTAAACATCATAATCGAAATATTGTCTTATTCTGGATAGGGCCAATACTGGGAACATTGGTGTAAATATGTCATATGTAAATATAATAAATAACTAGAACAATACTTGAAGCTTTGGATCAGTCACCTAATTGATTTGTTCTCAGAGGAACCCTAGACTAATACTGTAATATGTAGATTTCACATCATTTTGTGTAAACACACAGGAGAATAGTGAACTCATTAATTCAGTCAGCTCCATTTACTGAGGGATGGATAAGTGGGACAATTATAGGACATTATCACGACTGCGCCCTTTAGGCTGCGTGTTACTGTGACAAGCCTCCCCTGCAGGAACTATTCCAGCCACTATTAGTCAACGTGTCAGACAACCCGTCATCATCTTACCTGTGCACTCGTGGCCTGGGTGTAACGCGCTTTTTGAGATTGAACAGAACAAACAGCACCCGGAGAGCACAGTGAATATTTTGGGTCGTAACCTGAAAGACTGCATTACAGTGGATTTCTAGACAGTGAAAGGCTGCTGTGAACCAGACTCACAGAGATATTCAGACACCGTCAGGTATGTGACGGGGACACATCGGAGACGCAATGATACTCGCACCCTCCCTCTTTGAGTTGAAGGCACGAGGCCCCAACAAATCTCTGGTGATGCTGTCACAAGACAAAACCAGAGGAATGTCTCCTTTATGTCACTGAAGACTTTCACTTCATTTGCAGTTTTAGATCCTCTCTCTCTGAACCCCAATTTATAAGATATGCCATAATATAAACCTGATAAGTCACATTATGAGGTTAAATATATATGAAATACTGGGAATCAATGCTAAAATAGTAGGAACCAAAATCAGATCTGCACCAAACACTCATGGACAATAATCCAACTATTGACCTTATTCAAAATAAGACATTTAAATTAAGGTGTTTGCCAGATTAATTTTTTCATCAAGATCCATAAATCATTGCCTGTGATATCAGTGAATGTTGCAATGTTGGGCATAAAATATGTAACTTCAGCCATTAGGGGTCTTTAAATCAAAACAATAACAAAAGATCTAGTTTGATGATGTCATGAAACAGCGTGGGATCATGGGAGTTGTTGTCTTTACCACCTTTGCCAATAAAAAATCTACCTGCCCTGACTCAGGTGCAAATCATGTGCATGGATGAGGTCATGCGTTTTATTCACTTTACACAGCAAACGGCAAGTGGCCAATACAAACAGTGGAAGGAAAAAATGTGGCGAGCGGCGTGTTTTTCCTTCATCATACGTTGTTTGTTCTGGAAGTTATAGCAGAGACGGGCAGAGCTAAAATTGGATATGATGCAATGACTTACATGACTAAAAATAAATGTCCTGATACCTTGAATTGAGGATTTCTCTGGGTTTGAACATTGTTGTCAACATTTTGGATAGTGCAAGTACACAAGTCAACAAAATATAGAACATATGTCTAGTTGTGTTTAGATATTTCAATGAATTGTTCTCGGTTCAGTCCTTTTTGCGTATTGCTGCTCAATTCCAACCAAGAAGCCAACAGACAAAAAATATTACTTCCTTGGCGGAAAATAAAAAATAATAGATCAGAGCCCTCAGACCCACATTTTTCTAACTGTCTAAGATAAGCTCCACATCTGACCTCCATCTGCTTCTTATCCATTACTTTGAATCATTTGCTTCATAACAGCAGCTGCTATTTCTCTAAAATCTCATGAACATCAAATGCTGGAACAAACTGTTCATTTGTTCCTCCTACGTTTTCTCAAGCATCCACAAGACACACACACACACATACGATTGCACAAACCTGGCTGGCTGTCAGTCACCGTCAGCCCCGAAGCGACCCCCTCACAGTCATTTATTACCCATCATCCCTTGAGTACAGTCCTCTTCGCCCCGGTGCTGTCTGAGAGACCGAGCATTCAGAGTGTCCCCAGTCAGGCAGCCAGTCAATCAGGTCTCCTCCCCGCAAACCAACCCCTGGTGCAGGCTGAGCTGACAACACGTCAACCTCCCCCCAATCCCCCACCAAGACGCAGCCCAATCCCAATGACACTTTTTCTGTGTGTGACACCTCATTACTCCCACGCCACCGTCAGATTTCCCAGTTTCTCTGCCAGTGTTATATCTGCTCCTCTCATTCCACCTGTGTCCATGCGTCTGTTTTACTCTCTATCTCTGCACCGAGACACATTGATCTGGTTTTTCAGGTTACCATGAAGGACTGAGTGAAAGAGGAGCAGTCTCTCATCTAATGGCTCTGAGCCACTTAACTTAACTCACACACACAGACACACACACACACACACACAGGGCATGCCTCAGTGTTGGTGTGCAAGTGCAAGATGAAGAAAAGAGCAAAATAAAGTGACGAGTGGAAAAAGCTAAATTGAAACAACAGCTAGGAAAAGAAGTAGAGATGACAGAGTGATGAACTGTCCACTGCTGGTCCATATCAACACCTTCATGTCGACTCATGGTCTCCTCTGTGCAGCAGGAGACGGTAATGAGTGCTCTGACCTCGATCTGCTTTTCAGAAATCACCCCAACAATTAAAAGACACACACTTCTCCTTAGACTGAAAAGACTCTGTGCAATATCACAACTTGTTTCATGTGCAATATTTATTTATCAATGTCATCATGTCACCTTAAACCTCTCTGCAATAACTAAAACTATAATCATGATATATTATTGTGCAAAAATTTTAATGATAGCATATCAGTCACTTTTATTGTTTGTATCCTTTCTTAATATATTATAATTCGCCTTATTTATATTCTATTATTTTGATAATATTCATGCTTTATTAAATAGTTGCTTATTTTTCAATATTTTCCTCGGTAAATCTTTACAGACAGACACAATTTGACTTGAGGATGAAACTGTGGTAGTTTTGTTTTGTAATTTTCTATCTATGAGGATTAGAATACATATTCTAAAATGCCAGACTAACAGTACATGCGCCACATTAACACATGGGCCAGTACAAGAGACCTCACACAGTTGACATAAGGATTGAGAGAGTTACTATAACAACAGTGTGAAAGTCATTTTGTCTGCACGTAACACACAAAGCATTCAGTCGCAGACTAGAGAAGTAGACTGAGCAGCTGGATGAGTGGTTTGAGAAGCTGCTGTGGACATTTTGCCACCATAAAAATTGATGAGTGTTGGAATCCATCATAACGGACGAGAGTTGAGTCTGAACGCAGCAGCTGAGCTCAGCGAAGGACAAATCCACAAACCTTTCACAGCCACCTCACAAGCCTGCAGGGGGGGATGTTGATACTTTGAGATAGGAATTATTATTTTAATTGAACGATTATTTAAATTAATGATGAATCTGACAGTTGTTTTTTCAAATAAACTTTTTGTCAGTACAATACCAGGACAGTGCCATTTTCGAATGTCTTGTTTTGTCTGATTAACGAACATCAGTCATTCACCATCTATCAGAAAGAATAGATCTACTTTGAGAGGATCTATGTCACAAACACACTGCAGCTGCTCCAGGATCTGCTGCAGGACAGATCCTCAATCTGTGACAATCAGCAGACTTCCCTTAGAGTAACACTCACACACTCTCACACACACACACACACACACACACACACACACACACACACACACACACACACACACACACACACACACACACACACACACACACACACACACACACACACACACACACACACACACACACAATCACAAGTACATGAGGATCAACAGCTACGCAATCACATCCCAGCATCTGGCCCCAGATTACAGATCTACATTCTTATATTTCTCTTCACACTCTGTTATCATAACCAGTCACTTTCTGTTTGCCAATCTCTCTGTGAGCGTGGAGCCTCCTGTGGTAAATACGTGTTGTGCTGTTTAAGAAATAGAAGTGCCTCGAGTTTCACTGGTGTAATGGCTTCCCAGGGGCTGGGGGGAGCGGAGGAGGGGGGTGGGTGGGGAAAGTCATCTTGTTAAGTCTGTCTTCTTCCCCCTAAATCAGGCCAGTGGGCACAGCACGCTCACTGACATGTCTCCCACACTAAATAGGAGGATTTCAACAGCTCCCACAGATTAACGCCACGAAATTCTGTGGGGATGAGACGAGGCAGAGACAGGGAGGCTGAAAAGAGGAAGAGGAGGCGGTGGGCGGCTGGAAAGTGTTGAAGAAGGTTGCAGGCTACTCTTGCAGAAGCAAAGAATAAGTGTGGGACGAGTTGAAGTAAAGTTGAGCGGCTTTAATAAAAAGCATGGATGATGGCAGTGGTATAAGAAAAGTGATGCGAGCACATTACAAAGCTGTAAATACAGTGTGGAAAAATAGACCCATCTGTTTTCTGTTCCTGTAATAACACATTGTAACTGTCAACAAGTGCAGAGAGCTCAACACATAAAGACAGACGAGTTAATATCAGAGTGGCATCATCCTTGAAGAGCCCCGACAAAATCAAGTTAGTGGAGAAAGACTCTCCATCAGCGAGCCCCGAGAAACCAAAGAGGAGGCTATTGCCATGGCAACACCGCTGATATATATAGCTAATATAGCGAGCGGGTCACAGTGAACCATAAAGAACGACTTTCTTCTTTCAGTGGACGTACAGCTCAGACAAAGGTGGACTTAAAAATGTCAAATGAATTAACAACTGTGGCCGTTGTCCTCTGACCATTCAGTGTTCATTACGGTCACCAGTAAAACCAACACACACGTGGGTCAAAGAGTAGTGTTTCTATGTTTTCTAATAGCGAGTCTAATAGCGATTTACATATATTCATTTCCAATGATTCCTGAGATGTAGTTATCAAACCCTTATATGAGAATGAAATGTAATTGGTGACTAGTATTATTTTCTTTGGTAGTTTTTCAGGTGTTTCACCTTTATCGACATGAGCGTGAAATGGAGAGAGAGAGATAATGGAGGAAGACACGTTGAAAAAGGTCAGAACTGAACCCACGGCTGCTGTAGGAGGAATCAGGCCTCTGCCTGTGGAGGACCGGGCTACCAGGTGGTGGTTAGTACTTTACAGTTCAACCATAAAATGTATAATAATAATAATAAATATATAGCATGTAAATTAATAACCTAAATTGTATTATTCATATTTTAACTATAAATGCCCGTCTTTACTGCATCGTTTGTTCTGTAAAATAAAACCTTTCATATCAGCAGAAATCGGAGAACATGATAATCCTTTGTCTGTGAAACGCTCCTATCAGCTGATTTTATGTCATCGGTCCTGCTCTCGTCTTTATTCCCCAGACGCTGCGGTGTCCTTGTCGGCCGGACAGAAAAAATGCTGTGGGTGAGCGATGACACAGTCGCTGACCTTGTTCCTGCAGAGTGACTCGAAGCCCCACAGTTTCAGATTCACAGATACAGTACAAGTCAGTGGAGAAACACTCAGAGTTTACAGCAATTGGCATGATGATGTGAGGACATAGTGGGGGGATGATTCAAATTTCATGTTTATCACCGAACTCGTGACTCGCTGCACATTAACAAGTGGCCTCTGAAATTCGGCCCTCCGGCCTCTCACATTCACTCAAAGCACCCCCCCCCCCACACACACACACACACACACACACACATACACACAACAGGACTTTTATGAGGCTCAGTGCAGAGAGGTGGGCCTCTGTTTGTCTGGATGCAGTGCAGCACGGTAGCCCAGAGCATTTACTGTAAAGGAAGCAGCCACAGATTGGCAATTAGGGCAGACACACACAGCAGAACAAGGGGGTTTGCAAACCTGCCCGTGGAGATGACTGCCTCACTGTCCCAGAAACTACTGAAGCTTACTGTAGCCCTTGTCAATGGCGGCTTTCACTGTGTTACTGGAAGATTTGCACAACAATTAACTGGGGGAAAAAATGAAAAAACAACTGAGCAGGATCCCGTCTCTTCCTCTCAGTCCATTTTTACTAAAACACTAACACACCTTCACCAGCAGAAAGACAAAAAAAAAAATCTAACTGCTGGTGCTGGAAAAAAATAGTCCAGCTCTTTCCATCCCCACAGGGAGTGGGGGGAGGTCTGGACAAACACAGGTCTGCTTCATGAGTCACCAACCCCCAGAGCCTGAAATAGCATTTTCAAAACTAATTTCAATCATCCCCTGTTCGAAGAAAGCCATATTGTAATGAGGATTTTAATATCCGGGATCCAGACCCGATGACTCTTTGTGCTGACGTGTGAGTGTATTGATTATTTTGTCATGTATTGATTGGTGGGATCAACCAATCACTGCGGTGGACACAACCAGTTAAAAACGGATCATGTGGCCGACTGCAGGATTGATTAATTGCTGATTGATTGATGACTTAGGCGTTGCTGCATGTTAAATACAGTGTCTCCAGGGGCAAACAACACTCCCCCCCGCCTCATGCTTACATGCACATTAACACATGTGTATGCATACACATGTAAACATGCACATGCCTGTGTCGCTCAGTCTGGCTGCTTAACCGTACACAACCCCAAATGCAGCACACACCACAAAATTACTTTGGCTCATGTCAACATTGTTGCTGCTAACGTTTTACAGCGTGACCACAGAAAAACACTCAGCAGCTACCAAAAACACGGCCGAACAAATCGCTCCCTTTCCCAAATAAAACGCAAACCCACACAGGGAGAGAACATTTCACCGGCGACCAAAACACAACTCTAACGGCCACAGAATTACACCTCTGGAAAACCATGGTTTCCCCCAACAGAGAGAGGAAGTGGTTTGTGTAGATCACGTCCACTGGGCTCAGTTTTCCAGTTTACATACGAACGTGTTTGTTGGAAAAGAGGCGTTTGTATTCTATTCAGAACGAGGAGAAGGTCCCGGGTGTAATGTGAATATTGTTCTGATGGTGCATGTGTCCACAGCTAAAACTGAACAATGTTGTTTTAGTTAAACCATTCATCTGTCCCACTGATGGATGAGTCACAAAAACACAAAAGTTAGGTGACAGAAATATTCTGATCATCAAATAATCCCTTTTATCATTTTTTTGATTTTCAAATGTGGGGATTTTATATTTATCTTTTTAATGCATGATTATAAACTTGATGAATATCTTCAGAGAATGTCACCTTGGTCTGTGGAAAATTCTAATGTTTTCTGAGATGTTCACCCTAACCCTGTTCTTGTAAATCCTCCTCTGATCCTACTTCTGACCAACTCAATCCCAACTTTTGCTCGGCCTCCATCCTGTGAGCTGTGAGGTAGTATAGGTGACGCGGACGCGGACGCTACCACACCCCCCTGCATCTGTTCCAGGCAGGATGGATGTCAGCATGTGGAGGGGAGTGACTATGAGGCTGCTGACAGTCAAAAGGTCCCAGAGCGGGACAGCCCTGCCCAGCACAGGTCAATATGTTGCCCCCTTCCCGTCCAGCTCAGTGCAGTCTGGTTGGTCTGATGCAGAATGGGTGTGTGGCTGTACAGGGCTGGGCTGCTGAGGCTGAGGAACAGGGGGTTAAGCTCTGTCTCCTCCCCTGTCACTGCTCCTCTGTGCTGACATACACTGGACTCAGACCAACACACCACACAGACAAAAAGGTCAGTGTGCGCTGGACACAGATGCGTCTTCTTTGACGTCAGGATCATTTTCAAAATGTCACTTGGCTCTAGAAACGCCAGCGTCAGCAACTGGAGCTTTACGGCAAGGAGCATATGAGGCGAGCAGCTCCTGTCAGCCCGTCTGAACTCGTGAACAAAGTGTTTGACACTATAGTTCACTGGGCTGCACTTATAAATGATGAGTCACTCCTCTTTGAAAGCTGAGAATACTTTTAAACGCCGAAGAGGGAGAAGACGAAATTATCATGTTGTGCAAGAAGAGTCTTGAATGGAAACTTTAAATCACAGAAAGCTTCTCAGGCTGAGGTTTGAGGTGGACAGAATTAGCTAAGACACGAGAGCAAGAAGCCAAGACATACCAGGAACACACACACATGCACACGCACACGCACACGCACACGCACACGCACACACACACACTGTACAAGGCGAGGCCTGTTATAGAAGCCAGGTGTACACTAGACAGACTAATAAAGGCTCCTATTTCCTCTCTAATGGCTCCAGTACTTTCCCCTTTACAGCGCCGCACTGCAGCGCTCACAGACATGTTAGTTTGCCCACACAGGAGACAACAGCTCAGCCAGAGTCGGCCTCTTATACATCTTTACAGTCGAGTATAGGAAGCTGGTTTCCAATGTGGGTATTCTAACCCACTGCTAATAGATCTCAGGGCTACACTATCTGTGCTAAAGAGATGAACTCAGTTTATTATGAGTGTGCTGTAATCCATCTGACCCTCTCACCTAACATGAGTTTACACCCATTATCCATCCATTATGCATTTCCTGATTAGTCACAACTAGGGATTCTTTCGTCACCTCGTATGTAAAATAAAGGATCTCAGTATAAGGCTATATTATTAAAGATTGTTTTATCAATGAATCTGCTTAATGTGCATGTCCCAAAGCGCGCACGGTTTATTTATGTGTGCACGGTTTATTAATCCGTGCATGCACACGGATTTCTATTTTTTTTGCAGACGACTCCTACCACACGACCCATGGGAGGCTCTGTTTATAGCAGGTATGATTCCTTTCTTGCTTGCACTGCATTAAAACAAGGGCTACACCGTCAGGGACACAAGAAAAAGCAGGAGAATAAATTACAATTTGTTTTAAAGAAATGTCAAAAATAAAATATGTATAAGAACCAAAAACTTTACACACACATTTGTCATAAAATACACTTTGTAGTGGGATCATTTACATTCTACCCTGCTCGTAACTGTCTTTTATGTTGTCTTTGACCGTGGGCACGTCCTCGTTGAATTTAGACTGAGCTGCATTCGCCTGCAGCTCTGTCATCTGTTACCTGAGTTACCTGCAACAGCTTGTCTCTGAAGGGGGTCTGAAGGGAAAGGCGAGGATTGATCAAAGAGCGCCCAATTATAGAGGACTTCCATAACTGCCGCTACATGGGAGTCTATGGGTCAACGGCAGGGATGTATAGAAACAGCCCCGGGGACGAGAGCTGTTTCTGTACATCCCTGGGGGGGGGAATTTGACATGAAAAGATTTTTTTCTAAAACAAAATGCTTGAAATCAGTAAATATTTCATGAATACAAGCCAATCACATTCTTTCTCTTTCCTCTGCTTCTCTTTCCCTCAAGCTTAGAGGACAAAAAAAAACAGCAAGATCACTGGGAGCAGCTTACTGTCCTGAAATTTACCATTTATGGTAGCTCCCCTGCTCCCTGTGTACACAGGTACTGACTTTCCACTTTATGAGGAGACGGTAATGTTCCCCCCCGATGTGAACGTGGCAGGGAAGGATTTTCCAGTCAAACATCCCTAAAGGAAAGTATATTTAAAAAGAAAACAGTAGCTCACATGAGCGAACGCACATAAACAAGCACACAGGGACATAAAAACAGATGCACACATGTACTGTGCATGCACTCCCACGATGCCCTGCAGCAGAAATTCAATAAATATCTTGTTACTGGCCACTGGAAGACATCTCTGATCCTCTCCACAGCAGTGGGACACAAACTACAAAGACAGTGTCAGCATTAACACTGAAACCATATGAGCTTTTGAAGTGAGCGAGGGTTTTTAAATGCATTTTAGGATGCAAACAGCCCCCCCCCCCACGCACTGACACTCCCCAGACAGAGGTCAGATTAAAAGATGTAAGTTAGTGCTGTGATTGAGTTTGGCAGGAGGGGAGTGTTGTTTGTGAGCGCGTGTGTGATTTTCTCTATTCATCCTCCTGTCTAATGACAAACTCTCATACAAAAGACAACACACATGCTTCAGCGGAGACAAAAGAGCTCCTAACACTTTCTGACTGGCTGCACAGACCCAGTGGAGAAGGAAGGGACACACGCACGCAGAGACACAAAGACACAAGGACAAACATGACACTCGAAAACAAAACTGTTGTGACTTTTAACTGTCCAACCCTGAAGAATGTCAGTAGAGATGTTACGATGACGTGTTTCCTTCAGTACTGATCTGATACCGGTGCATTGGAGAAATAACAACTTATTACAACTTAACAACATGTTAACAGCTGTATGCTGCTAACCCTGTATGGAAGTGATGACTGCTATCATTGATGTCAGGCTCATATTGAACCCTTTGGAATACAAGTAGTGAGAATGAATGCCACGGAACTTTTATCATCGAGTTTGAAAAGAACAGATATACGGCACACGCCACTGTTTTACGTGTGGGACTTTCGAGCGTGAAGTTTTTACCATCTTGCTGGGTGATAGCTAACAAAGCCAGCGACAGTACCGTGCAACTACTGCAAAGAAGAAGTGATTTCTGGTAAAAAGAAAATTGCAGTTTCATAAATCTAATACGTACTGTACATAATATATAACAATACATAATACAATAGTCCATGGAAATGTATTGATACACAGATTTGCCTACTCTTCGCTGGGACCGGTATTTTTAGAAAGATATCAGCATTTGCTGGTATCAGTATGCAAACATCTATGTAAATAGTGAACTACCAGACTGTGCTGTGTGCAACTGGCTGAAAGATGAGTCACATAAAATTTGCTCTGTCATCTCCAGTCACGGTTCCAGCAGCAAGATCGCTTGATTTCTATAATTATTGTGCCAACACCAGAGGAACATGGCGGACGTGCCCTGTGTTAAAAGGAAGTCGTGGGTTTAAATTACCAGTGTGATGGAGCACAGTAATCAGGATGACTGTTAAACATGGTATTTGCATTTTGTTTGTGTGCGGCTTGATCGCTTCTCCGGAATCTCTGAGCAACAGGAAGCTCATCCTTCGTCTCGATATAACCATCAAATGAAGAGAAACCCTCAAGTTTGGGTTTAATGAGTTTATACCACATCTACATGAGGTGGACGAAAGAAGTTTTTAACTGAAGTTTAAAGATGCAGGATAATCATCCGAACTAATAGCTCATATATCATGGCTCTTTGCACATATAACAGACCTGCCCCTGTAAAGTATGAAATAGTTGTGGACACTGTGGGCTGAAGACTTCCTTTTCCTTTGGTTTTCTCTAAAAGTATAAACCTGTTCAGACGCAGGAAAAAGGGTGAAACATGACTCATTACTTTTTCCAGGGCCCAGGGGTTCTGGGACTTTGCCTTTCACACGAGGTTAACTGTGGGAGTCTTTGTGTGGCGGCCTTGAGTGCAGGCCCTCTACATGGCAGCCATAAATGCCAGCTTACTGGGTCCGTAGCTTGACAATCTGTTTTTGTTTAGACTGTGGTGCAGAGGTGCTGATTCTGTTAGTTTTTCGACTAAGGGCCACCGATGTTCTTCTTCTGCTGACTTCATTCTTTATTTTAAAGCTGTTCATCTTCAGCAGATTTAAGAACTTTGCACTTGAAGAAAAGCATCAGTCATTTGGACACTGATGTTTAGGAGCGTTTGGAAACTTGTATGCTAAAGCTAATATATGCTAAACAGGTATTCAGCTATAATTTGGCTTTCCAGCTTTTTACTCTACGTTGGGGACTTCTTCTTTCAAAGTCCTGCTTCACATGGCACTTCAACAAAAACATAACCAACAGGGACTTGGATATTCAGACGTCATAATTCAATTACTCTTAAAATAAATCCATCTAATGGACACGATTAACCTTGATATATGAGACGCCTGCTTCTACACAAATTCTACCCCAACGTTAAGAGGATCAGACGGCTCTGTCGCCAGCGAACGTTCCAGGAAACGCGTAAGCAGCTGTGCACCCCTGGCGTCGTGCTACAGTATATATGTCAGGCAGATCCTGTAGCTGCTTGGCTCAGCACCACCCCATTGATCTGGGTCAAAAGGTCGTTGATTAGAACGAGTCTCGCCGTCTCTAGGGCGATGCCACAATGTCTGCCACACACTCGCACAGCTGCTGCCGGTCGTCATGGAAACACTCAGACTCCCTGCTCCTCAAGACAACTCCCTAGTCAGCTAAATTATAGTGCACCAGCAAGAGAGAAAAAAGACACTGAATACAAACACTGACATACTAGCGGTGAGTAAGATAATACAATTCACCGGCACTGGCTGATCAGTTAAGCTTCAAATTATCTTTGAAATCACTGTCACGCTGCCATGCTATGACATCATCGAGCTGGTAGTGGTCGTCACCGTGTATTGACTGGAAGTTGTAAGACTGTCGATGTAAAAATAATCTGGAGTGCAGCTTTATCGGAACGGCACCTCAAGGGCAGTGATCCGAAAAACATCAGCGCTGTTTGCTTCCCACTACATTACTCACCGCACATCACTCGCTCAAGGAGCCAGAGGGCTCAGCTCTCACTCCTAATTACACACCGAGCTGCAGATGAAAGAGAAAACCAAACAAACTAGAACCAAAACACAACTGACGCTGTCCCTCGCACAAATTCCCTGAAAAAAAACCACATCGCAGGGGATCCCGGAATCAAGGCAGCGGAAAATTGCCCCCAATGTACCATCTGAATAAAACATGCAGACTGGCATGTATATTTCAGAGGACAGCGAGAATTAGCCCACATTCAGCAGACAGCTGCAAGCCCACGCACCCAAACATAACCCAGACACATGAAAACATTGATTTTGTTGTAAGGCAGCACCACCTGAATTCACTCATACACACTGAAATTCATATAAACCAAAAAGCAAGACGCATCTTTATGCAAAGCTCAAGTCTGCACATGTTCCTTCCCACATGAATACACATGCAGATCTACTACAGGCACACGATGAAGCAGCAGAACTCACCAACTGAACTCAGTTTGCCATCTGCCTCCGGTGCCTCTGTTTTCGCCCTCCGTCTGAAATCTCTGCAGATCCTTTTCGTCTCTTGCAGCGCGACACAAACATAAACAGTAAAAATAAATATCAAAGCAGAGTCCGATCGGGTTCAGCACCGAGCCACGAGGAGGCTGTGAGAGGAGCCTGGTTTATTACAGCTCTCAGGGAGGCGACATGAGTCTGCTACTGCTTCTACTACTCCTCTTCCCTCAGCGACTCTCTCCAAACACCACGCTGCCTCTCTCTCTCTCTCTCTCTCTTTCGCTCGCTCGCTCTCTCTCACTCTCCTCCTCCTCCTCCCTTCCTCCTCCTCCCCTTCACCCACCACTACGCTGTCCCTGCCTCTCTCTCTCCCCCCAGCACCCAAAAAAAAATGCGCTCCTCCTTTTTCTGCGTTCTCCCTGTCCTGATCCCCACACCATTCAGAGGAGCGGAGTGAACAATGCCTGCGCCGCCGCCGCTCTCAAAAGAGACCCAGGAGCAGTTCTCAGCCGGCAATAATGCCTCCCAACTGTCACCATGGAAACTAATGACGGGCCCGGCCTGGCGGCATGAGGAGGGGAGCAAGGCGGGGAGCAGGGTGGAGAGGGGTGGATGGAGAGGGAGGGGAGAGTTAAGTGAGAGAGAGAGATGAGTGGAGGAGGGAGAGAGGAAAAGAAGTGGCTGCATGAAAGATGGGGGAAGTGTGTGTAAGTATCAGTGGGTGTGTCGGCACAGTTGTTGCATGAGAGAGTGGGTGTGTGTGTGTGAGCTGGAGAGGTTGGGGGGGACGTTTTGGAGGAATCATCAGGTAATTGTTGAAAACATGGTGTGTATTCTCACCACTACCAAGGAGGTTACGTTTTATTCTACGTTTGTTTATTAGTTATTTAGAAGGATTCTGCAAAAACTACACAACTGATTTCCCAAAAACTTGGTGGAAGGATGCGGTATTGGTCAGGGGAAGATCTATTACATTTTGGTGGTCAGGGGCCGTATCCATATTTCTTTTCATGTTCTTGAACTTTGTGTTAACTTGGCGTTTTTTCAACATTTTCCTTGATTTCTCAGAGAACAATTCATGGATCCTGATTAAAATAATCAGGCATGTCAAGGGGACTGATGTTTATACTGGTGCAGATCCAAGGTTAAAAAGCAAATCTAGTGAATTTAAATGTGGTTTCATTAGGGGACTGTTGGTGGAGGTATGGGTTTTCTAGGTGCCCTTCTAGTTAAGTAATAATTTAGTCAATAGAATGTCATAAAATAGAGAATTTGTTTTCAAATCAATGGTTTTTCGCCAAAAGATAAGGAAATTTAAATTGCAATGATATTAAACACAGCAAATACTCAGATTTAAGAACATTTAACAAATGGTTGGCAATTTGTCTTGTTAAACGAAGGAATTGATTCATCGATTATCAAGATTCTAGTTGCTTATTGTTCATATTTTTTGAGCAATCTGTTAATCAAATGACAGTTTCAGTTCTTTTCTTGTTTTGTAAATACTAATATAAATAACAAATAACTCAATAGATCAAAAGTATTTTCAAATTGTGTTTGTGTTGACTCTTACTTTCCTTGAAAATAATTTGTATTTCTGAAATATGAAGATGAGTAATGTTGCTGTATCCCTTGAGGATCCTCTTTACCACAAGTCTCTGGGGAGTACATCCGTGTGCGACTTCCCCCCACAGACACGAGGATCACAAAAGCTGCCAGGGTGACGCGCCCAAGCTGCTCCAACCCACTTCATATGCACATATAATTACAGCCAACCCCCCCCTCTCCATATCTCACTGTGCTCCCCCTCATCCTGCTCAATAGTTGGGGTGACATGGGCCTGAAAGACGGGGTGACATCGCCCGACACCGGCTCTGAACCTACAGGCGAATGCCACCGATAACCATGGAAACACCACTGGAAGACCCCCTGTTCCAAAATGATAACAGAGCTTTAAACGCTGAGTGTGAGGAGAGAAGCGGAAGACAGGGGGAATGTAAAGAGGGGGATGGGTGGCTGTGTTGGATTTAGATTCAGGAAACGCAGAAGCTTTAAAATTGTAGGCGAGTTGAGTGCGACTGACACTGGGTTAAAATGGGCCCTGATTGATCCTCTTGTCCTCCTGTTGAAACAGCGGCAATAACTACAGCCTCCCGAGTAAACCCCCTCACCTCCAGCAGCTTGTTATATAGGCCACCTCTTGCTGAACTGATTGAAATTCTCGGCACAGTGAATTATGCATCGCACCGGACAGGGGGGAACAGGTGCTGCTCTCCACAGCAATAAAGCAGGCTGCTCAATCCACAAGCCGAAGGTGTAATATTCTCACATCAGGGGGAAAAGACGAGATAGAGACTCGGCACCGCGGTCGCCCTGAGGGGCAATCCAAATACCGGGGAAAACCCATTTCACATAAGAATAGAGCCTTGCCTTTGTGGGTTATCTAATGAGGCATGGTGCTCGTGCCCCCTCTTTACACCAAAGAGAGGAATGTGAGCTGTGGGTTGGGGAGGAATGTCGAACCTCTCACCACCTTGTTACCGCTTTTTATTTCGTGCGAAGGAGATCGCTGCTCAAGGTAGAACTCGGCTTTAAAAAGGGGGGCAACTGGAAGATCTCCATGTCACGGCCTGGAATAAGATCACAAAGATAGACAGGGAGTCAGGAAGAGAAAGTAACCGACAGAGGAAATGAAACAAGCTGGCACAGTTCTTCTGTCCGTCTGTCGAGCGTTACCACTCTCACTAATTACAACAATGATCCCAGTTCATCTGAGAGGAAACTTGTGTGTGTGATTATTTGCCGACTCCGTCTCAAACTCGCTGGTATATTCACGACTAGTCTAAACCTTCTCCGCTCTACTGACCTAAGGAGGGCATCTGCCACCCATCTGCTCAGTGGGATCACCACACACACACACACACACACACACACACACACACACACACACACACACACACACACACACACACACACACACACACACACACACACACACACACACACACACACACACACACACACACACACACACACACACACACACACACCCTTCCATCCCTCTATTACACAGGGAGGGGAAATACGACTCATCGCCTGGTGTTCATACATTAAAAATTGATGTGTATATATTTTCCCTGTTTAATGTCAGAATCGAGGACAGCCAATGAGACAGCGACAACAAATCTGGAAACTACGTTTGCTCTTCTGTCTGTGGATTACGCTCCAGATATCGAAGCGTATGATGTCACGGTTCAACACCCGCCGTGACTTCATGGCTCTGTAATAAACACAGAGACGTGCACAGCAACGCCTTCAACAATATGCAAAATACTACATCGACATGCACACACACACACACACACTGCAGGAATAAATTATTAGTCCAGCTTGAGTCAGACGGGACCTGGTACAGAAATCAGCATAGATAAATAAGTATTTTCTTTAAATAGCTCAGATCGGTGGCGTTGATGCCTCGGCACACTTGGTTTGGCGGCCTCAGCATGAGCCCTGTGGATGAGAGCCGGAAGGAGGACACTGGGCTGTTGTCATGGAGACAATTCACATTCCACAGCATGTTGACCCGACTCCAGGATTTTTCCTAAGAGCCCTCACACAGAAAGACAACACAGGCAGGCGCACGTATGAATACATCTACACACACACACACACACACACACACACACACACACACACACACACACACACACACACACACACACACACACACACACACACACACACACACACACACACACACACACACACACACATTCAGAAGAGAGAGACACACGAGCTCACGCTGGGAAAACGAACAGCTTTAATGTTCACACGTCTGTGAAGGTCCCCGAGTGGCAGCGAGACACAACATCCAGACAAACCTCAGCGGAGGACAGAGGTCGAGGAAGGACACCGTTAAGGCAGCTGCACAGAGTCTTCCACGATTCCTGACACACATTCATGTTGACTCACTGAGCCTGTGGATCAGGTTTCTCTGAGGGGAATTACACTCACAACCATTCATTGCGCGGATCAATTGGAGCTTTCAGACGGAAACAGGGTTTGGTTGGAGATATGAATAACGACAGGTGATCTCCTGTGTCAAATTTAAATGCTATGCTATACTTCTTTTGTCCTTGAATGAAAATATCTTCAGCAGTCATTCCATCTGTCCGCTCACATACATGTGTCATCTTTACCTTAACTCCTCAAACATTCAGATATAAAGATCAAAGAGATGTTTTAAATTAGGCTCCAGTCCTCCTCCCTCTCTTAGGCGTCAGAACCTCTCTTTAAAGAAGAATTCATTAATATTTCACCCAGAGGAGACTCGTTATTAATAATTAAAGCTATCCTCCTGGAGTACAGAGGTCTAATCTGAATTACAAAGAGACTTGGGTCTGCATAATCCCACTATCTGTGTTACCCCCCCGATGGAAAGACAACACACTATAGACTATGCTGCTGCACGTTGTTAGAGCAGAGCTAACTGGTGGTGGTATAAGGTCTGGAAATTATATTACTACACTGGTCCCATGTCGTCTGTGGGTGTTTGGCCCTGGGGTGTGTGGGGGAGTCAGAAATGGGGGGGAAGGAGAGAGCGGTTCACTGAAAGAGCAAAGAAAATATCAAGGAGATCAAGAAAATGATCCTGAATTGAATATTTAAAGTAATATAGAAATGTCTGCCACAAAAACGTCAACCGCAAAGTCTGAATTCAATAATAAATATTTGTAAACATGTGTCTATATGTTTCTATATCAATATAGTGATATAAGGGCATCAGATTTAGATGTACATACAATGATTACTTCCGCCAATTAGGTTATGTTTTCACTGCTGTTTGTTTGTTTGTCTGCAGGATGAGGCAAATACCACAGGACGGATTCCCACGAATCTTGGTGGAAGGATACGGTACACGCCAGGAAAGAAGCCATTCAATTTTGGTGCAGATCTGGATCGGGGGCGGATCTGGGATTCATTTTAACATAGAGAGATCATATTTTCAACAATTTCCTTGATTTCTTAGAGAATTATGTGTGAGTGTTGATGAAAAACACAACATGGGGGTTGGTATTGATTATTTTGAGCAATTTGGTGCGGATCCAAATAAAAATCGAGATCTAGTGGGTTTAAATGGGGTTGATGGGCTGCATGCAGGGCTGGAAACTGTAACTACCACCAATATGTAGCTGAGACACACAAAATGGCCTTTGCTATAAGACTTGCAGGTTTTAATTTAAAGGAACTTTTATGAGCCACTCCAATCGGAATATTTTATCTATAAAATACCACAAAACTGTTATTGTGATATCAGTTAAAAACTAGTCTGACATATCTATTTTTCGATGTAGTTATTACAGCTATTGACTTATGTTAGTTTCTACAATTTTAAGAGTCAACCTTAGTCAAGTTTTGATACTGTAGCTGCTGCCATGTGATTCTTATATCAAGGATAAACCTTCCATGGTTTAATTCATTACATATTCACATGATGATTTGCCCCAGTTCAAACTTCACCCTCAGTGGAACAATTTTAATATAATTACAAAGGTCTCACACATATCTTTTATTGTATGACCTGTTTTTTACAACGCTGCATCTATTGAACCATAGGGGCAGGTTAGAATTTACCAGCACTCAGCAGTTCAGTAATGATCTGGATGAGCTCTTCTTCAGGCTCCTCAGACAACACAAGCAGGCAGTCCTGCAGACAGGGGAGCAATATGAGAAACAGCAGATAATAAATACACGGGGGTTGTTATATGAATGGGATCTCTGTGTGGAAGTCAGATTATTTTATTTTGTTAAGCAAAGACTATATGGACAATGCAGAAATAGTTAACCACTGATTTAGAGATTGATTTTTCCTGCAGCACTTGGTTTTGTTTGCGTTTTTTGTTGGTTGGTTTGGTTAGTTCGCATGAATACGCAAAAACTACTGGACCGATTACCAGGACACTTGGTGGAAGGATGCGATGTGGGTCACGGAATGACACATTAAATTTTGGTACGGATCCAGGAATTTCTTTTTACTTTCTTTATATAAAATATTTCATGGATCTAGATGGAAAAAAGCAGCTTTAGCATATTTAGGGGACTGGTGTGTGAAATGTGCTGCAGCTCGATTGTAATTAAGGGGCCTGTTGGGCCTTGGTGGAGGTATGTGCTCTATACTGAGTGCCCTTGTAGTCCCCACTGTTACCCCATGGTGTGCATGTCCTTGAGTGTGGTCTTCCAAGGTGTGATTCGAGTGAACCTCCCTGTGATGGTTTGTAACTATTAAAGGTGTGACTGTGTGCATGCGAGTGTGTGTGAGTGCCTGCACGCGAGTGTGTGTCCACCCACAGTGCATTTGGTCATCTGATGAGCTGCAGGCTCATCTTTCCCTACAGCGCCCAGATGGCCTATGATTATGCACGGCTCAGTAGAGATTAGTGTGCAAGCACAGACAGAGATGGAAACAAGAGAGTAAAAATAAATAGTTCAAATGAGGAAAAGGTTGGCACAAAGTGATTTGGGAACATCGGCCATGCAGGGTCAAAGAAACGGAGCGTGTGTGATGATGCAGGGCGGCTAGCGTCACCCAGCGCAGCATCAAAAGAAGGCAAACGTGCACTAACAACTCCATCTGCAGAGAAACACGAAACCTTTCAGCTGCATATCATTTCCACTGTTCTCTTAGATTTTTAGCTTTGTTGCAGGACAAAATTATAATCTCAGATTTCATGTGTTGCATCATGTTTAAGAGGACGAGGCGTGACGGGGGTAGAAGGTGATGGATGACGAAGGTCTGTGCGTGTGTGTGTGTGTGTGTGTGTGTGTGTGTGTGTGTGTGTGTGTGTGTGTGTGTGTGTGTGTGTGTGTGTGTGTGTGTGTCTGATGGGAATATCTCAGGCAAGGAATACACAGGAGGGCATTTATCACCAGCAACATTTGACATGATTGATCGCACACAGGAAAGCAAAGTACACCCAAAAGAGCAGTGTGAAAAATGATCAATGCTTCACTGAACCAACAATATTTAACTCTCGCTGTGTTTACTGGCCTGACTTCCTCTGGAGGGGAATCTATGCTATTTACACTGATATCTGTTTGAATGGTGCCTCTAGACAGAGCGGGTGAAAATCTAATTGAGTCATAAAAACTCCATGTTGCAGAATTGCATCAAAAAACTTTTGTACAGTAGTCACCTACTGGGCACAGTTGCAGCGACATGCCTGTGACTTCAAGACAAAGGACAGTGAGAGCAAAGGCAGAATGCAAAGCATCCCAAGCTCGCTCTTGTGAATGAATCAACACATTCATACCTCAGTCAGCTGAAACTGAGATCAGCAGTCCACTCATATTTCTTCCACTGAATGAGATACAGCAATGACGCCATCCTGCACCGAGAGTCGGTAAAGAAGAGAAGCAGGCCCACAAGCTACTTATTGTAATAGGGTTGAATCTTGTTGTGGTTATGAGTGCTTTACCTATAAGTGTATTGCTGGCTCTCTCACCCAGCCGTCAAATAGATTAGAGCAGGATGAGTCGCGTCTGGCTGTTTTGTTTTTGTGTATCGGGCACAGCGGCAGAGTCATGCTGCAGGAGACCAGCATAGTGTGTGTGCGTGTGCGTGTGCGTGTGCGTGTGTGTGTGTGTCCGGCGATGATAGATGGCAGTTTAACAACCTCCAGCTCATGTACTTCATATTCCAAGGGTATTTTTGGAAGAAAGTAATTACAACGATTTAGCTCCAGGCATGAAAAGCAGCAGACAGAGAGCAAGTTTTTCAGAAAACCAGCTGACATGTATGCATGCACCTATACACACACCTACCACACACACACACACAGACACACAAACACAAACACACATCCATAAAATCCAGATCCTAAGCAGCCCATGGCAGTTTTTGTTTTATTACATTTTGACCTTTCAGGATCAATGTTTACCCAATGAAGGGTTTGTTAGTGTATTAGGAGCCTGATGAAGAAAAAAAAATGCTGAAACCCTGAAATTGAGGAGGATAATCCGCAGCGGGCCACAGGAACAGGATCCATCTGTGTGGATGTAGCTCTCATCTCCTCGTTAGGTGCAGGGTGTTGCACCCTCCCTGTGATGAGAGCCGGGAGAGGGAGCGGCGCAGTGCGGTGGCCGCAGAAGCCGACAGGTTCAAACCTCCGGCTGACAGTTTAGAACAAAAGGAGGATCTCAGGTGACACGACTTAACACGAGGAGAGGGGAAGCTCTTAACTACTGTCGAAAATGCAAGTCATCGCAAACTGCAGCCATTAAAGTGGTAAATCAGAGTCCACACCTCGCTCCGACTAGAATTACTGCCATGCGGTTATATGCCTCCGCCAACCAGTGCAGTTTCAGTCCCTCCAGGTGGCAGTTAATCTTAAAGTCCAAGTGACAACTGGTAAAAATGTATTGTTCAAGAGGCCAAACACATGTTTTGTGAATCCACCGTGACCTTTGACAACCCACAAGGTAAAAAAATAGTTTTGTGAGGTCACATTATCTTGACCTTTGACCTCCGAACTCTAATCAGGTCGTCCTTGATTCAAAGTGAACATTTGTACCAAAACTGACAGTATCCTCTCTAGATGTTACTGAGACATGTGTTCACGAGGCAGGAAATGTGTTTTTGAGAGGTCACAGCGACCTTGATCTTTGACCTGTGACCTCCAAACTGTAAGCAGTTTAGCCTTGAGTCCAACTAACGTTTGAAACAAATTTGAAGTTATACTTGTTATTCACAAGAATGGGACGGACATAAGGACGGACGACAGACAACCGACTATACAACAGCCACTGAGTGTTGCCGGTGTGGAGTCATAATATGACAGTTCTACTTTGTTTCACAAAGTCATCACAGAGTCAGAGTAGCACAGGGTGATAAATGGCTGCAGAGAAGCACAGACTATAATAGGAAAAAGCAGAGGAGATAGCCGAGGGTCAAGGTGAAGCACCTCGATGTCACCCAGACTGAGACCAGCTCGACTGCTGAGCTCCACCTCTCTCTGGAGCCCAGAGAGAGAGAGTCAGTGAACCGACACAGAGTCGTGATGACGGACAGAAAACTTCACAAACACATTCAATTTCGACAGCTGTTTACAAAGATGTTTTAAAATATGGTCATGAAAGCAGAACCAAAGACTCCAAGTCTTTTTGGCTTGTGACCCCTTAAATCATCACTGGATGCACCAATTAAAACAAAAAGCTTTTCCATCGTCTTCTCCTCAATAGTACAATATTCCTTTTACAGGCCTGAAGAATTTTACCTATCTATCTATTAACTCACAAGAAAAACAGAAATGAAAGATAAACTACTTCATGTATCTGAAATTAGTTTTTTCACGCTTTTGATTCTTATAATAACCCAACAACCCCTTTAATTTATTTGCAACACCTTGTGGGAGTTCCTTCCCCGAGACTCTGGAGTCTTTAGGGATTATTAATTAACGTTAAGGGAAGTTCATGGTCTCCTGATTCCTTCTGCTGCTGCTGCTGGGTGGGATGAATAACTTTACAGGAATGACATAACAGTGCCATCTAGTGGTACAATAACTGCTGCACACTCAGCAGAGCAGCAGTAGAGAGATTTCTATGGAAAACTGCTCTGGTCGGCAATAAGATCCACATCTGATATAAATCACATTTGAATGAATAGAAGAAAGGGCTCATGGACGGGGTTGTAAAAGCTGTTTCTCCTGCTTTATTACATGAACTACTGAATCAGCGTTTTATGAATGACGGTAAAAAAGAGCTGAGATTTAAGAGTGAGAAGAAGATTCTCACGAGCTCAGTAGAAGGGAGAACAAATCCGCACTCATCATGTACCACAAATCTTTTCCACTGACAGCAGCATCTTTCCTCGTCAAAACAGCAAATTACAGGAGGCATAACAAGACGCTCGTAAAGACACACTCGTGGCAGTTAGGACTTTTGAACGAGGGGGACCATAAACTGAATGCTGCCAAAAGAGAAAGGCTGCTAACAGAACAACTTTCACTATCTGGCAGTGTCTTGTAGGGAACTAAATGAGAGGCCTGTTCAAGCATCAGCCTGGGTTTTAAAAAAAGGAGCTCGTCTGTGTCAGGCTGAGACTAAAGAACAGAGCAGGGAAATGTTTCCTGCAGACTGAGAGGCCCAGGGGCTGCGTCGCACATTTTGTAAGTGTTAAATAAAAAATTATAATCATGTGTAAATGTCAAGAGCGGCAAATAAGTGTTGGGGCTTAGCGGCTAAATCGACTCTACCCCAGATTTATTCTGTACCAACAATATGCAGGGTTTACAGGAAGGAAGAGGAGAGGGAGAGAGACAATGGTTAATGACAACAGAAGGGCAGAGCAGAGGGGGGCGGAGGGAGGAAGGGCACCCAGGGGAGAGAGCGTGGAGAACTCCACACAAGCCTCCTTTGTTGGCTGCAATCAGCCAGACTAGGAAGACATTTACAACATGGTTTATGACCCTATCAGGTGAGCCAATGTGAATGGCGGAGTGTGTGCGGTGATTAAGGAAGGTCGGTTTGGGGGGGGCGAACTAAACTTAGCTGAGACATTAAGGACATTAAGTTCTCAAGAAGCGCGTGTGTACAGTTTGAAGGGTTATTTTCTTTAGATTGAATTTTTTCCCCGAGCCTGTGGTTTACATTTCACACTGGTGTAAAAATCTACCACTGGAAATCTGATAATCAATCATCATTTCAGTGTCTGGAGGACTGAACAGCGTCAGCACGAGGAAATGCAGCTGCAGGCAGCAACTGCTTTGACAGACAGCTTCCATAATGTAAGAAAACACCATATTCACACCGTCCACGTCTGGCTACTGGATGCTGCACTTTCAAAGCTCAGACGAGTGTCCTTGAAATCAAAACCAGGGAGTTTCAGTAATGCTATTCCTGCTAAAAAAAAACTGAATCCCACATGAAATAATGTAACCTTGATAAAAATAATAAGCTTAAGTTAGTTCCTGGAAGATTTTTTATAGTAGAAAGAAACCTATGGAGAACAATTTCTGCATGGGTCATAATAAAAATAATAAATCCCCAAACTGACCATATATATACTGTATAGGATTGTTTCAATATTTGACATTTTGTTAAACATTGAATATAGATGTGAATATCAACAAATACACAAGATAAACAAACTAGATCCTGATAATAATAATGTCAACAAATCATATGAAAAGACCCAAAGCAAACAGCTCTACTCCATCGCTCAGAACGTCATTACTTTCCCAGCCTGTTTGTGGAGCTGCAAAATGTAGTTTTTAGCAAACATTACACCAGAAGAGAAGACGGTGTATTTTCTGAAGGACATAGACTAGTCTATACAGATATGGATCTATAGAATATACAATAGGTATAGATTTGTTGCACACAGGAGTATTTACAGCAGCAGGAAACTGACTCACAATAGACTGAAGTGCAAACTGCTCATATTAATCATAATGAATTAACGTGTCACCTATTTCAATTGTGTACCACGTTGATATTTTCTATAGTACAGGAGTTATCTACATCTACTATAGTTAAAGAAATTCCTCTCTGTCTGTGGTTTGTATATCACGAGAACAGTTCATCTAAATCGGCTTCACACGTGTGTTGTGTTGTTAAAGGCCCAAGAAAGTGCAGTGACAAATTCGGTGCAATCTGGACACAGAAAATGTTCAATATTACTAAACTTTGAATAAAGAGGCGACCGGCACACTGAAGCAGCGACATCAGGAACTCATCAGCAATGACAACAGATTCTGCAGTTCAGGGTTCTGTGGACTGAGTCTTCATTTGCAGTGTCTCAATTACTGCAGGTCACTTTCACAGTTTGAGAAAGAAAACTAGAACCAGCATCACCACAGGCCGAGCAACAGCCCATTCCAATCAGGCAGGTTTAGAGCAGGCTCTGCACATGTTTGGACAATAATGGACTTCTATGACACAGGAAGTTAAATCAAGCTTTTGATATAAAGACAACTCTTTGGTTCAATCAATTGTTGGAACTGTTTTTCATGTAGGGCACATCCCAGGACCCATCCTTTATATTTGGTTATTGAATGATTGTAACCAAGGTATTGAGGAGGACATTTTACAGACAAGGAGTCCAAGGTTCTGTGTTGCTGTGAACCAGAACATTAATGCTCACCATCTAACCTAGAGGTGACCTCCACCTGGCCTCCATCTCCTCCTCTTCCTCCCTGCCTCCCCCTTCCCCTGCCTCACCCCAGTGTGTACAGGAAGCCCCTGCTTCTAGAGAGCCTGCTCTTCTGATGATCAGAGAGGAAAAACACAATGCCTTCAGTGTGCTAGAAAGGAGCTCCACTCATAAAACACACACACACACACACACACACACACACACACACACACACACACACACACACACACACACACACACACACACACACACACACACACACACACACACACACACATACACACAGAGAAATAGAATGGAACATGCTTTTACTATTAAGGATTTTTTTTTTTTTTTCCATATGACTTTCCCAGGAAAATCCCCCTCATCAGGGTCGGTCCAATCCAGACAGACAGTAGACTGGAGAAGACACTCCGATACAGACAGACACAGACGGCTGTGCAGAGACACTGACCTTCTCTTCCTGTGACTAATGCCCCCAAAGAGTTTAGAGGGTGAAAGGTTACTGAACTTGACCCTTTCTCTTCTCTGTTGGGCTGATTTCTGATTATTTTTCCCATTTTTAGAAAAGGCCTCAAGGAACACTCCCGTCTCTCAGACACTTAAACCCAGCACTCCTTAGCCTCTGACTTCCAAACAACTTGATCTACCTCGACGACCAGGATGAGATTTATTTAGTCTCTAGGGGAACGCTCGATGCTTGACATGCCTGTCCTTGATTGGGTGACACTGAGTATAATTCTGTTCATTTCTCGAAGGCCTCAACAGTTGGTACCATTTAGGAAATCTAGGTCACTTCCGCCTTCTGTGTGTGTGTGTGTGTGTGTGTGTGTGTGTGTGTGTGTGTGTGTGTGTGTGTGTGTGTGTGTGTGTGTGTGTGTGTGTGTGTGTGTGTGAGTGTGTCAGCCAGACCCTACTTCAAGCCAAGAGACCTCCAGTATAAACACATATTGCAGGAAGGACTGCTGCTCCGAACAGAAACATCCTAATACCAAACAGCATTCGACTCAACACTCCTGCCACCCCTGCTGTCACATTCCCGCTCGTTCCAACTAATCTGTGAAAACTTTCTGTGAATACTTTCGAAACACTCAAAGTGTCAGTGTGATCTTCTGGTGTGGAAAGACGTGGCCTGTGTGTTGCATCACAAGGATTCAGACACCAACACTATAAGGCTTTCCAACTATGGTTGTTGTACTAGAGGTTATTCATATCCAAACTCTGGTCACAGATATTAAATAAAAAATATTTGAATTGATTTGAGGGAATTTGAATGATAACAAATGGCACACTTTGTTATTGAATGCGTTCTTCCCTGTTCAATTTTACATCCTTTTGCCAGATTTTGTGGTAACCCTTCCTGTACTTTTTGTGAAATGCTGCTAACTTAACAAACAAACTAGAAAGACACTCAAACAGTCTCCTGATCTGGATCTGCACTAAAAATGAATGAGTCCTTCATAGACCCAAACCGCATCTTTCCAACAAGTTTCGTGGAAATCTTTTCATTTTGTTTTTGTGTAATCTTGCTTACAAACAGAGAAATGGACAGAGGTGAAAACATAACCTCCTTGGCAGGGGTATGAGACAAACTTATAAATAACTGTCTTCACCTTTTTTTTACATTTTAAATCTACTTTCACCTCTTGAATGTACGATCCTTCAAATGAAACTGCCGGAGATCTTCGTTTGAACTACTCATAACTCAGGATCGTAACTTATGACAAGACGTCAAGAGCAGATATGACTTCATATTTAGGCCTTGAGTCCAAAGGGTGGGGAAGCCCAGTGTTGTGGGCTACGTCACACCACACAGAACAGCTAGGTGTGGTTAGAAGTTGTCACAATGTCCTTTTTGACAATTACTGCAAACATTGCTCTATAATTGCATATGCTACGACAATTTCAATGCAGAACAATTGGAAACACGCCTCTCAAAGGAGCGTGCCTGCCAATGACTGAAGAACCTGTTGAACAGGAGTGTCAATATAACGCCACAATGTTGTCACACCAGCTTATAGTAGTAGACATATCATAGCAAACCAGTTTCTGATCCTCCGTGGTTCAGTCTCGGTCCTGAAGTCATCATCCTCCTGTAAATGTGTCTGATGTTTACCTGCACTCTAATGTTAAACCAGCAAAGCTAATAGACCACTGTCTTATCTGGTGCAGAGGTGGACACGAGGTCATTTAACACAATCACTGTGACAACTTCACATGAAAATAGGCATTTACAGTCGGATAGAGAGTGCAGGAAAAGAAAAGAAGGGGGGAAGCCACAGAAAAAACACTTTCTAAAAATGTTGTGTTAGAAAATGGTTCAATCACATCAGAGGCCCCTTTCACACACACACACACACACACACACACACACACACACACACACACACACACACACACACACACACACACACACACACACACACACACACACACACACACACACACACACACACACACACACACACACACACACACACACACACTCACACTGCAGGGCTGTCTTAGCTGAAGACACACACATGACCACCATTGGGAAAATCAATGTGACAGTCAGACAAGCCGAGGAAGAGCCTTAAGCTTCAGAAAGGCACTGAAACTGACTCATGCTGCCTCTCTCTCACACTCACACACACACACACACAGACACACACACACACACAGACACACACACACACACGTAGGGGATGGTAGACATTGGCACTTGCAGGAATACACCAACGTGTTTGAAGAATGGTCTGCTGGTCACCTTGAGATCAAGCAGTAGCTTGTTAGCTGCAGTGCTTCAATATCTATCTATCTATCTATCTATCTATCTAAAACTTTGAATGAATTACTGAGCCCTTGAGCTAATGCACGACAACAATCAGTGGGCTCCATACAAGCCAAGACAGCTGGAGGGGAAGAATGGCAACAGGAAGTTTTCCATCACCCAACACATTTACTTCTTATCTGGAGACTGAGACAGCTTCCCAGTTTAACAGTTCATTGATATTTTGATATTACTGTATTTTGCTCAGATGTCATTGACATAATAAAAAATTGAAAATCACTGTTCAATCTATGGCTGCTACATGTGCAGCCAGATTTACCCACTAGTATAAGTAGATGTTAATTTATTTATGTCCACTTCAATCAATAAATAAATCATGCCTGCTGATTTGAATACAACTGTCTCCAGACATGTAACACTGCAGTACAGTAGTATAGTGGAGTATGCGGTTCATAGATCATGTTTGTGCCTCTGTCCTTATTAAAGATGATCTGATACCTGGATCGGAAAAATGCCTCTGCTACTGCTGAAGATGTCGGATCAGGCATCAGCAAGTACGCAAATCTACGTACCGATTCAATACAGAGTCTTTAAAGTATATTTAGCTGCTTTCAAACATGGACTGAACTCCAGATAATTTCAGGACGAGAGCGCTAATGTCCGAGTCAGTTGCTGCGGACCTTCTCCTGACATTCCTGAGATGTTCCTGTCATTGTGATCGACAATCTCCTGCTGTGTTCTGCATATGTGAGAGGCGAACTCCATAAAAAAATGTTCAGACCCAATTGTGCGGACATTCTCTGGCGTTCATGTCTGAAAACAGTTTTAGTTTCACCAATTTATTTTCTCAGAAATTCCCAAAACCAAGACCGGTATTGTAGCGTTAGCCACAGCTAGCTGTAATGTCAAAGTTTGTCAATAAGTCCCACAAGTAAAATGTCGACGTGAACTGTATGCAAGAGGAGTGACACATAATAACAACACTAGCACTGCGCCAGAGGACAATGAAAGAAATAATTACTTTGATACAGGGTTAGTCACATAAAGCTGTTACAACACAATATATATGCTGTTGTTTCCTTAATCACTGGTATCGGTTCAGTACTTGATATCAGCCAATAAGTCCAGGTATCGCAATCAGTATCGAAAAGGGAAAAACTGTATCGGAACATCTCCAGTCGACATGACCTAAAAAGTCAATCGACTTCCATTTGACTTTCAGCAAGAGGACAGACTTTGGAAGTGAGAGAAACAGCAGGAGAATCTGAGCTGAAAACCAAGTGGGAACAAAGGGAGCTGGGCAGATAATATTCTCACCATCCTCTCCTCCAACTCCCGTGTTCTGTGTTTATCTAACACGGAGGGGAGATGTTTACATTGGCTTGGTTAAACACAGCCAGGCCCAATAGCTTTTGTTAATAATAAATAACCTAAACAGCCAGTCAGGGGACGTCCACGCTGCACCGAGGACTCTGCTGCCAAAAAAACGTCCACCACCGTCGTCCCACATCTGTCGGACGAGACATGTTCGCAGAGAGTGAAGTCTGTCGAGAGAAGTTTTATGGAGTGGGAAACCAGTCTGAGGCTTGAGGTGGAATTCAAACTGAGAGGCGTGCTATCTGTGCGACCGCAGTTTATTTGTGATGTGGTCTATTTTAATAGATTCTCCGATGATTTGATGTGAGCAGCCTACAACCCTTTTGACCCTCCCATCGTAAACATAAAAATAAGCATTAGAGAGTGCACGGGCGGGTTGGATTCCCATGTGGAAGGAGTAGAGTTTAGGGGAGTTTAGAGGAGAACAAAATTTGATATATTTCATCCGACGGCAGTTGCAGCGAGGACCCGAATGTGTGTGTGTGTCTGCGTGTGTGTGTGTGTGTTGGGGAGGGGATTTAAGTCAGGCAGAGCGATGAGGGGGCAGACGAGATTGATCCGGGACAGTGTGGGAGAGAAAGAGGGAAGTGCAGAGAAAAAAGAGGGAGAGACCGAGGCCTTGGGAATGAATGTGTGTGTGGGAGAGAAACGATACACCGCTGGACTGCCGGAAAAAGAAAGTCAGCCAGGAGGACGGCAGATCAATTCCTCCCCCGAGTCTCACAACAAACATACTTTTTTTTGTTTTTTCTGTCTCTCTCTCTCTCTCTCTCTCTCCCTTCTCTCTGCATAGCTCACCTCTGCTGCAGCCTGATATCGCCCCATCAGCACTCCATCCCTATCACTCTTATGCCCTCCCCCTTTCTTTGTCTGCATGCTAGCACTGTATTCTCAGGCCTCCTGTGAACAAACTCCAGATTTAGCTGAAATTTGAATTGGATTTCGGTTCCTGCTGCAATTTACTGCTGTGGATACTTAGTTGGGAATATTAAGCCAAGATGCCCCAGATGTGTCATCTCAACATCACGCTACACACATCTGGACACGAAAAGTTGATTATAGACCGAAAAGGAACAACTGTCTTCTTGATTATGGTAGAATACAAATTCAGAAGGATATCATCAAAATTACCTGTGTATGCAATGAAAAGACGAAATGACTCACTGATACACACACTTCACCTCAGAGGTCAACACAGCTTTGCATCACATATACACACACTCTCCTCCAGTTAAATTATATTTAACACACACACACACACACACACACACTTCTTATTAAGACTTTTCATTGACTTCCACTCATTCATGGTTAACTCTAACCTGAACCAGGACTAACTTTACTTAACTTAACCACAAGTCACGTGTGACATTGACCGGGGGTTCACAAATGAAGTTTTGTCTCATTAGGACGAGTATTAAAGCTGGACAAGGTCCTACAGAGCACACACACACTACAGCAGTGAGGAGGATGAATGACTCCTCTCAAAATCAGTAATATAATTTTGTGTGTGTGTGTGTGTGTGTGTGTGAGGAGGGGGCCCTGCGTCAGTCTGGGGCAATGGTGAGGTCAGAGCTCCTTTCCTCAGGGTTTTGGCACAGATTTGCTCCTATTCTTGCCATGTCAGCTCCCCAACACAAGTGTGTGTGTGTGTGTGTGTGTGTGTGAGTGTGTGAGTCTGTGTGAGTGTGTGTACGAGCAACAGCCCCTCTCTCGGTTGTTGTGGGGCTGCTGTAGGCCTGCAGCTGCCCCGCTGACAGCTGGCAAAAGCATTTTGGAATTTCAAATCCTGTGCGCAATGGAAGCCGTGGCCATTTGGGGGAACAAGTTCAGAAAAGCTCTCCCAGCAGAGTTCCCTCTTCTTCTTCTTCTTCTTCTTCTTCATTACAAACAGAGACAGAGAGGCAGAGCAGTCTGTGTGTTTGAAAAACTCACCAGTAGCTGAAACCCCCTGCATCCTGCACAAACTTCGTCTCCGGCTCTTTTCTCTGCGGAACGCGTTCTTTTTCCTCTCTCGGAGAAACTGGCAACAACAGAGGCTCCTGCGCACGGAGCGTCTCCACTTCTCCTCCTTTCCTGTTGTCCCCACCAAAAAAAGGAGAACCGAGCCTCACACACACACTTAAGGTCGCTTCATGGTTTCCCTACGGACTCCAGCGAGTTGTGCCCGGGTCATTTTTCTTGTGCCGAGTAGCGAGCAGAGTAGTTTCCTCCGTGCGCTCCTCTCTCCTCCCTCCTGAAGAGAGAAGCCTCCTCTCCGAGCCGCTGGAGCAAAAAAAAAAAAAAAAAAAAGGGAGATGCGCGCCCCCGCCGGTGCGATGCGCGAGCACGACAACCCCATTCATTGGGTGAGTGACTGCTAGAATGAAAGATATGTGTTGGAAAATAGATAAGAACCTAATAAAAGTTATTCTTGGACTCATCACTTGACTTTAAAGGGATAAATGTACTCATTATCTACCCACCACTATGCTTATGGAGGGGTGGGAGAAGTGTTTGAATCCACAAAACACTTTTAGAGTTTCAGGGGTAAACAGCGTTGCAGCCAAATCCAATACAATTGAAGTAAATGGGGACCACTTCTAATAAAACAGAAAATGCCTCCATTTAGCCTAAATGTCACCTGGCGCGTACTCTTGGGCGAGAGCTTGCTTGCGTGTGAACGTGGCTCGAGAAGAGGAAAACAAGCTGCATTTGGACTAAAACAAAGTGTAAATGATGCTGTTTTGAGTCAAATTTGAATATTTAGGCTTACGGACACTTGAATGAAACCACAGGAGCAGTATGGAGGCATTTCATGTTTTTGTTTCTGTTGTTTTCCACGTTTGAAGAAGTGGTCTCCATTTACTAAAATTGTATTGGATTTGGCTGCAACGCTGTTTACCCCTGAAACTCTAAAAGTGTTTTGTGGACTCAAACACTTCACCCACCACTCCATCGGCATAGTGGTGAGTAGATAATTTCATTTTTGGGTGAACTATCCCTTAGAAGCAGCTACCACAGTCTCAGAGTCAGTTTTCTAGCAGGCTACATTCGCAGCCATGATGTGCCCACTGGCACAGCGAGGCATGACATGACATGACAGCGTCACGTGAAGTCATGAAAAGGATGAGGCCTATTTCCAGAGATGGCTCTGCTGAGAAAGGTCCACAGCTGCCTATTAGTGTGGAGAAAGAGGCTGGAACACAAATACTAACTGGCGACGCGTTTCCATGTCGCTGCTCATCTTTTAATTGATTATCTTGAGTTCCCAGGCAGCTGAACGGATTCTGTCAGCTGCCTCTGAGAATCTCTGTAAGCAGTAACAAGAGACTCACAACAGCAGGAGAACAAGTATTGACTGTAGATATAAAATCACATTTCATTTCCTGTGGGGTATACAAGGTTATAAGGGCTACAACCTTTGGTGGTAGAAGTACATTTACCAAGTACATTTATTCGAGTACTGCAAGTACAAAAGGAACTGTTGGGTTTCTCTATAATATTGTAAGGTTGTAAAGTCTCAACCTTAATATGTAAAGTGCCCAGAGATAATATATGTTGTAATTTGGTAATACAAAATTACTTGATACAGATTTAAAATGAATGATCCTTCTGGACTTTTACCTAAAACACTTTGACTTGTTTTGAGTATTTTCAGATTGTCTCTATACTTTTACATTCAGTGAAGGCTCCATGTGCTTCCTCCACCACTGCCAGTCTGTGTGTGTCAGTAATAAAGTTTTCAAGCAGGAGCACGAGTGTGTGGTCGCGAACCCTCGTTACGACTCTCTGTGTCTGTCTGTCCGCTCGGCCCGCCGTCTTTTTGAAACCCGTGTCGACTCAGCCACGCGTCATTAACCCCTTTTTGCTGCACGCTTTGCATCTGTCTCAGATCAACACAGACAACAGCAGGGTCTGTAATGGTAATGCCTCCCCCCCCCCCTCCCTCCCTGGCTGCTGTGCACACAAAGCCATTGACATACACACCTCATGTATGAGCTCTTCTATATCTGCTCTGATCACTTCATTTGCAAAACAGGGCCTCCATTTTGCAGACCCAAGCAAAAACAAGAAAAGAAAACACATTCTCCCTTTTTCACTTTAACCTTTTCCCTCTTTACTTAGGAGAATAATTCTGAACATGTCTTTGCGGAGTCGGAAAGGCCAAAAGCTTTGTGGATGACTGAACTCGTGTTTTAAATAGACCAGGGGCCCAGTGCCCCTGTTAGTGCCTCCGAGTGCACGGAGCTGCCTGTCAGTGCGTCTGGGGCATGCTGGTCCACAGAAAGCAGAACACCAAACAGCCCCCTGGGATACATCCTCCCAGAAGGAACAACAGCATCCACAGAGAGGAGAGGAGGAAGGAGGAAGAGAGAGGGGAAGGGAGTTAAAGGAGGAGGGGGAGAGGCGAGAGACAGACTGAGCAGTATTGAAAATAAGACAATTAGGGACTGGAAGAGAAAGAAGACTGAGGCAGATGAGCAGTCAAGATGAAGGATAGGTGCGAACCTGGCACGCATACGTGTGAGATGAGTCTTTTACACTTATCTGAAACCGTCATGGTGTAAACGCCTGAATCAGATGACTAATCACACTCTGTACTGAGGTGCCAGGTTTTACTCCTTCACTCCTTTTCAGGTGCAAATTAAAGCCTCCTCCTGCTGATTGAATCCACACTGATCTGTGGCTGTGGCACTTTTCTGAGACTGCACCAAGAGTTTCGATAATCCTGACAGATCTGTGAGTCACGAGGACGCTCACACCCCACGTCCAGTGTCAGGACTGAGGAATGTTTTAATGCATCATGAGGCTGAGCTCACACTCCTCCACGGGCCATAAATGAGTTAACGTCCTCTGGAATCATTTCTGCTCCAGTAGAGCTGCTCAGAAACGTGTGTGTGTGTGTGTTTGAAGTTAATCCATGTGAGGGCCTGGGTGGTGCTGAAGTTGTGGAGCTCCTCATCCACAGCAGCTGATCACGCTTCCTTCAGGCTCCACATGACTTTATCACATGACGGCGCAGGCACATAAAGGAGACTCTTTGTAAGTGCACACACACACATTCTGCCTCTGTTTTAAGACCAATGCTGAACCCACTGACAAGCTGCCCATGAAGATGTCACCATTTGTAGTAGAGGGACCCCAGGTGGTGGATTTTAACAGTGCATCACATGTGAGACAGCAGCTCGATCTGCAGCATGAACCGCTCCCCTGCGTCCAGAGAATAAAACCACAGCACCTGCATATTAACTGATAACTGAGGACTGATGTCGAGGAATGAACCCCACTGACCCATACTTTCCCTCTGCCAGTCGAGCCCTGGTTGGGGAGGATGTGAGAGGAGACTGGCACCAACAAAGGCTCCTCTGTGGCTACAGTGATGTCACTGGCTGTCAGGGACATTGACGTCTTTTCATTAACACTCTGACATTCAAGCTCAATCGGGCTGGCACATGTGAAAAAGCTGTTTCACTGCTTTTGCCGCTCCAGTCACAGCGGCGTGTGGGTGGGCGACAGTATCATTAACATAAGATATATTAAGCTTTATTATTACGGTAACTGGAACTTATGTATGATTGTGAGAACATTTCTAGTGCATTCAGTTGAAGGAGAAGTCCACCAATATTACACACATGGTGTTTAGTTCATTAGTAATGAGGAGCACGGACCACCCTGTGTCTGCTGTGTCTCTGTGGGGAGCTTCCAGACTTTAAAAAGCTCCGGGAGGCTCTTCTGCATTCACCAGGAAGTATGTGGAAAGATTGTGGAGGAGCTCATCCAGTTGGAAAACATAAGATAAGATAAGAAGGAGTTTATCGTCCCAGTGGGGAATTTACTTTGGACATGAGTGTCTGCAGTATAAACACACAATCAAATACTTGTCCATGACACATTAATCGAGATAAAAATCAGATATTATCAAGTGAGATACCTAGATGACCAAAATTACCTCACTAAAGGATGACAAACTAGTGTGAGGCTGATGTTTGAGAGTATTATTTCTCACAATAATCAATAAAAACAACCTGCTACAATCCTGTGAACTAACCATTCTTGTGTTTACTTTATTTAACTGTTTCCTAAATTCTACTGAGTACACACATCCTTTCAATTAAGTCAGACTAACTTTTTACTTAAACTATTTAAACGTAGAAAGAACAATTTCATTTCAATTGTCATGTTTAAGTTGTAACACCTCGAAATAAATGAAGTACATAGAACTAAGTTGTAAGTGAAATGAATGAGATTTTCAGTAAACGCAACTTCAGACTAATAGTTTATATGTACTTAACTTTTTCAAGGAGATAAGTTTACTATAGATTGTTTAGGGTAAGATCAACCTGTCAGATTTTACAGTTGAAAAAGTACAAAGAAATATGAAAAGAAAAGAACAATATCCACTTTGATGCAACACAGTGTTAAATAATGACTTTAGTAGAACCTCACGACAGATGGTGTTAATAAAGTGTTCTTGATCTCATCCGACGAGGCTGCATCAGAGAGAAAAGGGTGGAAACCACAGATATGAATCATGCAACTTTATCTGTGCGTAAGTGGAATATTTAATAATCTTTCTTTAGTTGCAGAAGGCTACGTTACTTTATCCTAATCAACTTGACATTTTAAAGCTGAAATTATTTATTTGATCTCATGTGCATCATTATAAATCACTCTTGGGCTGGGAAAACTGCATTGTGAGCATGAAATCAAGTATTTTAGCAGCTTGTTAAAGAGCCCGTCAGCATTTCTCTTGCATTTTAAATCACTGCAGTATTAATTAGACAGAGCTCCGGCCTCCAGAGCCTGGACAGGAAGTGCTGGGTGCACCAAAGGTCAAGAGGGCGGCTCTCAGCGCGTGGGCGTATCACCAGGAGGCAAGGGGGGGAGAGAGAGGAGGAAAGGAAAAGAAATGGGAAACGGAGAAAGGCCGAGGAGGGGAGAGGGAGCAGCGAGGTTTAAGCGACACAGCAGAGAACAGGCAGGGAGAGAACGAGGGTCTGCAGCGGCGGGGGAGGAGGAGGTGGAAGTGTTTTTTGTGCATTGTGTGAAATGTGATCATGTCCTGGAGCTGTGTGCTCAGACAGCTGGGAAGTTCCCCCTGCCCCTAGCTTCCAGCTGGGAACACTCTGAGGAGACTCGGGGGCTGCAGACCATGCACTCTCCTGGTTAACCCTTCATGTGCTGCTGCTGCTGTGGGAGAGGAGCTATAAATAACAACACTGAAAAAGGCCTTGAGATTTATGTTTTTATTTATTGATTTTTAGCCAGTATGACTACCTTTACACAGACATACCTCCTCCCTGCTGGAAAACAAACAAAACACTTTCATGGGATTAATTCATCAATAATACATGAGACTTTACTCTCGTCTTTTCGTTTCCTTCTTCCTCATCGTTTTTTTTCCCTGAAAAAAAGATTTAAAATGTTTGTTTTCAATTCTGTGTAAAGGTCCCATGACTGAGCAACATGCATATGACATTTAGCTGTAATCATAATGCACATTATTGATAATACAGTACTGCATGACAATTCAAATAAATACCAACATACAGGTGAAGTCGTTATTTCATATAAAGATATCAAACCCTCATTATGGATCAATACTGAAACACAATATGACAATATCAAGTTCGCACAGCTAATTTTATTATGACAATGCTATCGCTTCCAGCAAACAGAAAACTTTTTCTTTTTTAAATGTAAAACTGTATTTGAATTGCACTTTTAGTTTTTAGCTTCTCGTCCGTATTGGTAACTTTAACGCCTCAACAAACAAGCATTGGCTATAATGGCACTATTCCTGCTTGTTGATGCCCATTTTGTTTTCTGTTTCCTGAAAACACAATGCTCAAAGATGACGTAAAAAAAGATTCAAGAATAAAAAAACAAACAAACCAACAAACAAACAAAACAAATCGGACGAAAAAGAAGGATAAAATGCGCCCTCTGCACATTTTTTCAACAATACTACTGATATCACATTACCTTCACCAAACAAAGCTAGAGATACGTAGATGTTTCCAATAGTACACCGATCGACCCCAACACATTTGTTCAAAAACAGGAGGCCAAAGGGATTTTGTTTGGTTCCCGAAGTTTGATAAAAAACAAACCTCTTTTTTAATACCCCTGAATTTATTGAATGGATCACTGACCCGCAGAATTCAAAACAATTTCAGTTTTATTGAGCTAATTTTAAAACTATTACCTCACTCATGCGGAAAGGGTTGAAATTCCCTTTGCACTTATTGCTGCTCACAGTCATTTTGAACCCGAGGTCCTCACCTATATAAAAAAACTGAAAACATAAAAACGCTAGTCTAAGATTCTCCCTTGAAACAATGAAAGGCACTACTGGTCAGAAACGAAGAACTGAAGAAACCAAAAAATCAAAACCCCGGCCCTCACACGGAGAGCCGCGGCCCGAATTACACCTTTGTAACTGACGGCTTGTCTTCTTTCTGTCTTGATTCTTTTCAACCTAAACGGTGCACCAAGATTTGGCACGATAAACAAAGAGAGAATGAAACAATTCCAATTTGGAATTTAATTGTTGCACTTGCAAAGAATTCTGAGAGTCAGTGATCCTGCTTCAGTGGAACGCCCTCGGTAGGAAGATAGGAAAAGCTTTTCACGTCGCTTGAAGTTTTCCCAAAACACAACTTACCTATTTGAGTCAGAGCGTTGTCAAGTTTCATTGTGTTATTTCGAACTATTCCTAGGAATAATAAATACATGAAAAAACCCCAGAATTTGATCACCCTGGATTTTTTTGTAGAGAACATGGCAGTAGAACAAACACAAGAGAAAAACCAACAGCATAACATATGATGTAACAAAACAATAAAAGATAATTTCATGGATAAAATCTTGAGGATGAAGCCGTAATAGTCGCTCTATGGTTTGCGAAGCCCTTACCGGAGTAAATAGTCTCTTTAATTCCGATTTTTCAGCAGGACGTATAATCCTATAGTCGTGTAATCTATACTGAATTACTCACAAACCATAGTGCTACCACGCTTTCCTATTGGTTAATAATAGTCTGTTATAGTCCTATAAATGAAAGTGCACAGATTAAGAAAATAATAAACTAAACAACAAAAAACACAAGATTGTGATTTACATAAAAAAAGAAAATACCCATCTCCCCTGGCTTCTCATTGGAGGGTTAGATTAGGCCAATTGCAACCTCCGGTTCGGAAATTGGCTTCCAGCAGCAGCACGCAAAGATGAGACTAAGTATTGCATGCATCACTTTAGTGTTCAAGAGGAAGGACAGTTGATCCGACTTACAAATTTTAACATTTTCTTATTTTTTTTGTCTTCATGTCCAAATCGTCTACAGTGCTAACCCTTTCCCGGCGAACTCTATCGGCTGTGAGAATGGACCTTGTGTCGGTGCTTCGTCGTCCGCGCGGCGCTATTGTAATTTACTGCAAAAATGAAGAAACAGACAAATGATCAGCGTTAGAATTATTGATCAATTTAGAGCAACTGTTAACATGAGTCCACACACACACAGCAAAAAGGGCGGCTGTGGTTAGTCAGAGCAACAGAAGCCGACGTTAGGCAGGAGCCCCGGAGGCGAGTGATGTCATGTCAGGAGCGTTCGGGTCAAATCGACCTCGTCTATACGTTTCTGAGGAGCTGGTGTGAAAGCACATTCAACACGAGTCACCCTGCAGGTGCAGTTAGGAAGCCAACGACTCACGAGTACCACGACCTTTTCATTCATAGGACAGAGCTGAAGCCACACTCCCGCCACCCTGTGTCAGAGGAGATGGGTTTTTTCTTTTGTGCCATGCAAGTACATGAAAAACGGTTTATGTTTTTTTTCTGTTATACATGCAGGCTTACATGAAATCAGAAACTAGATGCATCATGGGTAGTAAAACTGAAAAGTGAAGTGGGCGGAGCCTGCAAACAGAGGTAGGAGCCAGACATTGATTTCAAACCAGATGGAGCAAAGTGGGGATTCATTAGCGTTGAGAGAAGGGGGTTCTAGTAACAATCACATCCTGGGGTCTATCTACTGCTCAGTGATCCCACTGAGCCTATACAAGGGGAGAGAAGGGGTCAGGGGCTCGACTAATTTGAATCAATGTCCTCTGGTTGATTGTTCAACTAGTCTCTTCCTCCACAGTGAGTTTCTCCCTTAGGAAACTCATTCACTACAGTATGAGAGTCAGCTCTCAGTCGGACATCTGGCTCTCCTCCCCAGCATGTCTAGCTTTTTCTTATCTCCTCGCTCTCTCTCTCCCAGGAGCTGGTTTACACCACGAGTAGTTCTCCCTTGACTACTCCCCAAACCTTTTCTCTGTCAGCGCAAACTGATAGAAACTGAATATATCGCACTTGTAAGTTAAGTGAATCACAAACGTAAGAGTGATTGACCTCTCAGGAGGCCTGCATTAGTTTTTTTCTCTATCTCTAACGTCCATGCTGTGTGCTGTGGCTTATGAATGCACACTCAAGCAGGTTGACTGGGGACGTCGTTCCATTTTTCGGAGGCATAGGAGGAACTCTCCTCTCTTCATATCTGAGAGGAGGGAATACTGTAGTAGGATCCTGCAAGATTATAACCTGAACATGATCATATTAAGAATATAGAGTACAATATATAGCTTAGTAGTAGTAGAAAACTTCTAATTTGATCAATCTTGCAGGATTTTCCTCACATCAACCCTGCTTTCAGCATCATAAAGCTAATGTGTCTATGATCCACAAGAAATACATGGATTTAAACACAAGCCCCACTTGTATTTTTTTCCTATTTGCGTAATGCTAGCTTGCGAGGGGTTAAAGCTATTGTGTGGATACTAAAACAGTACGTCGCTGTGTCCTCACTCACCAAACTAAATGAGCGCCCTCCATTTGCAAAGATTAGAAAACATGACACACACATGAGGGCGCTTCATTTCAACTCTGATATACAAACAGGCAACAGAACAAAATCAGGAACACAAAGTACGTGAGGACTTTACCTGACAAAAAAATACTCGGCGGGCAATTTTCCCCACAGTTCCTCATTCTATTTAAAGGGTGAGTGGTGATGCTTCAGGAGCAAGCTGCTGACAATCTACAAGAGAGAGGGTCGTTATGGCGACCGAGTGACAAGACACAGATTAGAGACGTGAGGGAAAAGTGTTTTCATCCACATCAACACACAGAGCTCTTCAAAAACAAGAGAGGATAAAGGGGGGAGAGAGACGGAGAAGCGGAGGACAGAGTGAGCTCAAGTAGAGACACAGGACAGGACAGGGCTTTACATCAGCAGATAGATAATATATCGAGTGTTTGGGTCGACAGGCACTTTTGCCGCGTGGTTGCTTGGTTTTCTTTGCACATTTATTATCCGAATAGATGTGGGTGCCTTTTTATTGATTTGTGCTCTTCTAGGATTTGCTCCATATTTAAAAAATCATCTTTGATCAAAACTATATTGTATCTCTGTTCACAGCAATCATATCATTTCAACAGAAGTAGGAACCTGAGGCACCTATGCTGAAGTGCACTTAATTTGGGTCTGGAGATCGATTTGTCAAACCTTCTTCTTCTCTTATAATATGGCTCTGAAGGAATCCATCGCAACGCAGTGGGTCACATGGAATAGAGAGCCCTCCTGCATCGCACCCGACACCAAATAACTCCTCTTTTTACAATGTAGAGCCCTGCAGTACATTTGTCTTGTACCACACACAGATACAAACAGTTCAAAAGTTCATAAGCGTTTTTAGCTGCAAAGCCATGCGATCTACCAACCCTATTGTATTGGTGTGCTACGATCACAGCTTCGAAACCATCCTGAAATAAACACCCATGGTCACAGGTGCTCCTTATTGGCCCAAAACAATTACACCAGAAAACCCACTGGCAAGTTTTAGAATCTCTGTGTAGAATCATTTTGTGCTCCCCGTGCAAGAAAGCAGGGGGAGATTGCATATTTCTTTTCTTCTTGTAAACATTTAAGAGTGACCTGATTAGACAGTGGGCAACTGGACACAGGTCAGTCCTGGGGGACCAGGACGGAGAGGCAGAGGAAAGAAGAGGGCTTTTATTTCGAAAGGAGCACCGATGCCAACGGACGAGCCGTAGAGCAGAGGATGTCATATTTAGTTGCAAGAGCATCAAATTGACATCCCCTTTTACAAGTCCCCACCCCCACAATGTGTTAGTGTTACCAGGCAATACACTCAGGGGGCAGAACAACCCAGCACAGAAGCGGCCGCCTTTTACATCATACGTACGGCACCATGACAGCGGAAAGAATAGACACTCCATAATATCCACAAAACCCCCAATATAACCGGGGCCCTATAATCCACATGCCATATATGTCTACTACAGTCCAAATGTCTAGTGCACCACTGTACATACATCTGCATTCCCCTAAGCGTTACACTAGCAACACACGAGCAGCTGGTTAGTCACACAGCAGTCCCTAGAGGAGCGCAGGCTGGCCAGGGAGCTAAGCGAGCGAGTGGGGATCTTAAACACTAAGGCAGGGAGGGTTCGGCCGACAGGCGCCCTCCCCTCTGTACACAGCAGTCCCTTGCGGAATCCTTGTCCGCCTCAGTCGCAGTAGATCTTGTACTTCTCGCTGCAGAAGACCACAGGGCCTCCCAGAATGCCATTGGGCACGGCGTTGTTGGGCTCTGGGCGGCCGGTGCCAGAGCAGGAGAGACTCTGACTTACGTGGGGGTGGTTGATGGCAGCACTGGCGGCCTTGCTGCGGGCCTTAACGCGGCTGGCGGTGCCTCCACGGCGGGTCTCCTCATGGTCAAACTCCAGGTCCTCCAGGCGCTGCGTCAGGGCCAGTTTCTGCTGGATCGCCATCCGCAGCAGGGAGTTCAGGGTCTTCTTCTCATCCTCTGCTGCAGCGAGCTGCCTCTGCATCTCATCCAGCTGGGTCACATACTCGTCACAACTGCAAGAGGCACACACAGAAAGCTGTAGAGTCAGACGTGTATTCATTCACTTTGAACTGGTAATGAAGAGTGTCAGGAAGATATATTGTCCCGTGTCACACCACTAGGGGGGACTATCACATGCAGTAATACGAAACAGTGCAACTCAATGGAGAAAATAATTTCGGATTTAGTTTTTTTACATTAAACTATTGTAAAACTATGACTATATCACACAGACCCGAGCTGCATGTTTCAGATACTGACACAAACACTCACTGAGTCAATAACTAAAATAAAAACACTTTCATCATGACCTTTCCCCTGGTTGCACAGTTTTTGCCACCACCAGGTGGAACCCCTGAGCCACACAGAACAGATAGAGCTCCAGCTCTTTTACTCAAGGAATTCATGAGCTGTGTCAGGGCCTTCACCAAATTTCACCAACTACAATGTTCACAGCTCATTTTTTAAATAATTTGAGCAGATGTTTTTGAAAAAAACAATAACTCCTCATCTGTCTGCAGCTAAACTTCTCTTCCCTTGTTCATAAATGATAAAACACTTCAGACCTTTGAATATTGTTACATATTTCTTGAATATGATATTCAAATCCATGCTTTGGGGGTTTGTAGGGCCACTGCATCAGGGTGAGACATTCATGAGCACGAGACTTCTGTCTGTGCTCCACAACTCTATGCAGCTCTAAGCTCCTCTGAATATTATGAGCAAGATAAGAATAGATAGCATACACAAAGGATGAGAGCATTAACCCAGGGGTCACTGAGAAGATCCTTTATGCGTCACCTGAGCAGCCGACTGAAGACGAGTGTCAGGGAGGGGAGAGAACTGAAGATGGTGAAGAGAGGATTGTGGTTCATAGTTCTGGGCTGTAGCTGTTCACACCTGATCTCCACTTTTCCAGTTGAAGTGAGACTGTGGCACATGTTACTGGGTGCTGCACTGCGGCATTATCACCCTGTGCCCTTGTGTGTGTGAGTGAGTGTGTGTCTGGACAGGTAGGAAACTGGGTCACCGAAATGCATTGTGGGGTTAAGGTTTCATATCTCCACACACCATCTGCTGTCATGCCCTTTCTATTTTCTTGCTTCTCTCCACCAATCCCCCTTTTCATTATCTCTCTCTCTCTCTCTCTCTCTCTCTCTCTCTCTCTCTCTCTCTCTCTCTCTCTCTCTCTCTCTCTCTCTCTCTCTCTCTCTCTCTCTCTCTCTCTCTCTCTCTCTCTCTCTCTCTCTCTCTCCTCTCCTTCCCCCCTCCTCGCTGCTGTCTGCATCTCGTCTGCCATCTTGCTCATCCCTATACCTAAAGTGTTTTGCTGACAAAGCAGTACGAGTGACATGCCTCAGTGTTGACGAACACCTTTATGAAGGGAGGGGTGTGTTAGAAAGCGTCGCCTTGTTCTCCAATTGTGCAGCATTAAAAAAACATTTAGACACAGTTCAACTGGTAGGTGGCCTCACCCTGCTCCCTTTATCTGTCGGGAATTAAAGTATTTACTTTATGTGGGAACGCCTCTACCTGAGGTGACGGTCCGAAAAACCACAACAATATTCTCTTAAGTGATGTAACAGTGTATTCAAAGGTCTGCAACTGTCATTTTCCCAGCCAGCATGAGAGATCTGTTATTGTTTTGGTCTGTGGAAAGTGACTGTTTGAGCGGCTGCACTGTAAAAACAAGTGAGTTGATTAATCTAAAAAAAATCTCCACCTTCTATATCTTTAAAGTCATAAAATTGTGTTTTCCAAATAACTGCAAAAGTAGAAGAAGAAAATGACTTGGATTTGAATAGTTTCTATATTCCAGTGTTATTTCCTGATTGTTGTCCTTTGTCTTTCTTCTTTCAAGATATGAAAATGTGTTTTTGGTAAATGCAAAATGCACTAGGAACAGAGTGAAACCTGTAATTACCTCCATCAAGGGGGTTGTGTTTTCATCTCTGACTGTTTGTTTGTGTCTTGGGTGGTTTGTTTGTTTTGTAACTAAAATTACACAAAGCTATTTGATGGATTACCATGAAACAACTCAGGGTCTGGATCCAGCATCTTTTTTTCTCCACTTTCTTTGACATTGTGAAGTGTTTCCTCATTTTCCTTGATTTCTCAGAGAATAATAGAAGAGAAGTAAAAATCCAAATGTAGTGAATTTAAACTTTGGGCCTTGGCGGAGTTATGTGCTCTTCTGAGTGATATTATAGTTTAAGTTCTTGTTTTGATTGAATTAAGTCTTGAAGGTAGAATCTAGTCTCAAAAAGTCGCAGTGACATCAGATGTTTTTGTTGTGAGTGGTGCTGCACGTGGTTGGGAGCCATGTGAACTCGGACCCTGCCCGACCACCATGCAAACATTAACCATACCCTCCCCTCTTGTGTATGCAGTTTGATTCCCAGTGGGACACACACCCAGACAATACGGATCAGTGCTGCTTCATTAAACCCAGTGTGAGGTGGGGGGGACGACCTGGGTATAAGGGGGGGGGGGGGGGGGGGCTGTTGCTCCTGCAGACAGCTCAGCCGCTCTTGGATGGGGGGGCGAGAGGGCGTGCATTTTTCCCGGGAAAAAACCCCAGAGTCTATTCTGGGGACTGGAGGGATACAATAGGAGCCTTTCTGAGCTGTTGATGGGGTGTGGGGGCACAATGGCGGAGGGGGGCCGGGAGACAGCCAGTCGCCTTTTGAGGAGTGAACACCATATTTGACAAAGAGAAACTATCTGCACCTTTCTGTGAAGATTTACTTTAGCAAATGGCATTTGTGGCTGCAAAAGGAAACAACCGATTGCAACGTTCATGCAAACATGGCTGGTAATCAATACTGCCTTCACAACACTAACACACACAGCCTCCTCCACTCTGGTCCTGTCTGGAGCTTGATTGGTCATGGTGGTCATGGTGGGATGGATATCATGCAGAGGGAACGGGGATAAAGAAGTAATAACAGAATGGAAGGAGCAGCGATGGTGAGAAAATATAAGGAACAACAGAAGAGCGGGATGATTGAGGGTGTGTGTGTTTGAGGAGAAAACGTGACCCGGGCTAATGGTTTGGCTGTTTATCAGTATCATGCAGGAGCTGGGAGCATGTAGAGGCATGTCTGAGGAATGTTAGAGGCAGGAGGAGGTTACTGTTAATATGACACCAGAGACTGCAGCTGGAGACACAGACACAGACACACACAGACACACACACACACACACACACACACACACACACACACACACACACACACACACACACACACACACACACACACACACACACACACACACACAGACTTGAAAAACATTCAGCCTGCTTCTCTCTCATGAAATCCTTGCAGAATGAAAAAGGACGTAGAAGATCTCAAGTAACTTTATTAATCTACACTCAGGCTGCAGCGTGAGATCCCACAAAGGACTCGCACAAAAACCTGCTCGTTCTTTCAATTGCACTCTTCCTCTTTGTCCGAGACCACACATTTGTATCCGAGTACTCTACGCTCTCACAAATCCACCTTCACAGACTTTGTCAGAAAGGTGATTATCATGAAAAAAGAACAAAAGAAGAGAAGTAAAATTAGGCTCCTGTAGTGGGCTTTAACTGAACGCCTGCCCCCTTCCTCTCTTTCTTTTCCAGACAGACCAGAGAACCGGTTGTTTGGATCTGAGGAATGGAAGGGGGATACAAAGAGGTGGGGGAGTGTGGGAAACCTCTCTAAGGCGAGTCCCCCCTGCCTCTCAAAGAGTTCCCTGACCCAACTCTGTGCCGTATTGGACAGAATTTACATACCAATGCGTGAATCCCCAGAAACAAACTTGTATGTAAATCACGCATTGGGCTGCAGGGCGGTGGTGCTGCAGCCTTGAGAACATCATCGTCAGGGGGAGGTGATTGATGCACGGGGACGAAAAACACACGTGATGACGCAGGCGCTGAAGAGCGAGCTCCAATGTGTTGTCAATATCTTAAGTCTCTCCAGCAAAAGAGGCTTAAGGACAGAGACCCTTCACTATGGATCTGCATCGTCCATATGATCTCACACTTTCACCACACTCATGTTACAATGATGGGTGAAAAAACATCATTGTTGCGAGCAGGATCTGGTTCCCTTTATAGTTTAGCGTTACATCTACAGCCTCTTACCATCTATTTTTGCAGCACACCAACCACATAGGCAACAGACAGAGGGGTTATCCTCCTAATTAGACACCGCAGGTATATGGAGTTACTCCAGCAAGCATACTTCACTTCAGAGATAGGTATCGAATTGCTGTATGGGTAAGATGAGGGGGTGCTGAGCCTCCCACGTATTCCCCGCAGCCTCAGTAACCTTCATTCTATAAAACCGTCCCCTCCTTCCTCCTCCTCCTCCTCCTCCTCCTCCTCCTCCTTCCCTCTGCACAGCTTGAGCTTTTCTGTGGATTGCAGAGAAGTCTTAAATGCAGAAGGAAAGACTGTCTCAGCATCTCAGCCATCTGGACCAGAGCCGATATTTACAGGACAAGTGAAAAAACACATCCACCAAGAGGAAAAGCCACTCAGAGAGTGTTCATCCACTGTGGAATCACTAAAAATCCAGTCTAAAATTATTATTTATTAAATTATACAGATAGATATTATCTTCTGTCGCTCGTTTCCTTATCTTTCTCAATATTCATTCACAAACAAACAAACAGGCTGTGTATGAGCACTTAGTCTACGATGTGTGTAGTACTGAATGTGTAATCCAGACCAAGCTGAGGTGGGATTATGCACAGAACCTTTGACCGGCTTCTTTTCAGAATCAGAAAAGATTAGCAAGTGTGTCAGCCCATCTGATACTACACACGCACACGCACACACACACACACACACACACACACACACACACACACACACACACATCAAAACACTTATAAGTGACATAAATGATACCCAGATTAAATACCTTCTGTCTGTATCAAAGCTACTAAAATCCCTTCCTGGCCGTGATTCTCAAAATCAAACAATATCCTCTTTAAGATGACATGTACATACAGTAACACAGACAGAGTCAACATATGGCGAACGTGGATTATATTATGATAATAATCTTTTTTTTCATTTTCTTTGTATGATGCATATACAGTAGTTTTAGGAAGAGCACAATCGATTGTAAAAACGCTGCCCTAATCTAAAGCATATAGGCACAGTTGGGATTTATGCCTGACCATGTGGGTGTATAAAAAAACAAACAAAGACTGCTTATCCAGCAATCTCTCCTGGAAATGTGAGGTGGGCAAACATTGTGTCAGGGTTTGAAAGAGATGTCAGGTAAATGTTTGTGCGACGTGAAAAGCAGGATCTTTTTGTCCACTAGGGCAGGAGGCGGTGTGTCCCTTACCGTGTGGCGAACATAGCTCGGAGAGAGGAGAAGGTGGCGGCGTCTTCCCTCAGCGCTTTGAGCTCGTTCCTCAGTTTCATCATGGTCTCGGTCACCATGGCCTTCTCGTTCTCGTACTTGCTCTTCAGATTGGTCAGGGCCACTTCTGCTGTCTGTGGGTGGACGAGAGGGATAGAAAAGGTCAGAGCAGCTGGAAGACGTCGGGGGTGTAGTTCCTGTTTTAAGATGACTACCTCTGTTAATAAGGAACATATGACCTATTTCTGTTGGTCACGTGCAAGTCATTAAAGTAGCCCTGTGCCCTTTATAGCTACTATTGTTAGCTGCTCTTGTGAAATTCAAAGGTGTGTGGTTTATGACGGGCTTTCATGTTTGTGCTCTAATGGTCAGTGAGTAACCACACACATACTTTACAGGGCTGCTGGAGCAACTGCATACACACTGTGCCTCTGGGTTATGGCTTGTTGTGCTTTGGAGGGCTGTTCTTCAAACCTAAACACAGACTCTCTGGGCAGCTGACACCGTGGAGGCTGCTCTCCCCACCAGTGCTCGTTACAGATCCTGTCTGCGGCGCATTTGCTGCAGCAGCTGAATCGACCTGAAATAGCTGACACTTTTGTCGTCTGTCTCTGTCTTTCAAGGGAATCGGACAAATGTTTGGTAGCGATACCCTGTTGGTTAAAAGATATGTTGAATGTGTAAAAGACACAAGACCAACTGACCTGCTTATTGGCCTTGAGGACAGTCCTCAGGGTGGCAATCTGCTCCCTCTTGGTGCTGAGCAGAGATTTTAATTTGAGGATCTCCTCCATGCAGGCCTCCTTGTCCTTGTCGGCCACAGTGCCGAGCTCCAGAGAGGCCACCTTCTGGCGCGACAGCTCAGTGGTTCGGTCCACGGCAAGCTGCAGGTGCTTGATCTGGTCCCTGATGATGGCCACCAGATTGTAGATGTTCATAGGCTCGCGGCGGTGGTCGGATACAGGAGAAGGCAGGGGGGAGAGTGATGAAGTGTCGCTGATGTCAGTCCTACCAGGCTCGGGGAAGAGGCCCTTGGTGAGCAGGATGGGGGAGCGGCGGCCGCGGCCCTCTGGGCTGCTCCGACCGCCCTTACCTTGCTTGTAGAAGTCGAGCATGACACGGTTGGGCGTCTCGTTGTTGCACATGCAGACGTGGTTGTAGAGGGTGGCCAGTTCTTCACTGAAGGTGACCAGCTCATCCTGTGCCACACTCAGGCTACCTTGGGACTCGCCCGCCACGTCGCTCAGCTGAAGATACAGATACAGAAATCAGTTAGCCGCGTTATTGTTTCACAGTGGTTATTAAAACACCACCATCCTCCATTTAGGATGACGTCAATATCAAGCACAACATCCCACCTTGCGAAGCTCCTTCTCTAGCTTGTTCTTGTCATCCTTCTCTGCCTGACTGGTCTTCTCCAAAGTCCCCAGCTTCGCTCCCAGTGTTGTGACGTCGTTCTCCAGACGGGTGCGCTCCTCATCGTATCGCGACTGACAGGCCTGGTATTCTGCCTTCAGAGTCTTCAGTTCCTCCTTCAGCTCTCCTGCCTCAGACACAGCAACCTGGCAAGGAAAGATCGATTGTGGCGTATAAATAAACCCAATCTGATTTGCTCTGAGTTAACTTGATTTTATGTGAATTATCTGTCAATTTAAAGCTTAATCTAACAGTCTGTGCTGTTCGTTCTCAACTACCAGGGGACAATTACCTTGTACTTGCACTCCAGGATCTCAGGTCCGTTGATGTCCACCTCGTAGTAATCTCCGTCTTCGTTGCTGTCGCGCTCTTTCTCGTTGTCTAAGGCGGACTGGCGCTCCTTGCTGGCCTGGAGCTTGCGGATGGCGCTGAGGTTCTCTGTGAGGCGGTTGACCTTCTCCTGATGCTCTGACAGAGCACCGTTAGCCTGCTCTAGCTGCTTTTGGGATTCCTGCAGGTTGGACAGCAGGTTGACCTTCTCACGCTCCATCTAAGACAAGGAACCACACACAAAGAGCACAGACATATGAGGCCTTTCTCAGGTTATTGCAAAAATCTAATTCCATGTTTTATTTCTTGGTAACTACATATCGGGAGGGATTCTTGCTTTGAACTTCACAGATCAAACTGATTCAGTGGATTATCTGTCATGTGGTAACTCTGCCCACCATCAGGCTTGTGCTGCCAAGGTATGTGATGCTCGTTGCTTAGTGGCCCGGCATCACAGTCAGGTTGACCTTGACTATTTGCTGGCTTAGACACGAGGAGGCTCATCTTTCACACAAACACATAGTTGTGCTGATTTAAGCACTGAGCTATTTCAGAGGCGGATCTGTAAATAATATTACAGTGTCACGGTCACTCTCATCTTCATTACTGCAGAATATAAAATGATGAGTAAGTTTGAGATCGCAAACTTCATTACACTTCATGTTGACGACCAGGCTGTATCACATAATATTGTCTTAAAAATATGATAAATCAGCGACTGATCCTTTCACATATTTAAAAGTTTAACACCCTAACAACCATTAAATTCCTGTAGAATCCATTATGGATGTAGTTATAGATTTCCAGGGATTGCTCAGGTGATAACAGAGAAATCCAGGTCTGGGATGGATCATTGAGAACCAAATCAATAGAATGTGATAAGGTAGAGGAGCAGCAGAGTAAGGCTGAATGAGTAAAGGAAGCTTTTTGTTTCCTGTGCTCTTGATCTTGTCAGGAATCTGTGGAATGACTTGGCAGAAGGCTCCAGCAGGCAGTGTGACACGCTGCTGGCTCATATCAAACATGGGGCTTTGTCACAGTCCGCCTGCTTCACCAGAACAATGGTCAGGTCGAGAACCAAAACAGTGATCATAGCAAGGCAGCACCAAGGTAACCTCAAGTTCACACATTACACCAGCAACCGTGTTTATGTTTGATGAAGGGTGATGGAGGAAAAAAATCCATAATCCCCTAGTCCTCTAAACAATCATTATCCACAGGTTCCCATTACTTTTTTGGTAACCATGGTGCCCAGTCAGGCGTAACCGTGGGGTGATGAGCAAGCAGATGGCAGGTCCTCCGGTGCCACCACGCTGTCTGGCGGCCCAGTCGTGCCTGCAGGGTGTGTGTGTCTCCCTGGATTAACTTTGCCATAAGGGGATTTAGATCCCTGCAACAGCCTGAGTCGGGATGGAGCCCAAACACTCCACTGACTCACTCCCTCCTTCAGACACTCCTTCAACTTACTCAAATGAGTAAGTTGGAGTTATTCTCTGTTAACTACTGACAACCTGGTGCGTTTTAAGAACAACAAAGTAGTTAAGGTATGATCAAATAATCTAAGGCATCTCACCCATCTATTACAACATGAAAATAAAATGTAGTTAAGGTGATATATTTGACTGATTATTTACTGGGAGCTACTCTGGAGCGCACTGTGAACACACAAACAATGGTGATGAGACAAACCTGTATCAGCTGCTGTTTGAGCTTCTGGATCTCCGAGATGTTAAGTTCGCTCAGCAGGTCGTCCACGAGGCTGGGAATAGGACAGAACAACTCGTCCATCCTGGGCGTGGAGCCGCGGTTGTTTTCAGCGATAGAGTTGGCCAGTTTGATGAAGCCGTTCTCGTACCCTTGCAGAGCCTCGTCGTTGTTGGGCTCGGTGCCGGCATCGTCACTGAACTTGAGGCCATCCAGAGAGATGCTCAGTGGGCTGAGGGAAAATGAGTGAACAATGTGTTATTAAGTGTTAAATAGACAGGATGCTGCAGCTGAGGGAACACCATGTTTGTGCTCTGTTCACCTGTGATACAGACTGTCTCCGATGTTCATGTAGTGGGAAAGCTCTTTCCTCAGGGACGCTTTTAGCTCACGCTCAGTCTTGATGGTCTCCAGGGCCTCCCCTAGCTGACGCTCAGCGATCTCTTTCAGGCGGATGGCATCCTCCAGTTGGCTGTTCAGGAACTGAGTGTCCTCCTCCAGACGACGGATCTCGTGCTTCAAACCCTCAAACTCCACCTGGACAGAGGAGGAGGAGAAGGAGCCACTTTAATGTGTTCTGTATCAAATACAACTAGGTGCAGCACTGATGACAATGAGCTGTCAGGCTGGTTCATGTATGTCAAACCGTGAATGACATTCAAGACAATGTTAATTAAGAAAATATCCAATTAATTTGCTTCCTAATTAGTTTTAAGTTGATTGGATTTGGGAATCTTTAATATATTGTTCAACTAAGGAGCCGCTTTTGTTTCAAAAAATAAAACTTAATCCAGCACGACGGGGGCATACCGAGAGAATTAACAGCTCAAGCATAAAAGCCCCCATCAAATGGAAATGTCCTACTTGGAAATTCATCTGCTTCGTTTTTTTGCAGATCTGCAAAGTGTGTTTTTCCCCTTTCAGCTCATTTGAATAAACTGTGTGTTTTGTACCATGAAGTGTTAGAATCTGTTGCTTGAACAGTGATAGCTGTTAAAGAGTCTGGGAAAAAACACACAAATAAGCTAATTATCTCTTTACTGTACCAGAGGATGTTTTATTATCGTAATTGAATCTGAACATTAAGGGGCTTGTGTTACTAGCAGTCTAATCAGTAGAATAGAGACTGAGAGCTGGTGTGAGGGAGGTGGAGGCCCTGTGGGGCTACTAAGATTCTGTAAGATAGTATACGTGTTTATGAAAAACAATAGGCTGTGATGCCTGAAGCAACCGGTTTATGAATAGCCTGATGATGATGACAACCAGCCGAGGAAAATATATTAAGAAAGGGGATGTTCTGCTTTTCTTCTTCTCCCCAACCGCTTCTCCTTTTTCTCCCTGTTTGCAATGACTGAGACTTGCAGCACTGCTCTGTCCTCACCTGGCTCTGTTTGAGCACGGAGACCTGCTTCTGCAGCGAGATGTTCTCCTCCTCCAGCTCGGTGTAGTCTTGCAGCAGACGAGCCTCCCGGAACTTGTACTCCTTGATGTCATCCCGCAGCTGGTTCCTCTGCAGCTCCACCATCTGGCTGTTCTGTGGGGCCAAAGGAGGGAGAGCTGTGACCACTATTTCAATCTAGGTTGAGAGACGGCGATTGATTGGCTTTTCTTGTTTTACTGTGATGGTTGTGTCACGTCGACTCTTAAACACTCTAAATCTTGCAAGATAAGAAAGAGCTCCCATCTGGTGGAACCCGCCGTGTGTGTGTCCGGTGTGTGAGCCTGTCCGTGTCTGAGAGGGAGGTGCCAGGTGTCTCTCCGGGCAGTAGGCCACAAGTGCGCTTGCCTGCCAGCCATCATGACACCAATGACACAGAGGCCTAATTTTCTCTCCCATGATGCAAGCTATTCAATGGCGACAGAGCACTTCCACAGTCTAATTTTCTAAAGAGGCGTAGATTAGGGTTGATTCTCCGTACAAGAGGATACAAGGACTAATCAGCACAAATTACGGACTTGTAGAAATTTGGAATTCAAATCAATTTTGAAAGTTCTGACCACACATTCATCGTTCGAAAGTTTGAAACTGAAGCAACATGTGAAACATTGACATCATGTTTGCAGTTATTACAAACCAGCTCTAGTACTGAGAGTGCACTTGGCCCTCTCCTGCTGCTCAGGCATCATTAATTATATAAAAGGTGAGAGAGGTAAGAGACAAGCCCTTCCCCCACTCGCAGACACTGTCACGAACCGAAAGCCAGAAGGATCCGATCAGCCCCACTGAGCCACCTGTGTCCTCACTCCCCGATCTATTGCCCTGTTTAACCCTCTGTCCTCTTCTTTTGAGGTTTGACGCCATCCTCCCATCCCTGCATGCTGGCTCATACACCACCCCCCCCCCCATCCAAAAAAACAGGAGAGTCCCGCAGGACATTCGGGTAGGAGACATTTTAGAGAAAGGATAAAAGCTCTGAAGTAAAGGGATACTCGCTGAAGGAGGGTGGGCCTTACTCTTATTGAACTGATTGAACGAACATACGTGTGTGTCTGTGTGTGTGTGTAATATGAGAAAGAGATGGGTAGGCATGTGAAATAGATCTCTGTGTTCAGCAGTGTCTGAACTGACCTTGAATGTTAATATGTGCAAACAAGTGTGAAACTTTTAGAGTGTGTGCACCGCACAGTCTGTCCGCATGACTCCGATGCTCCTATCACACTCTTTGTGTAATTATGTGTAGATTTACATGTGTGAGACAATAAGAGTGTCTGTATCGTGGTTAGGATTTGCATGTGTGTGTTTGTCACTATGTGTGTGTGTGATGCTCTGAGAGGAGCTGGCAGAGATAACCTAATACCATAGGGACAATTAGCCTCCCAATCCCCTGCCAGGTGGCCCCTTCCTCTCATGCTGTCGCCACGTGGCCGCATCACAATCCCTGCTCCCGCTCTGCGATCATTTCAACCAGCGCAGGAATCAAATCGGCGCTGCCTCCAGACTGAATACACATCAGTGATATTACTCATTGAAATACAGTGGGTATAAGCTGGTGGAGAGAGGTGTCCTGATGGTTACAAACACCTTACGATAACTGGGTCAGCGGTTTGATCCCTTTACCTGTGATGTGCTCAGACATTGAACTTAAACAGCTAGATTTGTTTGACACCCACTATTCATAAGTGAGCTTTAACAGTAAACAGCAATAATTCAGATTCTGTGAGATCTAACAAATGTGACTCAGGAGATTTGCGCAACAAGAATGCAATCTGTTTTTGTTACTTTCTCTGTAATTGGAATTTACTCGCTAATTTTACAAAGAGCAGAATGCTCTAACAAATACTATGTTGCTGAACCCCCGCTGATGAAGGGTACACAGTCCTCATTTGCTCTGGGTAATAATTCATCGCGATGAGCGGTGCTGTGTCGATGCTGACGTTTGAAGGTGCATTAATATTCATCAGGGTTGTGCGCATGTCTAATGAGCGTGGGCGTCTCTGCTGAGCGAAAGCCCTGATGTTGGTGCATTACTGAATAATGCATGAGCTAACAATACAGATCAGTCCTGCCGCTAAGCCTCTATACAGTGGTCCTGACTTCTGGGAATTAAAGCAAAAATTAAAAGAAGAGCTGGAATCAGTAACAGAGTAATTGAACTACATGTATACAATTATATGGAAGACATGTTTAACATAATCTCATCAGTGGAGTCATCTGTTGTTTTTAACTCTGTGCCAGCTGCTTGGTGAGGTCTCTTCCAGGTCTGGGTTATGATGATGTGCCTCAGCTGGAGGGTCAGTGCCATTTGGTCCCGATGAATACAGGTCAGCACTGAGACTGATTAAGATCTGCCTCCAATCTGATTACAATGCATAGGCAGGGTTTTGACCCTTCACCTTGTTTCCACATCCTCCGCCACACTGCACCCCTCCCAGACTGGGGGAGGTTACACTGTCCTGCTGCCTCACAGATTTGACTTAATTCACCAGAGGTTGTGGCGGCCATGTGTGCTCCTGTGTGTGTAATAACATTTAATCAGGCATGGGATAGACACTCCTGGGAAAAGAAATCATGGCGACGATGATGATGCGTGTGTGTGGCTGGTTAGAGACCGGGGTGGGGTGTGATATTCTGAAGGCCGTCTTAGGTCCCACTTGCCAGTGTCAGCCTGTCAGTGTGAGCCCTTTAATGGATATACGCCTGTGTGTGGTTTGTGATTACCCCCTGCCTGCTGTCACTGCAGGTGACGTCTGGACAGCTGCTTGAAAAACACACACACACACACACACACACACACACACACACACACACACACACACCCACACACACACACACACACACACACACACACACACACACACACACACACACACACACACACACACACACACACACACACACACACACACACACACACGATAGGGTGGCAGTGAATACACCAGGCTGTTCTCCCTCACTATAAACTTACAGGATAGGCAATTGTAGGCATGATATATTAGATGTTTGAAAGCAAAGTGAAGCATGTAAGACAAGGCAATTTACGTGAATATAGTATATGAGTAGTTTTCTGCTCTAATGAAGTCTCTCTTGATGATGCACTGCTGCAAAACTGCGACCATTGCACATTTCTGTGGGTCAGAGCTTCTTCTAACTGTAGGAACTCTTACTTTCATCTCTTAAGCTTTCTTCTCACCAGTAAACCACTTCTGACAGCACAGTGCGGCTGAGCCTGCTTAAATCTCACCAAGGCTTGGAGTAATTTCTCAATGTGTTTGAGCGGCTATAACCTCCGACTTCTACGGCAAACGGCTCAATTACTCACTGAGCCACGGTGGCAAAGTTTCAGGCTTAGCACAAATATAGATTAGGAATGTTTTAATGCTTTGTTCAAGGCTCTGCAGCTTCAAAAATCCAGATGAATCCAGCTTGCATTTCTGCCAAATCCATATTTACTGGCTTCTTACTTCTTGGATTGCTTCCCTTGAAAGTGTCTTCCAGACTCCCAGATGGCAAAATACTGAATATTTGTATCCTCTTTCCGTCCATCTTACTCCACTGACCTCCATTTCACTCTCCATCCTCCTCACTTCAGTAAAATGCACTTTTTTAAAAATTACAATTCCTGCAAAGTGCAGAGTGGCTCCCAGATGGCATGACACCAAGTGCACCCCAGCTCAATACTGTTTTTTAACCCCCTCTCAGCTTCTCTGTCTGACCTCCATTTTGCCATTTCTCCAAACACTATTACCGCTCTCGTTTTTTCCAACCCCACCTCCCTGCTCTCCCGTGTCAGTGTGTCACTGTGCTTTTAGAGGCTGTGCATCAGTCACAGTTGAATTCCTTCTTCATACTCAGCTTTGGTTCCATCATATCTACCCATCAGATGAAAAGAAGTGGAAAGGAACAGCCCCTGTTCACTTCTGCTTGGAGATCTCTCGTGATATTGTGCTGTGGAAAGCACTTTTGGACTAAAGAATTTTTAAAAAAGGAACTTTTAACTGTCCTGTAGGGCTCTGCAGCACATCAAGGTCACGTCAGCCCACGTTAAATCTAACTCCACAAAGCCAAACCATTCTCAGGATTACCTTCAGGAGAGACGAGAAATGAATCACAGATGCAGCCAAGCTCAACCCCCACAGTGTAGCTTTAGACAGAGCAAAGGAATAATGATGCTCAGGGGCCTATTGCTGCTGTCAGAGCCGAGAATGTGGGTGAAAGCAGATCTGCTTTTATCCTCCTCTCCTCTGCCAGTGATTGTCGCTCTATTCAGCTCACCCAGGGGGAGAAAACACCATCAAGGTCACACGTTTCAATGAGACAATTACAAAATAAAAAAGTGAAAGGAACAATGTGACTGTGCGGTGGATGGTGCGTTGCCCACAGTGTGTGATGGCTGAAAAGCCCAGAGTGAAAGTGTGCCCACATGCACTTAGCGGTGAATTAGTGATTTTGAGGTCACGTTGATGGAAGTGGAGAAATGTACACGTGATACATCAGTTGGCCGATAACGAGCCTTTCACAGACACATAGCTATTGGCGTTTATGCAGTGAAACAAAAACATTGTGTTTTACAGAATAAATAATGAAGAAAAGATTTGGGTTTATATTTTTCATAAAAATATGTTTCTTTTCTAAATTTAAGTTCTATATGTCTAAAGTTTATTGTTAAACTGTAAAATATCCAGCCTCAGTTAAATCTCTATGTCATAAGGTTTTGATAGACAACTTAGGAATTAGAGTTTATCTATTTTATTTACATATCGACTAATATATCGGTGTAGGAAATGTTTCATTCCCTTGGTATCGGCCGCCAGAAATCCACATCGGTCAGGCTCTAGTGTGCAGGCCTGTTTGCGTGTGTGTTCTTGATTTATTAGGATTTATTGATCGGGCATAGAAAACCTCTTTGGTGCTGTGACCGTCGAGCCAGGGGCTTAAATTAAGAACGGCACATTTTTTAGAGCTTTGTTTAAGCTGATACAAAAGAGATAAACATTATTAGGAATAAATGGAAAATCCCTTTATATGTATTTGAGCGACTCACACTCTTAAGGGCTAAAAATAGCCGAAGTGAGAGATCGGGTGATGCTGGGTGCAGATAAAGCAGATAACATCTGGACGGTTTAGAGAAGGTCACAGTGTAACATCTGTAACACCAGCAGTACCAATTTCTCCCGTAAAAATTTAAACCGACAGTGCATGTAGAATATTTTTTCACACCTCTTCTCTTCCTCTGCTCATTATATTCCTTGGTCATTTCAGTTAGTCCTCTTCCTTCGAGACTTTTCTCCACTTGTCTCTCCACACTGCTCCCTTCCCCCCTGACTCCCACAGGAGAGGAGGTGATCTGTCTCGGCATTAATGTCACAAGAAATAATAACGTCCTCGACACCAACACCCCAGAGCCCCGGAGGACTCCTGTTACATTACCCTCACATCATACGATAAGAGAGAAGAAGAAAGAGGTTGGATCTTCTTACCACTCAACTCTGACCTTTCAATGATCAAGGTGAAGCATCAGCGCTGCAGTGACAACTGAAATCCTGCCCTCACGTCCATCTGATCTACTGCTTCATCACTGAAAAACTGCAGCCGTGCACTCCAATTTATCCTGGATGCAATAACAACAATGGCCTTCCTCACAATGAGCTTAAACCCTCTGCCTCCCTTTTAACCTTTTAAACTCATCCCATCAATACAGACACCTTCCCTCTCCCTCTCCCCCATTTCTCTCTCAGGTGTTTTAATCCAACCAATCGAAGCAGCACTTCAATCAAACTGCAGCCACTTTGTCAATGAGGCGGAATAATGTTTAACATGTGAATGGCTACGACATCATGGTGATGGACAAAAACCCCAAGCTGATAATTAAAGTGCCTGTGAGCATGAAATGGTCTGAGCAAATGAAGGATGAGTCAGTTACTGTGTCAACACTGCATCCTGAATGTAGATCTAACAATTCCAGCTGTCTGCAAAACTGTTCGTCTTGTCAGCTTTACACTTGTGTATTGTTAGGGGTACAAGAAAGTGCAGTACACACGATACGTTCAATTTTGATAAACTTTGAATTAACAGGCGATCAACGTCTGACAACGGCAATGACAACTGATTCTCCAGTTCAGGGTTTTACATACTGACAGGTTTCACCGAACTTGTGCGGCAGCAGTGGTGCAGCTTCAGGGTCCCGCAGCCAGTCTTTACCTGGCGCAACTCAATTTCTGGAGGTCACTTTTACAGTTCCAGAAAGAAAGCCGCAACCAGCATCACCACAGGCAAACCAAACATCCCATTTCAAACAGGCAGGTTGAGAACGGGCACTGCACTGACGATTTAAATCTACAAAGGAAGTACAGCAATGAATCGTGTCCTGATGCGGAGTCGGAAACACATTCCTTTTTTTTATATTTGTGTAAATAGCCTGACTAAAGTACACAAATAACATTTCTCAGCATTTCTATCTTCGGCTTTGCTGGATAAACCAGCGATCAATGGGAATCCCCATTCTGTGAGGATAATGGCAGCCATCACTGTGGGCACATTCCTCTCCAGACAGGAGATTGAATTTAATGAAGTCACGCCTATTAGAGTGCGCCTCCTTACAATGTTACAGGCTCTTTGTGGAGGTTTAATCCTGTAGACTGCACCATAGCAGTGAAATATGTCTTATCAGTGCTCAGGGGCGAACATTCGAGTCTCTGGCACGAGAAACAGCCCGGCAGGGTTTAAACGTGACATATTTAACCAGCTGAAATGATGTAACTAAATGGTTGTGAATGAACTGATCTGTGTTCGGAGACAAAAGCCATTTCACACCAAGTGAAGCTTCCATATCTGCGGAATTACGCCACTTTCTTCTGATTGAGTTGCCAGCACTAACAGCTATAGTGCTGCTGTTAAAGCTCTCAAGCTAAACAAATCATTATTTTATGGAGGAACCTTGTAAATATGCAGGGCCGAGCACAAAAGGCAACAGTTACAGCCCAACTGTCAGTTGCATTCCGTGATGAAATTGAGTCATTCAATCTCCTGACTCAATATGTTTTACAATGCTGCCCCAGAAAAACAGCACAATCATCCACCGCGGGTGTTGAATTTACTCTCATTAAGCTTCTCTCCTTCTTTAACGGACTGTCAGCCTTCTTCTCTTTCTCTTCCACCGCTCTCGTCGTCTCCTAGTGCCTCATTCTCCTCCTCCCTCCTCTCCCAGCCTGAGCTTTTGGGCTAATTTGAATCCCTGGAGACAAAGACCTCTTTCAGGCCCGTCAGTCTGGTCACAATGCCAGCCTCAGTGCCCAGGCTCCCTCCGTTTGCCTGCCACACACGCTCCTCCTAGCACCCACAGAAGTACCATTAGAAGGGTGTCATTATCTCCCATACATGGGGTGATTTACACTCCGGCATCGTTTATTCAGCCAATTACAGCTGGCAACGACCATGCAGGGTATTTATGAGACTGGCACCTGCAGAAAGGCCATCATTCAGGCCACCAGTGAAATGCCCACTTACACCAGTAAAGCTGTAGATCATGGAAACACTGACACACACACACAAACATAAATATATAAGTATATATATATGTACATAACCGCAGGTGAGAGATTAAGGAAGCATCATGTCTTTTTAAAAGTAATCAACTTGTGTTCCATTTCCAAAACATGTCTGGTGATATTCGGCTTCCATAAAGCCAAACTAAAACCAACTTGGATTCAGGGCTGAGCAGCAGCTGACCTAATTATAGTGGAATTTGGAGCTTTCCGGAACTTAAGTTGTTGTGAGGGACATGTCTTCAAGCCTGTTTCACTAATCTCAGTAAGAAATGCCGCTGACATCTGTTTCAAGCAGTGACTCAGAACACAGCACTCACTCCTGCAGCTGTAAGCCCAAAGACTCACTCAGGAGGGGGAAGGACCTTTCATCCCCCTTTCCCCAATTACACTGGAATTACCAACTTGACCTGCAAAACAGAAGACTCAGCTAAATCTGCCGTGCACAAACACGGCAAGATTTGCAGTACTGATGGGTTTAAGTACTGCACAGCAGGAGCATTATACAGAGGGGAGGGAACAGGGGCCAAGAAAGAGGCAGAATCCAGAATAATATACGACTTTTCTTGATTAGTAAAAAGGTTTTTGAGTGGAGACGTGGGTATAGAATGAATATAGCAAAACTGATCTGACTGAACACCAAGATACAGTTACTAAAGTGTTGGCACCAAAGAATTCCTGCACAAAATACAGATGTGATGCAACAATCAAGATAGAGAGAAATTCTGATATGTGGTGTATCACGCAGCTACGTGGAGCTGAGAGTGTCAAATGAAGTTAAATCTAGCATTAGTCTGGTCTGCTCCTTCTCTCTTAATATAATCCTAACCTTCAAACAAGTTACTACTTCAATCGCTCCCCCTCTTTATTATTCCAGCCTTTACTCTGCTGTCAAGGGAGCATAGACCTGTGCATCAAAGGTGAGAGGCTCCCTCGTCAGACCGTGTTCATCTTTTCTTTCCCACCTCTTCATGTCTCTCAGTATTTGTGTCGAAGCCGGCGTCCTCAGAGCTCCGTACATCCCCCAGTCAGCGTGATTTCAACTTGTGCCACTGCTGCTGTTAATTCAATCTCCAAATCTCCTCATCACAAGTTCCCTCACGCAACCCGCTGCCTGCTTGGCCACTGGCAAAGACGCTCGACCCACACTCTGCACTTCACTCGTGTCTCTTCTAATGAGGTCAATTAGCTGTGAGTATATGTAAATGGCAGCAGCGAGCGAGGTCAGACATTGTCCAAAGTGGGGCGCAGACAACAGAGGTTTGCATTATGACAGTTGTCACCAAAATACTGACATATGTAAAGGGTGTGGGTTGGCGTGGATGAAGTTGTGCTTCAGTCAAACAGAACAGAACAGGGCTTGTCTGAGGTGGAGTGTTTTTGTCACTAATGTCACAACTTGAGGGACAGGTTCACCCGAACTTAAGATACTAATCCAGCCAATACGCATACGCACGATATTGTCTTTTGCTAAATGAAAACATTCCCATGGTCTTAGTGTTTTTCCTCTTTCCGTGTGATTATGACTCCACCCTCCATCACAATAAGCTGTGAGGAACATCACATTAGGCTTGAAGGCAAGGTGTTGCTTTAATCAGCCAGGTATCTGTCCTACAGTTATTAGTCTCGTCTTAACATGTCAACACAGCAGGTGCTGACTTTTCAATCACACCCTAGATAATAAAGGCTTGAACAGCAACACTGAACCTGTGGTGGATGAATGTATGTGCAGTTATTACTTTATTCAGGACTTTCGCACCACAGTCTGAGGACAAGGATGAGTCATTCCTCTTCATTTGAAGCATCTTTGCACCCAGCAAACAAATAAAAGTAAAGTATTGCTTGGTTTCCTTCTCGGCTCAACACAGTGCCTAAGTTAGATCCGTGAAGAATATCTTGAGATCCCACTATTTTACTTACATAATGCTGCTCCCGTGCCTGATGTTAGATAGCATGCCGGTGTTCCAGACTCAGATGTGAGCCCGCAATGCATCAGATAAGTTAATTTGGCTTTATAAATACCTCTGCTGCAGGCTAAAGGGCAGAACAACATCGCGCCCCCCCCCCCCATTCCATGTTTGTATTATTTAAACAAACCACGAGACAGAGTACAGTCCCAAAACTATTGCCTGGAACAGGTTGAGTAAAATGAGCTTTTGTCAGGTTTTCAGGAGCCTCAGACCTAAAAAAAACACACGATAGCATGAACAAACCTGTTGTTCTCAGAAGCTACAGGCAAACAAGAGCACAAGACACAGCACACCTCTTAAACTCTGAAGTGAGTTCATTTTCAAAGTACTGATGTCTTCTGATGAACAGGAATAATCTTTGAAGCGCATTTACCAGGCCCTTTCGTGTAGACGCTTCCAATATCCTACATGCAGTGTTGGCATCCTTTTTGAAATCTTACATTTTAAATCCTTTCACAACTTGGCGCAGAAAACAAATCTATGTGTTTCTGGTTCTGGGTCTCGTTCTCTTACCTCTCTCATCTCTTGGGAGATGGTGACCAGACGTTCGTTCTCAGACTGGGTGTTGGTGAGGATGTTGCGTGCCTGGCGGAGCTCGGTCTGCAGCTCCTGGACCCTCTGCTCGTAGTAGGCCTCCTTACACGCCGACTCCTGGATTAGAGACTCCTCGCGGCTCTCCCCGTCTGCTGCCACCTTCCTGTGGTTGGAGTATGCTTGTCCAAAGGCCTAAAGATACAATGAAGAACATAATGTGCATTGGTTAATAGCTTTCAATGGCCACACAAGCGATATAATGTAAATCAGATGATTCAAATGCTGAATATCAAGACTAAAGTGACAAAAACTCCTTTAAAGTGACACTGATCTCGTCTCCTGTGGTTAAGATGGGGGCTTGGGCTAAAAAAAAACCTTGTCTGCATAATCAGTAAGGCTCCATCTGGGTTGCAACATCCCGTCTTACCCCGTTCTAACCCCCACCATCTCTCCCTCCCTGACCCACAGGATGTTGGCGTCCCCTGCACGTGCTCTGCAGTGACTCCACAGATGGGAGAATGAAACAGGAAAAGTAGAGCAAATGGACGTGTCCGGGTGATCACGGGAAGCCCGTATTATAATGCTCTTAATACCTCAGGGATCACAGCAGAGCAAGGGAAGGGCACCAGACACTATTTGATTTTTACAGATTGCACGGCGGGGATGAAGTTCATGAAGATTAAATAGTCAGGGGTGCCATAGGCTGCAGCTTCTAACTTCTGTAAGGGAATATACGCTGTTGAAAGGCTGTGAAAGGTGGAGTTTGAGTGTGGAATATGAAAGGATGTATCCCTATTATTAGTGCTGCTGTAATTTTTGACCTTAATTTGTCAATGGCCTGCAAGGCAGTGACAACAAATGTAGACAGACACACACAGAGGAAGGGAGAGAGAGACCTTCACTGCAGCAGAATATAGGTTAGGCCACTCTCTCCCATCTCAAAATAATCATGCCACTGATTACAGATTTTATTTCCAATCCTGTAACCACCAGTGATCCGATGCTCGCAGCTCGAGCGCAGCAAGTTATCTGAAATCACCTGAGGCGCTGGATTAAATCTGCGCTGCACTGTCTCTCCTCTCTGACCTGCTACCCTCTTACATCTGCACGTGACGCGGCTGCGGTAGGATTTACTGTTTGACTGGGTATCGTATTAATCCCAGTAATTCCTTTATAGAAAGGAAAATCTGGAAATTTGTATCACTCCAACTGACCTACTTGCGCGGCTTAAGACGAATATGCAAACGTGCAAAACTAGTTTACTGGGTTACAGGAGTGCCTGACATCATGTCTCGTGCATGGTAGTTAGGATACCTCTCATATTCGAGGAAAGATGACAGTCAGAAGAAAGATAACGACGGTGAACAGATTAACTCTCACTCAGAGGCTTCATTTAGACACAACGGCAGTTTGAAATGAGGTTGTAGCATAAGGAACCTCATCTTTCTAAGAGCAAACCTCTTTATAAACAGCCACATTACTGCCAATGTTAGATCAAATACCTATTGAGGCCCAACACTAAAGCTGAAATAATTGTTAAGTTGAATTAGAGATGATTATTCAGAAACAATTTTGATGAATGGTTAATAATGTAAGTAACTTTCTAGTCAAATGATGCCCATCTTTGAGTTTTGGAAGCAATATGAAGATTTAACCTCAGGCTTGAATTTTGGGGACTTTTTCACAATAAATTAAGTAAAATAACAATTTGCTGATTCATTCATAATAAAAATATTATAAATATAAAACTTAGTTGCAGCTCGATGACACAGAGATGTAAACATACACCTCAATCATCCTCAAAATATAAAAACTTGTAATCCCAGTGCTCTAACCACTGGGAGGTGCTTAAGTAATCAGATCGGGTCTTTCCTGACACGTGTCTGTCAATAAACAACTAATGCCAGTAACCTCTGATAAGAGTGTTCCTCATACCTTGCCCTCTATTTCCTCTCGCTTTAAAAAATAAAAATTAATTTAAAAAAATTCACAGCATCAATCAGCAGCAGGCTAAATTTGATTAGAAAGTCAAGATGCAGGATTAACCCAATCAGAAATGAGGGGAATCCCATCATCATAATCTTGGTGCATGGTGGATATCGGAGGGACTCCAATCAATCCAATCAAAGAGGCCGGTCCTTCAAACAAAAAGTAGAAGCCCCTGCAGCCCAAACCCACTGACCCCAGGTCTTTAATCTCAGCTCCCCAAGCGTGGCTTTAGGCTACTTTTAGGGAAGAGTAAATTGGGGCCGCACGCGACCGCAGGCCTATAATCTCACAGTGAGCCGCCTACCCAATTTATAATTCATCTTTAGCTTGGCATATGTTGCTTTTTTTTTTACATTGGACATGTGAGCGTGGATTATTAATCCCTTGTAAAGCTAATCAAAGGTAGGTCTTTGGTCTTTAGCACGCTGTCTGGACTGCATTTCCTCATAGATTTTCCTCACAGACGATTACAGCAAAACATTATGATGCTACGTAAGGAGAAGTGGATCATTTCAGAGATTTATCCCTCTGCGGAAACCAGTTTCTGATTCCAGATGAGTGCATACATTATGGACTGAGGTTAGGCACCATGCTGGGCTGGACTTTGTACTCCAAGCCGCCATGTGGAGATCACAGCACATAATCACTGTGATCAAAGCATGATGTGACAGAGGAGTTGATACAATGAGATGAGCCCCCTCAGATCTTACTTCGCCTTTTTATCCTCAGCCTCCCCTACATTGCTGGAACCATAACAGAGGCTGTGAACGGCCTAATTGCCTGATTATTGCATGGAAACTTCACAAGTGTAAATAGAGACGCTGCGAGGGTGCACGAACGCAGGCTAACTTAAGGAAGGAGCCTGTTGCTATGAGATCTTAGGTAGAGTCGATATCAAAACACTGGTTCCTCTGGTAATGGGACTTATTTTACACTCAGGGTGTTCAATTTAATTACCTTTCTGTGGGGATTATCTTTCTGCAAAACAAATGTTGCCACAACAGTGCATTCTTTGACAGGAAAGGCTTTAACAAAGACTATATTTGTGTATGTGTTTCGAACGCAGTGTGGTGATATCACTGCATTGTCCTCTAATCTGACCACAGACTTCAAAGTGAGCTGAGGTGAGACAAATCAGGACTGAGGCCTCTGTGCGATGTGAATAACGGGGGAAATATAAACACTGGGTTTTGAAGGCTCATATAGTCAACACCTTACTTGTTATAGGAAATTAAAGCAGAGAGAATATATAGGTCACAGAGTTCCCACCGGTTTCCCCCGCTCAGAATTCTACTGTGCATGTTCCTTTAATCCGGTGAGTCAAGATCACAAGGGGGGGAAGAGCTTTAGGTCTCTGACAACCAACAAACAGATCAATAGTGCTGGTCTCAGAGGTGATGTGGAGCTGAAGTCGACCAAATCTAAAATTCTATTTTCAGTTTCTCTTCCGCTGGCAAAGAAAAGTGTTTGTTGTGGCAAGAAGAGAGGACAGCGAGCGGGGAGAGATGTCTCAAGAGATCCGATTATTGCAGACCCCCTGAATTGGAGAATAAATCCAATAGGTACATTCGAGTTAACTCACCCACACATGAACTGAACGCTGGGCTGGATTTAAGTAGGAGGCCAAGAGCATTTCAATCAATATGAGCGGGTTCTTTTGAAAAGTCCTGCATTCGGAGCAGAACCCATAACAGCATTCTGGATTTGGGTTTTATTCCTCAATCTCTGCTGTAGTTCTAATCATCTCATTGTTCAAGTTTCCATTTAGCCCCCTGTGGTTTCTTAGCATGACTCCAATAGAAAAGTAAAGCTTGCTGAAAAGAGACCAGTAGAAGAGGCAGCCAGAAAAAAAGAAAAGGAAACAGAGGAGTCAAAAAACGTCTTTGTTGCTGAGCCAGATTGAAAGACGCTGCTCTTTTCATTCATGCCTTATACTCATTTTACTGTAAAGCCGTTTCCAGACCAATATCATGACAAATTTATCAAAATGAAACTTGCAAAGATAAAAAACAAGCTGGAGATGACATCCAGGGAAGAGTAAATGCCATAATAAAGACAGTGAGTAATAAACAAGAGAAAATAATAAAAGTCTAATCCATTGAGAATGTTTTTTGTCATCTACATAGATAAAACACACTTTAAACTTTTACGAGACAGTATAATTATGAAAAAGCACAGTGAGCTGCCTTCCCTCATCTTCCCTCATCTCAACACTGACTTCAGGCCATAATGCTGTCAGGACATGCCCTGACATGCACAACAGAACATGCCTTTGGTGCAAAACCAGATAACATACCCTAAGAGATGCTGAATTGTGATACGAGACTGGTTCACAAGTCTTGCAGAATACAGAATGCTCTGATTTTAAGACAGTTAAGCAGTCTTCTTTTTATGACACAGACATCCTGTGATGACGCGTGTTGAACAATGCAACACTGAGTCATGTAGATTGATTTTGTGAGTAGTTGACCCTGGATTCCAAAGCAGTGTTGCAGCAAGTCCGAAGGTCAGTGTTGTCACTGTGGGCGACTTGCGAGGAAGAGGGGTGGAGCGGAAAGAAAAAGAAGACACGCTGAATGGCTTCTCTTGCCTCGTGAAGCGCAGCTCACGTGGACTCCCAGTTTGTGATGATAAGCAGATACATGCTGCGTTTCTCCCTCGTTTTGTCTCTGTCGCCATTCGCAGGCCACTGCACAGGCTGCGACACTAAAAGGGACAAATAGCTTTGGTTCTATATTTAGCTGTCCACGATCAACTCTTTATAATAACAGATCTCTTGGGGCATGTGGTGAATAGACATCTGGCGAACCAGCAGCACGTGTTTGACCTAGCACTAAAGGCTGGCCCAGTATTCTACACTGAACAGCCTCACTTCACCAAACACATACACCAACTGCTTGGTTCTGTGAGGAATGCTGCCCACCTCACGTGGCAGTGAATAGTTGTTTGAGTTAACATTTACACTCTGCTGCTGATTAGAGCAGGTCATGCCAAATCCGATACTACTCACCATGATGTGTAACAGGCAAGCTAATTATTTACTTCAGACTTTACTCTACAGTGGAAACTGGGATGGAAATGCTAAAGACAAATCCACTGGTATCGTGATTAACTCTCCACTGGTCTGAAATCTCCTCTCCTCTGACTATTTCTAATCACATCTGCAACTTTAAACTTTTCGAGCAGGGATTCTCTTCACTCAAACAGGGAAATGAAGTAATAGCAACTAACTATTCTAGTAGAGTAATTCTATTAAACGACGAAGAAGAAATTGCAACAAACAGTTGGATGCATGCAAGGTGTTATATCTGCCGAAGAGAAGGAGAAAAGGGAACAGAAGGCGAGTGAAATGCGAATGAGCGAAGCATAGATATGAGCTGCTGCCTGGCACATCGCCACATTGATTCACTTTGCATAGCATAGAGCCGTTGGGCAATTATACACACACAGGCCTGGACAATTTCACAGCCTCTCACACACAAATACACACACATCTCATTTTCAATTTTCCCCATTGTGCCCTGCAGTCATCCATACTGAAGCACCTGGCACGCCAGCACTGTCGAGACTTGCTCTCTCCTCTGAGATAAGGGAGCAAGAGGCGAGTGTTCAAAGCCTCAAAGGGGTTCCACCAACACTGCATACAACTATAATGTTTTCAACCATACAGGCCATGAGCTGCACACCGCAGGCAAGGAGGGCTTTACAGGGAATATAGGAAAACAAAAAGGTGAGAGAAACGCTCCCACATGTGAGTTTACAAGATGTGTTTACTTGAAAATAAACTTTATTGCCTCAAGTAGACTGGCTGAATACAAAACTGTCATCACGAGACCTGAAGGACATAAACCGTCTAAAAAAAAACACAACCACAAAGCAAATGCCAGAGGGGATGGAGCCACTGGGCGAAGGTAGACACATTAAAGTTTCTACACATGAGCAATGTACTAATCAGACTCGTGGGGCCCTTTACACGCCTCACTAAAGAAGTCAACTATTGAAAAAAAAGCTGAGGTGCCTAATTGGGCTGCAGCAGCTCAGTGATAAAAACTCTCGACATAAATTCTCCTTCCTTACATCAGGCTGTAGTTATTTAGCATTAGTTGGTACTTTCATCAGATCTGGCTAGGGAAAACTATATATATTTAATTCCAGCTTCACATAGGCCACTAATAAGAAGTCCAAATTAGAGATTCTGTATGAAGTTGGTCTCTGGTCAGATGAGACCTCATGTTCAAACACGCGCCTTATCTGTATTCATCACACGTTGACAAAGGCCGGAGCTCGGAGAAAACATATAAACTCTATAGAAAAGTGAAACACATGCAAGAGGTGGACGGCCTTCTGCTTTCATAAAAGTCTGTGTCAGCCTGAATGCTCTGTACTGTGGGTGTTAATGAACGGGCTCCTGTGTTATAACAGGGTAAAACAGTCATTGTGCCTCTGGCAGAGAGATAAAGAACTAGGATCTGAGCACAGTTTATTTAGCCTTCAGAGTATGTGATATATAATAGTCGAGACAGATTTACATGACGCAGAATCAGAAACGGTCATTTTCATTCCACTCAGGGGTGAAACACAAGGTAAGCCTGAAAACAAACCGTGGATCAACATTTACAGAAAAAGCTGATTTTGCTTAAGCGTTTCCTGAGAAGGTTTGTCCTGACTTGGGTTACTGTTTTTGTTTCTCACTTCCAAAGCACCTTTAATACAGAATATGTTATTGGTGTTAAGAAGACCCCTTCCCTTGTTTACACTGAACTGAAGAAGCAAGCATGCTACTGCCCCTGTGCATGATTTCACATGAGGGCGTTCCTGAATCAGAAGCAGGGTGTATAACAATAAAACAGAGATGGAGTCCTGTTCTGCCATTGCAGCTCTAACTTTTACACATACATCAATTTGAGTACCTCCTCTGCCAGCATGAAGGTGGGACAACAATACCCGCCCGTTTCTCATTTGTAACTTTTTCGAGAGAAATCTTGCAGGGTCAAGGAAGCTAAGATATTGGACAAATACATCTAAACCTTGGCTCATCTCGCCAAACCACTGTTGTGTCTTCTCTATCTGTCTCCATGAGAGTCACAGTGTCTGCTCACAGATATATTCTGTACCTTCTTCTATTTGTTATCTATTTAGCTTCCAAACTCAACTTTGGGTGCTCTGCATACTGCAATAGAGTTTCCCTCTGACTTTAATCTATGAACTGGCATCCTGGGTTAGAGACGATCACAAGATGGAATCTGTTTATCCCTGGGTGTTTATTGTCTCTACAGTTCAGCTGCTAAATCTGCTCCAGAATACAGGAAAAAAAACCTGTGTCTCAAGGGAAAGCAGAAACTCAATAGATTTGATATATGGCACCACCACATCTCCTCTGGGCCGGAGTCTGGGCTCTTTATCTTCGCTCATATCACATAACAGCTCCAGTTCTAGGCATTCACAACCTCGATCATTTGCAATGCAAAGTTAGCCTTATCTGTCCGTCCCCCTTTCTGCCTGACACTCTGTGTCTGGATGAGATCTCCCAGGTCCACGCGCCCGCACCCCAGGGGAACTGCCGTCGTTATGGTTACGATGCCAATTACAGTGACGAAGCGGGAGTCAGCCAGTAAAGGCAGGGCAAACGGGTGCGAGTGACACAGATGGCTGTTTCAGAGCTTAGCCCAGCACAGCTTGCTCTCCTCCCTCTTTCTCTGGCAACAGTCCTCACCCGTGTCCTGTACATCTCCAGTTTCCAGAGATTTGTTTGTGTTGACTGGAGTTTTTTTTTGTTTTAACTCTTTGCTAAAAACAAGAAGTGAATCAGACCTGATCTCCATTTAGTATAGCTTTGGATATATAATCTATGTATAGTATAGATTTCAGACAATTTCCCAAAGGACACTGGTCCCTGTGGAACCGGTACATACACACATAAACACATGGGCATTCATTTGTGAACTTAGACACCCACACTTAGACACAATATGAGATTATGGTGTAACGATTATTGTTAGAGGAAACGGTTTCACGGTTTTCATGATTTTCACGATTATCGATACTATAGAATCAAAAATCCACACAACAAGCAATACATAGCTAATAATATCGTTATCAATATCACTATCAACTGTATCCAGTTAGTTACCTTACCAATAACCATCTTTTAGATAAATGCTGTATATTACACCCTAATGTGTTTCCCCCCTCGTCATCCTAGACTCATCTAATCAATCAGGTTGAGGGAGTGACAGGGTGGGGGCGGGACTGCAGAGCCTTTCTCCTGAGGTTTTCAGTCTTAGGTGCCACTTCAAATTCAACTATTTATCATTCCTGATCTACTCTGTCAATTCCTCTGCCACTCCAGTTGAGAACAAGGCTCCCAATCTCTACCATGTGCCGTCCCTAACTCCCCAGTCCCATCTCTCTCAGTTCACCCTCCCAACCTCAGAGGATGGTCCCTTGGGCAGGTCCTGCCCTTGCTCCCAGCCAGATGGAGGCTAATGACCTCCCTTCCCCATTCGCAATAATTAAAACCTGTATGCGATTGTTTGACCCTCTCTCTACCACTGAGGTTAAGTCATGGGTCAGGGTGGGAAGCCTCCATATGAGACCATGTCAACAATGAGGTTGCCTCACTACCACACATCTGTGTTCAAATAAAGTACTGAAGGTTAAATAAGAAAACAAGCCCTATCTGAATATAGCACACATTGTTTGTTAACAATGACTTCTTTTATTCCATGCTCAATACAACCCATGCTACTGCCCACATCTCCCTGAACCAACAGGATGTGTGTACAGTATAAAAGGAAAAATAATGGAAGAAAGTGAGAGCCAAGCCAGAACACAATGCCCTTAAGGAAATATTGTACAAACATTAGCAAAACAGCCCTGTGTATATGATTCATATTTATATGTATATATTTGTACAGATATTATAAAAAGATTTCCATTTAACACTTTAAACTCATTAAGCTATTTAATAGACCAACCTCTGTTTTTCTTACATTTAAAGAGCGCAAGCTGGTTCCCACAGGAATCCCGTGCATTTCCCAGTTCCCCTCCCACCAAACCTCTCCCCCTTTCTCCATCCCCATTTCTCAAGGACCCCTGAGAGACTGGCACACATCCAATTAAAACCCCTCCTCTCTTTGCGCCTCCTGAGCCCAAACTTTAATGTTGTTATTTCTGTACCGCCAGCCCCCTGCCTGACTCTTGTATTTGGATCTCCCCTCCTTTTTACCCCTTTTCTGTTCCAATTTCCTCCCTCCCCTGTTCCATCATGCCTGAGGGTTTTAAAAGGTCGACCCAGGAACACTGCGACAGGGAGACCCAGGCCCACAAACCTATTTACAATAGGAGCCTGGGGAGGGAAGTGGAGGAGGATGGTGGCAGGGAGTGGGTATAGACTGTGGAGAGAATGTAGACATACTGCTGTTCTATCTGAGGCTAAAAAGGAACCCCCAGGGCTAAAGGGCAACCCTTTGAAATGAGTTTTTTGCTAATGTTTGAGAAGATGGCCTATTAAAAGGAGGAGATGCGTTACAGAATCTGCCCTGTGGTCTAATTAATTTAGGTGAGGTGGGAGAAACTCCTCTGCCAGTCAGGGGATAATTGAGATGAGCAGGCTATGTAGAATTTCAGAGATGGGTGTGGCAGAATGTACTCATGTAAACAGAGAACACTGCGAGTCTGCATCTCATCCCTGATCTCTTTATCTACTGCATCGAGCCGGGGAAAAATGCCCTGGAACAAACTACAGAGAAGAAACTGCAGGACTAAACAAACTCCTCTTTAGAGGGAGGATATGGGTGTGTGTTTGTGTGTGGAGGGGGGTGGGGGTCGGGGATCCCACCATCTGTCCACTTATAGCTACCACAAGTTCATTTCTGCTTGTCATGTATGCTAATATTTGTCACCCCCATCTTTTGTTGTGTTGATTTCAAGGGGACATCAAAAGGACATCAACATTTGTGTGTTTCTTATTCCTTACTGCATGTATAGAGAGACTACGCTTAAAGATTGCTGGCATGAAATTGCAAATCCACATTTTTAAAAAGCTTTCAAAGAAAACGATCATTTATAAAAAAAACTATAAAAACTACGGAATTTTAGAACAGTTCAATACATATATTGAACACCAAGTTTCCATGAGGCTACTGAATGTCTCTTTGTCTCTGTTGATGTGGTAAAGCCTAGAACACTGTGAAAGGAAATGCAGCACAATGATTGTTGAGGTTAGCACAGCAGGAAAGGCAAGGATATTCCTCTGATAATTTCTTTATTTTTAAAGACTTCTTCCTTGTCGTCTGTTGTTAAACGCAGGTGACAGTGGTGACTGGCCTTATGACCCTCATGTGGTCACTTCCTCGTATCCATTAAAAGATATCCGGACTGAAACAGTCATATTTCTTATGCTTCCTCAGCCAGACTCCTCACAAGCAAAGCGATGCAGAGCAGATGGGGCAGAGGAGTTCGGTCCTGAATGATTTCAATAGAAGGAACAGGAAAGATATGATGTGGAGCCCTTATTGTTACTGTAAAGCAACGACTAAGATTTATATCAAAACACAAAGTCATAAAAAAGGCCACTGACATCCCGTGAGGGTGTTGTAATGAGCCGATCACGCTGCTTGGCTTCTGTTACAGACAAGATCATCTGATGCCGCCCACATACTTTCAAAATATACATACAGGGTTCAAAACAAAACTTAGACTCTACCCACATTCCACCACCTGATTCATTGGTTACACTCAATACAAATAAATGCTGACCTGAACTGAATAGTAGTTTATAGGCCTGCAGCTAACAGGGGCATGTGTTTCAGTATCCACCTCAAACGTGATGTAACAGGACGTCTCCAGTTACAAAAAGTCAATACAGACAGGTAGTATTACCTTAATTACCTAACACAAGGGCAAATGTGTTTTTCACCCCCACAATACAAAATGTCACAAAAAACCCCACTAATAAGTCTAATCAATTAAATACACAAATAGAAGTTAACGTAGTAAATATAACCAGAAACAGCTAATTTGTGGTGTTTAAAGTAAAATAAAGGGCTAGTTTAGGTTTTTAAGACAATTGGACATGCAGAGTATGGATAAGTAGTCCATGTGTTTCTTGCACACACAATGGCAACCCAGGTGAGTGCACACAGGATTCTATGTTGATAGATTTATATTAGTTTATAGTCGTAACCCAGTGTCAGAGCATGAAAAGCAGAAGACTGGCCTCAGTGAACCATGTTTTACAGTCACTACTATGACCTCATCTCCTGCTTTTAGCGTGGACCCCTGCCTGATCCAGCCCTAGTCTTCAGTAATTGGATTACACCGCGAGAATCGTGACCCTGCTGGGCAGCCATACCGCTTTCCTTACATGCACTCTTGACTTCTGTGAAACTTTGATAGAAGTCTTTGTATTGGGTAGTTCAAAGTTAATACACATTAACAAAGTAAGAAATGTTCTAACTGCAGGCTTTGCAATATGTGGAATCAAGTAATACTCAAAATAAAATGTTCCACTTCGTTGTTGTTCAACTGTGTTTGGGTTAGATTAGCTAATAACTTCCTCCATATTTACTGTAGCCAGAGGGCAGTGTCTCGGAGTGTGACCGAATGACGCACACAAAATTAGATAAGAGAAAACATTTCCATGAACAGTAACAAAATTGCATTCTTCTTTTAACTGGCGATAACAACATCTGACAGGCTTGTGGACAAACTTGGTGTTTCTTCGAGGAACTCAAGTCATGTAAACAGCCAATAAACTACATACCATGAGTGCTGAATGTGTTCTTTGCGACGTCACCTCCTGCCCAAGCAGGACTTAACAAAGGCATGATTCTTTTCGTTTATACACACTGCACAAACACTCCACTCTTCAAACATGTCGCCTTAAAACCACCCACTAATGCTTGAGAGTAAATGTGGCCTCTGCTTGAACTGTTGATTAATGCTGATGTTATTTTATTGTATTAGAGTGAAGGACAAAAGCTCCTAAAATCATTAGGGATTAGCAGTGGGCCGCTAAACCTAAAACTAGATAGAATGATTCTTTCATTTACCATATGGTCGTCCCTCTGTGGCACAGACGGCTACATTAGTGGATCCGCCCTGTCTGGACACTTTAAAAATAGTTGAAATTATTCAGAAATTATTGCACTGGTGATCTTGACAATAATTTGCAGCTTCGCATTGAGGCAGAGATTCTGCCAGGCCTGACAGCCCTCACAACAGACTGGTAGGCTTTGCCGCCATTGGTGTATGTTACTGGGACAGGCGAGGGAGAAGAGGGCTTCCCAAGACTAAAACACAACCTCTGTGCAGCATTACCCCAAAATGAACCTACCTGTCCCCAGCAATGGGCCTGATGAGTGTAGCTGGGCTTGGCAGACTCCCAGACCTCTGTAAGCCCTGTGCATAGTGGCTGGGATTCATCCTCTTACAGCCCAGAGGGTAGAGGATTTGGGACTTTATTTAGTGCCATTTAGAAAAGATTACCCCTTAACTGCAGTTTTGCCGCCTGGCAAAATACATTAAGGATAAAAGAGCTCATTAGAAAAACCCAAACAATGCTGAAAGGTTTAGCAGATGCTGTCCAAATACAGGCAAACGCATATCTGAAGAGACAATGATTGAGTAAGATGGCTTGAATGAGGTATTTAAGGGAGGACTTGGAGTTTGTGCTAAGTTATAAGAATGGTTGGAGTAAGTGAGAAAAGCGAAAAACGAAAAAACTGAAAGTGAGCAGCTGTTGATGAAACATGGCCCAGTGTGGCCCGACTATATTTATGACTCCTAATACAAGCAACCGTATGGGTTTTGTGTCCTTGTATTTTCTAGTGACGTCCAATCAGCATCCAACCCATTTAACACCACAGAGAGGGCTTACAGTCACACCAGATATCTTTGTTTAAGGACATTGGGATATATCCTTTGGTGATCTGCCATTTCAAAGGGGACAAAAGTGACCAATCCTTTCAAATGTTATCACAATGGGACGCCTCTCTTTGTCATCCACTGTGTTCTGCTGGCGTTTAACCCTCTCTTCGTCTATGACACCCAAGACCTGTTCACCCCAGTGGACTCAAACACACAATGAGCCAGTTAGACGAGCACAGAGAACCCAGGTTTCACTGAGCTTAACAATATTTAGGGTTCTGATTGTCTGTTTGAATTCCACAACACAGTACGCAGCTGCCGCTACACTGAGAGGAGAGTTGGGGAGAAATAGGGTCTGTGGGTGACTGAATGATGGTGTGGTCTCTAATGCTTGTCGAAATGCAACAAGGACCCAAGAAGCTCTGGGCCCCTGTGTAGATGTCTGTAAAAGAAAGGACCAGTATCCAGAGTCCTCACTTTTTATTTGTCTGATACTTGTCCATTCTTTTACAGACTGTCTGTAAAAGTGAGATGCTCTGCAGTTCTGTCGTGAGCCTCCATACAGGTCCACAATATGCAGGCACAGGAACTTCCCTCAGGACCGCAATTACAGTCGTAGGTGTGGCACGGGATGTCATTTGTGAGTGGCTTAACTTGAGAATATCAACAACCGCTGAGGAGACATGACCTCATGCTCTTCCACTGCTGTAATGTAGCATAATGTCATTATCTACAGTACGTAGTGAATGGAACTGTACTCTTCAGCCAGCATGATAACAGGGAACCGTCCATACAGCTTCATTAGCAGCCAGGGTGCTTCTATCAGTGAACTGATTGAGGAGTGAGCTGCTTTTTATGTAGAAATCATTTATTGACTTTTAGATATGATTAGAGCTCAATTGATTTACCTGCCTTTCATAGACATAATATAATGTCGTTTATGTTTACTATGAGTCGGTATGAAAACCTTAATTTTACTGAGTAAACAATGTAGAAAATATGTGCATTATTTATGGTTGTTTAAAATAAAGTTTATGGTCAAACTGTGAAATATAAACCCTCAATTACATTTCGTTGTCATAGAGACATATTAGGAATCATTGCCAATTTGTTTTATATTCATATCAGCTGATATATCTGAAGGTTCTAGATATAATATATAGTGTGAGTGAAATAAAATAATAGTCATAATATAAAACCATGTGACTGGACATCTGTATCAATAATCCTAGTGACAGAAGTCCATGTACAAAAATTATTACTTGTGAGAATTATTTTGTGGCAGGACAACAATGATATAGATAAGAAGAAGGAAAAGTGTGGGTAGAAGACCCTGGCCCACATGTAGGAGTCGACCAATGCTAAAGTGTGATGTCCAATGAATACCATTAACCAATGCATGGTTCCTTCCAACAATTGTGTGTATATGTACTATAATAGTGAGCTGTTTGTACACTCCGAAAGCAACACCTGCTGAGGAAGCAGCACGGCGGTTCCAATTCAGGCCCAGAGCCGTGAGGTTACTAAGCAACAGCAGAGCACATTCCTCCATCTTCCAGCCTCAGGAGTAGCGTGTGTGCGGGGGTGTGTTTGAGTGTGAACATTAGTGTCCTGTCCAAGGGGAAGTAAGAAGGTGAGTACTGGCAAAACGGGAAATTTGCTCAGCGTCATGATGATTTCTGATCGACTGTCTCGGTCCAAACTGAGACAAAATGAGTGATATCTGGAGCATTTAAATCACCACGAATACATATAAATCAGTCTTTTCTCGTTTGTGTTGTGTTTGCACATGCCTGGAAGTAAAATGAGAGGGTCACTGGAGAGAATCCAGTGTTGAGCTTCTCTGTAAATCTCACAGACAATCCACTCCAGTCTGTATAAAAGAGAAGAGACATCCAAACATCGCTGCCAATAGTGCAAATAGTAGCCGAGCACCTAAGGCAACATGGTATTTGTTCCTGACCAGACAAATATGCTCTTTACCAACAGCTACAGAAAGAGTCACACGTGGTTTGACCTGTCAACTCTCAAACACCCCCAAAAAAACAAAGCAAGGGTGAGAAGCTACGACACTCACACTGCTTTATACTGCTCAACACCACGGTTCCAGAAGTAAAAATTCCATGCATTTTCTGAATAGAGACTTTTATTATCAGCCATAATATTGTAACGGTCCAAATGACCACAAGCTACGAGGTGAAAAAGTATGCCACTACTCACAAACCTCAGGTGTAATAGCATTAGCAATGCCTCTGATTGGTGGAGCTGGCTGTTTCCATGGGAATGTTTTACCACAACGAAAACCATGTCAGCTACGTTCGGATAATTTAGAGTTGCATTATGTTTACCACAGAGCAACTATGATTTCTCTTCCTAACATGCAGTGGGTTTTTTTTTTTAGAGATGAGGAAAAGAAAGTTTAAAGTGGTGAAAATCAGTCAGTTCATGTTCTACAGTGTAGTGTTAATGAGGGCCAGCTTGTGGGTTTGCAGTGGTTCATGGAATGCGTAGTTCCTTCAATATTACAATAGTTATGCATACACAAACTCGTACCTTTACCTTTTTTTCCATTTTCAAATAGCTGCTCGGCTTGGTTCCAGACTCTAAACAATTTTATGGGGATTTTCTGAAACATCAATTGAGAAAATGATGGGAAATTTGCTTCTGGAGCCAGAGCCGCTCTAAAAGTGGATGACTGGTCACTGTTGCGCTCTGAAAGTTTTGATTTTGACTCGAAACCCGCCGCTGCTTCAAGCTTTAACTTCAGACACTGTGGAGACAGTAGCTTATCTTGTTCTTATCTGTTCTCCAACAGACAATACAGAGGAAGTGTAGGGGGGTTTCAGGAGGATGTGTGTGCATTGCTCTTGTGATAGCATCACTTCTGCCTGGGCTAGGGGGTGGGGGGGGGGGGCGGGGGGTGGGGGGGGGGGGGGGGGGGGGGATGGGTAGAAGGATAAAGGACCATAGCTGTGGTCTTTCAAAAACATGAACATCTGATCAGTGATCTACAGCCAGCATCACCCGGGCCCAAGGCAAAATAAAGAACCCCTGCCCCAGCTGAGAGCAAACAATCCAGTTTATGACTCCCACAGATGGCTGTTTGTGGCCCATTATGACACAGAGAGAAAGATCAGACACAACTCAAAGAGTCCAACCAGACTCACAATGGGAGCTCCTTTCATACAAACAACTATATTTAGAAAAAACATCAATAATCTCCTCAAAATGTCCCTATTCACTTATTTGTTTGCAGCCTTGGTTACTTTTTAAACCGTTCCCAGTCTGATTCTTCTATTCAGAGCTTGTTTTCCGCTGTCATTCCTCTGTGGCAGAGCTTGGCCTGTTTGCCAAAAAAGAAATGCATGGGAATCAGAGCAGGAGTTGCTGAGACAGCCCCGAGCACTCCTCCTTTCTGCAACAGCAACCATTAGAGAGAGAGAGAAGGCTGCTGGAAAACAAGACAGGAAGAGGAGGGAGACGCCAAGAGCTGAAACTCTCTGTGTTTTTGTCTCTCCCCTGAAAAGCAACAAAAAAAAAAACACCAAGGGAATGATGAGCAGCTTTCTGGCATGCCAAGAAGGGCTTTACCACGAAGTCAGCTCCGTCAGCTGTTGGTTGCCTCACACAGGAGGAATCCATTTTTCAAAGGAAGGACGTGAGCAACCATGAACAAGCCGGCGTCAGAGAATCAGTGTCCACGACCATTTGTACAACTCTCTGCCTCACGTCACTCTGAAGCCACACTTTCATATAGGACACTGACAAACTGCTGAAGGAAAATTGGACGCAGTGTGATACGACAGGGGGGGGGGGGGGGTGAGTCAGACCACTGTTAGGAAAAACAGACACGTCCTTTATCCGACTCCGCCGGCCCAACTTGAACCGTCACTCTCAACATTCTTTCCATTCCCACGGGGTCGCAACTCGTCTGGTTTCCTCTGCAACTCATCCACTCCTCTGAGCGGGAAGGTTCAAAAATTCAAACCTGCTCCCGCCCCCCCCCTCCCTCACACTAAACTAGTATGGCCTGTTCGCAGAGGAGCGCCTGTCGGAGCTAAGAGACAAGATATCATCTAATGTCCCTATAAAACTTCTGCTTTTAAAAGACAGCGGAACATGTAAATATAGTTTTCAGAAGTACAAATCTGCTAGAAAGACAGATTTAAACACAAAAACACAGATTCCAATTAATGAGTCAGATTTTCACGTCCCATACCGAACATGCACAGCAAAGCGTTTTAGAAACCCCCCTCTAACAATGTTTATTTATGTGCAGATGGCAGATCTACTTGTGATTTAGACATTATAAAGCAGTGGGGGGGGGGGGGGGGGGGGGTGGGGGGGCTACACTCACTCTGAGTCAGACAGGAATGTCTCATCTTGAAGAAGGAGCTGCATTAATAAATAAAAGGTGGCAAGTGGAATGAGGGGATACCCTGCGTGAAGAGAGGGGGGGGGGGGGGAAGCACCCCCTCCTCATCCTGCAGTGAATGACCTTGTAGGATGAGGGGCAACTCTGCTGCTTTATGACTGATGCCTGTCAAATGTCCCTGTCATGGAAGTGATGAGTAACTACAAATAAACTCAAAGTATTTACTGCAGCAATTAGGTAAACACCCAGAAAACGGATATAGGGAATATGGCTGATGTGTCAGAACTGTGTATTATGATTTGTAATGTGATTGATTAGTGATGTCCCCGTGTCCCCTGACCTCTTTCAGCTGGTCCAGCTCCTGCCTCGCGGCCTCGTACTCCGTCTCCAGGTCGTCGTGCTGCTGCTTGAGCTGCTGCTTCTCCTCCAGCACCGCCAGCCCGTACTCCGCCGCCTGGATCTTCTCGTTCGTGGTCTCGCTCAGCTCCCGGGCGAGGCGCTCGATCTCGGCGCGCATCCACTCCGGCCGGGCCTCCAGCAGCAGCATCGCGTCGGGGTATCCACGCTCCTCCACGGACATGGTCGGTAACCGGCGAAGGTGTGAAGGAGGGGAGGGGGGGTGAGAGGCGAGGGATGCTGGGGCGTCTTCGAGCGGCGTAACCTTGAAGGAGGAGGAGGAGGCGGCTGCTCAGATTCGTCGGTATTTGAACTGCATGATTGTTACGCTTGCGTTTCTCGTGGCCGCTCCGGTTTCTTTGGTCATGTGGGGGACTCGGGGTTCGTTTCTCCGACGGGGGGAGCTCGCCGTCGTGTCTTTTATCAGAGCTCCATCGCTGAGGTCCCGCGGCTGCTTCTCCTCTCCCCGGCTTGTCGGAGCGATAGAGCCGCAGAGCACCAGCACAGGGCTCCAGCGCCAGAGACAGGAAGTCACACTTCCGGGTGTACAGTTTCAGAATAAAACGCTCGCCGACGTCAGGCCTTGAGTAGGTTTGTTTATTCTGTATTGTTGATATATATATTGAAATTATAATATATATTGTAAAGGGATGATGTGTAGAGTTAGTTAGTTTCTTAGTTGGTTAAGCTTTGTAATAGACTGCACATTAGTGTAAAGGATAATAATCGATTACTCCCAGTAAGATTAGATGAAATGATCCTTTATCCATCCCACAATAGGGAAATTTGCCATGTTGAAATAGTATTGGGGTTAGTCAATAAATAAAAGACATTGGTAAAAGTAATATATTAGCAAACATGCAACTTAACAGCAAGGAAATATAAAACAGAAACGATATATACAATTTAAACAGAATATATACAGAGTATATATATATATATATAGTGTAAGACATTGGTAGTTTTAACATAATATGTACACAAATAGATTATGTCAAATTTGTGTGGAAATTGATTAACATATTCAACAAATATCAGAACACGTGTCTTTTATTTTGAAGGCAAACCTGCTTATTTCCGGTATTTCTCTGCTGCGGACACCGGCTCATTTGAAACAGCTGAACGTTCCTACGCAACCAGCCGGGGCTGCTCCTACAGAGCGGCAGTGCATCATGGGAAATGTAGTGTAGTAGTACTGGCAGTAAAGGCAGTGTGACCCAGCGACGCCACTAAAATAACTCATTTCCCATCAGGCTTTGCTTCTTTGCTTATGTGGAGCACGGAAGTCTCTGTCCAAGCCGCTGGTTGTCATAGAAATAGATCACACAGACCGGTCGGTCAGCAGCTACCACATGAATATCTGCTGCCCCCTGTCGGATTAAACATGAATTCGTGTTTTCTGCAAACAATCGAGAAAAACTGTATTTTTCACACAGTCCCTGACAGACACATACATTACATCACTATTTGAGAAGAGGATTTATGACACTGTCTGATTTATATATCTTCAAAATTAACTTTACAAAATGAGCTTAAACCCCCATTTTATCACATGTTTGGTTTTATTTAAAAGATAAGATAAAAGTTATGGAAAAACTATTTTGTAAAATAATAGAATAGAATGTGTTAAAGGCTCCCGTTTTATAAATAATGTAAATACAATTTGCATCATCTTGACCAACTAAAGCATCAAAATGCTCCATATACTTACAGTAAATGCATTTATGCATTAGTTTACTATTGACACTGAAAGTTCATTTAGTTGAGAATATTCTTACTTGCACTCACATAAGATTTTTGAATGCAATACCTTTACTTGTAAAGAAGTTTTTTATAATGTGGTATTACTACTTTTGAATAATAAAAACCTGCATAAATCCTGCATTCCTGACAATACCCGTGACACAGAGCTGGTTTCCTCATAGCTGTCTGGTAAGTGAATTTCACTGATATGGGAGATAACTATTATTTTGATAGTTACAGATAAGTGTGTACTCACCTTACAGATTAAATCTAGAGCATCACATTACTGCAGAGATCACACAACACGTTTCTTACAACGTTACAGGTTTTGTCCCTTGTGACGATGAAGACTGGTGCAAACATTCTTCCCTGCTGGTGATCACATTTGACAAAAATTTGCACATGTTACTGCCAGTGTCTGTTCTTATCTGCCCGGCTCATGTTTCTATCTTTGTGTTTGCAGCAGACTGTCGACAAAATATCTCTACCAGTAAATTAAAACTAAAACTTAAACTATCTTCCCAGTCTTACAATAATACCTGATGCTTTTAAAACCTCATTATAGCTACAATTAATATTAAAACATTGTGATTTCTCTGTTCTATATGTGTTTTATCAAATGTCTTGTTTCTCTGCCTGCACTCTTGATATACTCTTATCTCTACACTCTGTATTCATCATGGTAAAACGACTAGTGAGACATGCCTTAAAAATCATATGCCTGTGATTTACTCTGGGTCTTATCTCGTCCCACATACACAACACGTCATGCACTGAGCTCAGTTGGTTTGTGTTGACAGAGACTTTTTGTCCCTGTTCCTCTGATACTCGTTATCATGATGTTGATTGGTTCTTTTCTCTTCACAGCCAGACCGAGCTCCACAGTTTTCGCTGATAGACAATACGTTGTGTGTTGGAACAGAAGAACAGACTTTCAGAGATTCAAGTTTTTATTTGTCAGAATTTGTATTTGTCATTTGTGTTTCAATTTAATAATGATCTGACAATTATTTTTTAAATGTTTTATTATTGTTATTTTCTTTTTCTTTATATTTATTTACTTGTATGTAACATCTTCTTTTTATTTTCAATGCTCCTATTCTTTTTATTTGTATTTACTTATTTATTAATGGTTATATCAGTGTGAATGCACAGTGTGATTGTCCCCGAGTAACCTGTGTCTGCTTCATCTGTGAAAGCACTTTGCAAACCCTGTTTTTAAAGGTGCAATTATTATCATCCTTACTATTATCAATAATTGTTTAAACAATATACAAAATAAAAAAAGCAGGATAGTAAAGAACAGGATCAGGATCAAGTGATACAAACCTTCTGCAGCTTTATAACAAGCAGAAATCTATAATCCTGACTTCAACACCTGACAGATCTTTTGAAGTGTGAAAAGGTGCAGAGCATTGCTTTAAGATTATCGCCTTGTAAGTCTCTCCAAATGCTGTACATCATAACCTGATCTCTCTGCGGTAACCTACATCCTAACCAGCTTTTGCGAGGCGCGCGGTAAGCCAATCAAATGTTATCTACTTGCCACTGGCACTCAGGTGCCACTATTTGTAGAAGCAGGGCAGGAGAGCGACAGTGTGGTCTAGATTTTAGAAATCCTCCGTCTAAACCCCCTCATGAGAAAAACCTCACTTCCATTTGTGCTCGTTCACAAGGAAATACACAGTCGACATGATGAGAATCTGTTGAGGTGGAAGTTGGTGAAATGTTACCTGATGACAATAAATGCATCAACAAGCAGAATGTGGTTAAGATCATTGAACAGTCCAGCAGAAGGGACTGGGGGGTGTGGTCATAGTGTTAGTTTTTGTTGAGGAGTGGGAGCTCTGTTTTATACCCAAGCAGTAATAAGATTAGCAGTCTAATCCAGGAGGAGTCAGGAATAGAACCACACTCCCCCCACAAAGAGCACAGGGTGGAATACCGTGCATGGAGGTAATCACAGAGAAACACACTCTGCAACATTTCTACATATTCTTTTCTTTCTTCATTTGATCCTGGTGAGTTGGATGGGGAGTTGGCAGTGGATCCTGTGGCTACTTGTTATCACCCCACCCCATTGAACAGAGATAATCTGAGACCAATCAAATCAAGCGAAGCCACGGGATTGACTTCCCAAAGACCTCGAGAGGGAAAGACAACGTCAGAGGCTGATGTCAGAAATGTTGGCAGCCGCCGCTCTGAGCCACTTGTCTTCTGAGATGGTGGTCACAGGCACCTCGTCCCACTTCAAACAGGTAAATCATTACTTTGTATTCAATCAAATGCATTTTATTTTGTGTTATTTATTGTTAGGATAGTTGTATTTCCTTCCTTGGTAACTATATGGTTGATTATTCTGCACAGTAGAAGGGTGATTTTGAATATTTTACTGTAATGAGGTAAAGCTATTAAGAAAAGCAAAAGCCAAATCCCTTCTAATGTCTTACGTCTGCTTTACATTTGCTTAAATATGATCTATGATGTTGATCTTGGATCGATCTGCACATTTAAAGGTGCTCAGGCATATTAGTCACCTAGTTTCAAACTGGAAAACTAACATTTTAATGCAGAGGACTGAAAGCATTTTCCAGATTGTATTCCAGACTCAAGATAAATCCATCTGCACCACTTGTTTGAGTGTCAATGAGGTGGTGTAACAAAGCAGATATCCGTGTGTCCAGGCTCTGCTATGACTGTGGATGTCAGCCTGAATGACTGCTCACATGGCTCTCCAGGCAAATACCAGAGGTGGAGCTCTGATGGAATACCGTGAGTAAGATTAATGAAGACAGATCAATAAACGTTTATGAGTAGAAGGTCAGTTAGCTGCTTTGCATTTACAGGTTTTTATTCCATCATTATGCTGTGTTCGAGTACAAATGTGCCACGAGAGTAGCTATTTTTAAAGTCATGCTCTGATGACAGAGCTGCAGCGCCAGGCGAGGATTAAACGCCTCGACGTGAGCACTGACCATCTTAATTATTTAGGCCTTGCAGAACAACCTACATTTGATTTGGACTCTTTGTGCTGCACAACATTTTCTGAGTATCTCAAACCTTTTATGGGATTTTACCAGTATTTCACATCTCTCTCTTTACATACGTACGATTTCATTGATTATATTACTTAGAATTTTAGATTATTTGTGTAACGTCCGATTTCTCTTCCTTTCTCACCCCCACCCTTTAACAACAATAACAGTCAGAGCCCCCAGGGCCAACTACACAATAGTAGGAGAAGCTATACGTTACGTCATCCCTGCTCCTATGCAATGCTCCATCGGCTGCGGAGGTCACGCCTGCAAGTATGACAACCCGAGTTATTGGAGTGATGACCAGCAAGCTATAAAAGGCCTCTACTCATCCTGGTACACCTGTTTGTTCTACCTCAGTAGTTGTCATAGTACAAAGAAAATATAGCAGTTTTCTTAAGTGTATATTTTTCTGAAGTCGTGTTAGTTGAAATAAAAAGAGACAGATTATTATATATTCTTTATCCCACTAACATTCTTTTGTGTTATTTCAGGGTTACTGATCATCTTCTTGCTATGTCCAGACCCTCGACAGAAATCATTGAGAAATATGACATTATTGATCAATTCAGAAGGTATATATGTATATATATATACACAACTTTATGAATATGAGCACCATCTTTGGAGATGAGAATAATAACATGTCTCTCTTTGGATGTGTTTGTGTCAAGGAACAGTATTAAAACAGTGATCAACCTACAGATACCTGGCGAACATGCCAGCTGTGGAAACCCTCTGGAGCCAGAGAGCGGCTTCTCATACCTCCCGGAGGTCTTCATGGAGAACAACAGTAAGTGCTTGATGTGAGAATCCTTCATAAATCAGTAACGTTTGCTTAAGTGTGACTGAAAACATCTTGTCGTTTCAGTTTATTTCTACAATTTTGGCTGGAGCGACTATGGAGTGGCCAATCTCACCACTGTGCTGGACATGGTGAAGGTCATGGCCTTCGCGCAGCAGGAGGGAAAGACGGCAGTTCACTGTCACGCTGGTCTCGGCAGAACAGGTAGATTCATGTGGAATGGTGCATTAAGCTCTTTCAAATTTCAACTGCTCAATAAACACAGTTTTCTCTGTGCTTCCCTCCAGGTGTGCTGTTAGCATGTTTCTTGGCCTTTTCCACCAGGATGACTGCTAACCAGGCTATTTTGTATGTGCGAGCTAAACGCCCCGGTTCTATCCAGACCCGAGGTCAGCTGCGTTGTGTCAGAGACTTTGTCCAGTTCCTTGCCCCTTTGAGGAGTGTGTTCTCCTGTGCCGAGCCTCGGTCCAACCCAGTCACCCTGTCGCAGTACCTGCACCGCCAGAGACACGTCCTGCATGGCTACGAGAGGAAGGAGCTGCGGCACCTACCAAAGATCGTCCGGCTTGTGTCGAGACTTCTGAAGGACATTGCAGAGAACCGACAGGTGATCGAGGAGGACATTATAGAGGCCCCTGACATTTATGACATAGAGATGACTCTCAGCGTCATCGAGAAGCTGGGCCCTGAAATGTTTGCCAAGCAGCCCCGCTTACCTGGTTCGCCCACCTTACCCAGGCATTTCCACGAACCGCCCATCTTCTACCACCGCAAAAGTCTGAGCTACAGTGAGTCCGACTTGAGACGACTGGGCTCGGAGCTCAACCTTCTCACGCAACCCCTCGGATCCCTGTCGCAGAAAAATGTAGAAAAGCCTGTCGCACCCCAGCGTCAGGACAGGAACAGCAACATGTCTGAGGTCTCGCACGGCTCAACAGGCTCACTGTGGCAAGTCAAGAACGTAGAAAACCAAGATGGATCCATTCTGTTGAGGAAGGTCCAACAGGAATACATCCAGCGCAGCGGGTCCTTTAGGAAGAAGGAATCTACCCAGAAGGGAACCATGTTGTCCAGGTGGAAGGCAGAGCAGAGGGAGGAGTTGGGGATGAATGGCACGAAGCCTCGAGATAGAAAGGAGGAGCAATCGGAGAAGTCGGAGGTGCCCTACATCACTCTGCAGACGGAGTTGTCCCTGGACGCCAGGAGGCTGCTGGTGGCACAGGCCCTGGCAGTGGATCTGTTTCTCGAAGGGGAAGAACAGCACAAGAGCAAAGTCTTAGCCTGGCAGGTAAATGACCCCCACCAGTGGTGTAGTGGAAATGGAAACTAGGGCACATGTCAGAGGTTCAAACAAACTATTGTTTATAGTTACAACAAAGGCTTTCTTGCATATACAGTACATCCAATCTTAAAGGTGCAATGCCCCCCCCCCCCCTAACAGACACACAAACACTGATCCATACAGTGAAATATTAAATGAAGTTGTGTTCTACCTTTGTTGGTAGCCTGCTCCAGGTCTTTTGGGCTTGTGGGTAATAAGCGGGCTGCAACTTCTCCTTCAAACTCAGGGTTTTATTCTGCTCCTGTCTTCATTTAGAAAAACCAAGTACAACTGAACAGTACATAACTCTCTGGATTCACAGGCCTCTCACACTACTCTAGCGCGAGGATACTCCACCTGTTACGCTACATAAGTGTCCTACGTAGAACAATGACCAATAGGAGTCAATGAACTCCTCGGCAAAGGGACAAGCAGCAGCAACTTAAACGTTACACATGGAAGTGTCCATAATCCTCATCATAGCACGCTCTAGTGACAAAACAAATCAACACCCAGCAGCTTTAACAGTACAATGTGTCTGAAGTAGTTGCCTCAGTCACATACTGGGTTAAATATGTCTAATGGCTGAATGTGTGCAGGCAGAGCTGAACCAAGGCGGTGCGTGGGAGAGGCTGTTAATGGAGCGGGACCCCTTCATCCTCACCGGGCTCATGTGGGCTTGGATGGAGCAACTTAAAGAGCCGGTCATCTCCGTCCAGGCCGTCAAAGCCCTGAACCCTGAAAACCCCGATCCTCAAACTGTCCTCAACACACTCGACCAGGTCAGAGGTGACTCTGTGCAGATTCACACTTGTAACAACAGCAATGCAACAATTCATTCTTTTGACTCCGCCCTCCTCGTCACCTCTTCCCAGGCTCCTAGACAGACACTACGGTGCATACTGGACTGCATGGCTAACCTGTTGATGATATCAGAAGAGGTGGAAAATGCATTCCTAAATCGAACTATCAAAGCTTTCACCTGGGTAAGAAAAACAAAAACATCGAAAAAAAAATTTTAACAGTTCAACTCATTTCCATATGACGTTTGTTTTAAAAACTGAAGAATGGTGTTTGCCTTTTGAACAGGTGGAGAATAACTCAGAGGAGGGGAGGCAAGTATTCGAGACCATGACTCCAGTCCTGAGGTGTGTCCTCGAAGACACCAGATTTACAAGAATGGACGCAGATGAGACACTCTCGTCTCCCTTCGCTTAATCATAGGACCAGTTATGTATGTGTGGTGCACTCTGACTCCATGTGGAGGCAAGAAAGAGGAAAGGGAAGCTTTTTGTGCCTTGTGACAAATCTATTTAATGTTTAATAACTCGTTTGTCAATATGGGGGATTTATATAATGTATAAAGATTCATGGTATGTAGTTTATTGCCACTAATACAAAGCTCGCCTCAGTATTATCTGACCTAAGTAGTGAGTGGAGGCAACATAATGAAGAACAGGTCACCAGAATATTTACTTTTGCAATACTTCATGCCTTAAGCTTGGTCATATTCATCCATAACAGTGACATACCTCAGCTCCATGATCATAGAACATTTTCTTCACATATTGTATCACACAGCGTATCAATGCCTTTCCCATAACATAGTGCTTCTTATCTGTATTATAAGTTACATTCTCTTCTTTTTTGTAAACACAGACCTACCAAAGAACATCATAATAACGAGTATATGACGAACAGTTGGTAATAAAAGCAGATGTTCCTCCTTCCCGTGGGTCGTGCAAATAAAGGCGCTTGTCTCCGTGAAGCAGTGACGCTCAGGAGGTGAAAAAATAAGCTTTCAGGACGTCTTTCCCATCTTTCCCTTCCACTGAGGCCACGATGCTGGTGTAGTCACTCGCAACATGAGTGAACCCTCTGGTGACAGGGCACAAAAGAAGAAAGACACAAAATTTGTAAATGAACACAAGCTGACGGGCGATGCACACGCTGTTTATAATCCAATCAGACAATGCTAACGTTTTGATATTGTAATACCACGAATCCATCAAGACATCATTTATACCATGTGATGACGAATCATTGGTTCATCTCAATAAAATTGTAGATCATGTCTTTAATCTTTCTTGGTTGCAACTATTTTCTGACTTCATAGTGACACTGTGACGATGTCATTCCTATCATATGATTATAAATAATTTTTTGATCTATATAAAGTTCAAGTTGTGTCTATAGTCCAGTAGGATACAGAGATTCCTCAAAAAAGGCTTTTTTGAACTATGTACTAACATAACGTCAATTATCATATGATGAAGAGTCATTTTCTGATTAATATAAGTTTTAGCTTGTCTTGCTAGCTCCATTATTTGTGGAGACTTGTTCTTCTGCACCATATTTGTTTTTACCTTGGCCTAAAACCGATCAGCTCCAAAAGTTAATCATCTGGAGACACCCTCCCAAGTTATAATCCTACCAAGTTTGGTGAATGTTTGTTCATGCACAGTTGAGTTATTTTGTACACAAACACACACACACACAGAGATAGTGGTAGAATCTATTCCCTTAGTTCCTGCTATGCCAAATATTTGTTATTTACAGACTGTTAGTAATGAGATGCAGTACAAGTGTAGTTCCTATTGCCTTTAACTTGATTGCAGCAGACACGTCACAGAATCCATTACCTGGACATGGTGTGCGAGCCTCCCAGTAAGTGGTATCTGCTCTCCAGACTCAGCCCGTTGTCTCTGTCATTTGTCCACATCAGAACTCGTAAGGACAGATCCTGAGACGCCGTCACCACACGGAAGTTATCCTGTCAAAGTCAACACACACAGAAAAACAAATGAGTCCCTTTCAGAAATCTAGAGAAACAATTTCAACGTGGGAAGTGGAAATTTCTTTTAAAAACCGAATGAGAGAACAGCTGACCACACATATCGAAGAGATGGGCATGATGTGCTCTTTAAAGTTAGCCAGCAGGGCTCCTTTCAGAGAGTACACCCACAGCTGCTGGTCGGCTGCCACCACTAAGCAGTTGCTGTCTCTGGCCTCCAGCAGGATGTGTGAGGACCAATTGTTCAGAGTCAAGGGAAAGGACTCCACCTGCTGGACTAAGATGAGAAGAGAATCAAGATTATAATAGTACAAGCTATTATAAAGATTTATAGGATTTATTATGTGATGGTGAGTTACAGAATGAATTCACTCAAGCAACTTCAATTACATCTAATTTCATTTCTTACATTTTCTTAGAATTATCTTATAAAATAAAATAAATAAAAACCAGATCTAGTGAGTTTAAATGCGGTTTAATAAGGGGACTTTTGGTGGAGCTATGCGGTCTCTGAGTGAAAGATTGCATCAGACATTTCTTGGAGTGATTAAATGCAGTCGAGCACCACAATAAGCAAAGTCCTCAATGACAAATTTATTAAATTCAGCAGTTTCTTTACCAGCAGCTGTTCAGTAGTTAAATGGATTTTTTTCTAGACTGATTCACCAACTGACTGCTATTTTTTAATGGCTGTTATAAGATTCATATCACTAGTCTCTGTCCTCACCCTGGATATCCGCCTTGTACTTTGTCTTTTTAATGCTGACATCGAACACAGTGAGGGCTTTGTTGGTTGAGAGCCCGGTGCAGTGGATGACGGCCAGTCTGGCGGGCTGGGTGGGTACGAAGACAGCTGCCTGGCACCCGGTGACGGGCACGGCCTGGCACAGAGGATCTTCGTCCTCAGACGGAGAGGTTAGACTCTCGGTGTAGATCACCTGGCGACAAAGCAAACAAGAGAAATCTACTAAACGTGTATTTATGTTTCCTCGTTCTTATCGAGGAAACACCCGTTTTCCCACTGTGTCATTTGGACGGAGGTAAACAAGGTAAAAGAGGATCAGAGTAGGAAAAACAAATATAGCCAAAGACAATAAGAAATACCTTTGGACATAAATCATCATTGTCCCTGGTTCCAGCTGTGATCCATTTCTTGTTCGGTGAAACTACGAGTACGTCGACTTTAAACGTGTCCCAAACCTTGATGCTGGACTTTTTAGTCAAAGCTGAATCAGCTAGTGTGCACACTGACCCCTGACTGGTTCCCACCTGGATAAAGAAATCAGGGAAAGCATGTGTCAAACTTCGAATAATAAAAATAACAGACTTTTATATATTCTCTGAAGTTGCGTACAGTGAGAAACCAGTCGTTGTTGATGCTGTACTGGAGTAATGTACAGTGAGGGGATGCAGTTGGAAACGAGGCCACCTCCTGGCCGCTGCTGGCCTGCCAGGTCTTGATGAGGCCTGTGGAGTCTGCTGTGATCACGAGGTCATGCTGTTCATCCTTTACGATCGCAGTCAAGGGACTCTGCACAGGACTGCACCACACAAGCTCCCCCTGAGAGAGAGAGAGAGAGAGAGAGAGAGAGAGAGAGAGAGAGAGAGAAAACTGCCACGTCAGGCCTTGATGGGGAAGATTGATTCCAATGACCTGCATCTACGAGCCAAGCAGAGGAAGCTACTGGAGAGTTTGTTTCAGGTGAGCGGAGCTGGAATGAAAACTGCATTCATGTGGTTTACAGTAGAACATGACTGCGGTACATGTCACAAGGTGTGGTGTAGATAACAGGTGTGAATGCAGTATGGGTTCCCGCATTCAAACACTTTCACCTGAGACAAAAAAACACACGACGTGAGGAAATGCATCGGCTACGTTTTGGATAACAAAACTGACAGCAGGTGACACCTACTACTGAGTTGTACAGGTGTTCTTGGTGAGTTATTTATTTCTTGTTACCTCCACCAAGGACTTCATGGTTTCCACCTTGTCTGTTTGTTTGTTTGATATCACCAGGATTACGCAAAAGTTACTTAACAGGTTTCTACAAAACTTGGTGGAAGGATGCGACATGGGCTAAGAAAGCACCCACTCAATTTTAGATATTATGGATCTGGACAAAGAGGCAAAGCCAGTCTAGTTTCCTCCTCTTTCTCGGGGGATCTTGATGGAAAAAAATTAGGCATATTTAGGGGATTGATATCTATGATTACATCTTGGTGCAGCTTGATTAAACAGGGTTTCTGCAGGTTTTAATAAGTTAAATTTAAAAAAAGAAAGTAATTTGTGGAACAGACTCCCCATAACTGAAGATGAGGTGAAGCAGCCTAAATAATGACCCTAAATAGCTTATTTTATTGTTTTATTTTAACATATCTAAACCTTTCACTGCTCTGCCTTGGTTGAGGTATGTGCTCTTCTGAGTGCCATTTTAGTTGATGATGGACTGATGAGGACAGACATGAGACAATAATTTTGAGTTTTACAAGTTTTCTGACTGAGTAATTTTTCTTTTGCTCGGTCCAATTTAAGTCAAATGAAAAGCAAATTTCAAAACCTACAGACATTATTAGCCAATTTCAGTCAACATCTGTGAATCTACACAAGAAAAGACACGCAGTAGTATGAAATGTGAGCACAGATCATGCATGATGATGCTGAAAGGTGTTGCACTGACATTTTGGATGTTCCATGCTCGAACTGTACCATCAGTGGAGCCGCTGCAGACTGTGGCGCTGCTGCTCCAGAGCTCAGGATGTTGGGCTGAGTTCCCCTGCAGGTACACCAGCCCTACCACCCTGCCTGATGGGCAAGGCACATGTTAGACCCAAAGAAACAGGATGAGAAACATTATGGAAGGGGATTCCAGAGACAAAATCAGGTCCACATAACGTAAATCTTTAAATTTTAAGGTGAACACAAATATTATGGTTAGGGTTAGGTTAAGGTAACATTTAAGTTAAGGTTAATTTTACTAAATCGTGCAATTATTCATTTCTTAAACTGCAGTGTTATTTTCACTCTTCTATTTCCTATTTTATCAATTTATTTTTTAATCCGTATTTAGCTCCTTTGTAACATAATATATATTTTGTAATGCTTCTTTTTTTGTATTTTTTTATGTATTTTTACAATTTGTCGTGATGCCTTTTATATTCTATTCTATGTAAAGCACTTTGAATTGCCTTGTTGAAATGTGCTACAAATAAACGTGCCTTGCCTTAAGGTTAGGGTGAGGGTTAGGTTTAGGATCAGGTTAAGGTTAAGGTTAAGGTAAAGGTAAGAGATAGGCAAGTAGTAACTATGTGTGTGTGTGTGTGTGTGTGTGTGTGTGTGTGTGTGTGTGTGTGTGTGTGTGTGTGTGTGTGTGTATACCTGTGTGTCCTCTGAGGCTTTTGCAGCTGTAACCTCCTGACCGTCCTTGCGTCATCTCCTCCTCTAGGTGGCGGCGTCGCAGGAAGTAGGTCTTCCAGGAGTGATTGACCTGTTTACTGCCCAACACGGTGAGGTTACAGAAGGTCCAGCGCTGCAGACACAACCTCCTGCAGGGAAGACACACAATTATTGTTGACGTTCACACAACAACAATCGTTCTTTACAAGTTGTGCAGACAGAGGAGTGAGATAAAGATTGAAAACAGCTCACCTCCATAACCACGGAGTGTCCGCAGCTTCGTGCCAGTCCTGGAGAACCACAGGGAACGTGTCAGAATTATTTCAACAACAACAAACACTGTTATCTCGACTACTTCCGCGTGTTGGTCACTTACCTTACACACATGCGAAGCGATGATCAAATCCTCCTCGGTTAGGAATGTGTAAATATGAATAAGGCAATCCCCAATCAGGTATGGGTGATGAGGATCCATACTGAAATCAATAATCTAATAGACCTCTTCATCAACAATCTCCATGAGGGGCACGGTAAGCACCAAGTTTTGACAAGCTACGGAAAGCGCACAGGGTCAAACGTGAAGTGGGTTGGTGAGTATTTGTGCCTGTAATATCCGGGTTCTGCCACTAGATGTCGCCATAATAAAAGGAAGGTGGCGCCGGATGGAGGCGCAACGCGTGGTAGCGCGCACCAGGTGCACTGGAACCACGAGAAGTGATGTTATATATATTATATATATTATAAGACATAAATGCAATGTATGTAATCAATGTTTATCAATTTCAGAATAAAGTGATTTAATTATACGAGTGAGTGGAGAAATATTTGAAGAGCACGAGTCTGGGAATCATTCTAATAATGAGGGAAGGATTCTTAAAAGAAAACAATCCTACTTTCTTTGTTTAAATATTATTTCTGGAGGTTTTTGTGGTTTGTGGTGAATCTTTAGAGTAAGAGGAGACATTTCTGGATAAATCTAGAAAAGTAAACCTGGAAACACGTGCGTAAAATGTAAACTTATATTGGAACATCCAACTGAGCCCTGACCCACTTAATAACCAGATAAATAACCATCTCAATCAGTCAAGGTGTGTGTGTGTGTGTGTGTGTGTGTGTGTGTGTGTGTGTGTGTGCGTGTGCGTGTGTGTGTGTGTGTGTGTGTGTTGCTGAGATATTCAGCCCTGGCGGGATTCTTCTTCTTCAGCAGGGCCCCATGCATGTCTCCTGAGAACACGCCCCAGATAGATGAGGCAGATATATAACCAGGACCTGCGGGTTTGCAGAGGAACTGTGAGAACGAGATAATCGCACTTGTTCACCCCACGGGTTACCTGCGACTGTGACAGCCTCGCAATGACAAGAGGGCCCAGTGGAAGGGGGGCAAGTGACGGGAGTTTGGATGACACCCCTGTAGCCGGCAGCTTGTGAAAGTTCCCGGGGGTTGTACCGCGATAGTTTTGTTGTTTTTTCCCCCCCTGATGCTTTCCGTGCTTCTGGAGTTCCGTTGGACTTACCTGTGACACGACCGGAGAACGAGCGCTACGCGTAGGTTAATCAACAGCTCTGCAGATCGGTGCATGAGACCCGGAGCGCAGCCGCAATGAGTCGGAGAACACGACGCTGGATTCTAAGAGTTTTACTTTGTCTGGGAATTGTTTATTTGAAAATTGGGTGAGTTGCCTTCACTCGACTTCTTCTGCCCGTGAGCTTGTTACGTTGTCTTCCCGAACTGAAGATAATAACACGTATCTGTTGCTGCTCCTTCTAAAAAATAATCGCAGATTATATCCTGTATTTCCTCAGTCGATGTTAAATATGACAAATACAAAGTTTAGCGACGTGCGTAAAGTTGGGGATATGTGCGTAAAGGTCTCAGTTCCCGTATACCTATGGTAACTGCGTGATTATTAAATGACGACGTTTCCTTTATTATAACCTTTGTGTTTTGTGTTAATCTGTTTTAAGATAAGATAAGATAAGATAAGATAAGATAAGATAAGATAAGAAGTCCTGTATTAGTCACGCAATGGGGAAATTTGCTAATTAAACGTATCTGAAACTTTATTGCAGCCTGCAATTTGGAAAACTGTGCACTTTAACCAGACATGTTTATCTCCTGTAAAGTGAAACACCCATAGGATATATTTTAATGTTAAAATAAAATGATCCAAACCAAACCATCCATTTGAACGGGGAAATATTGATTGTGTTGATTGTATTTATCAAAACCAAAACGTGCAAATACATTCGCGTATCAGAGGAAATTAGAAATTGTCGGTGGGTCATTTTCCTTAGTCCTATCCATCTTCCATTCACAGTGGCTTCACGTCCGTGGTGGCCCTAGGTGCGAGCATAATCTGTAACAAGATCCCCGGTTTGGCTCCCAGACAACGGATTATCTGCCAGAGTCGCCCCGATGCCATTATCGTCATCGGAGAGGGAGCCCAAATGGGCATCAACGAGTGTCAGTTTCAGTTCAAAAACGGGCGCTGGAACTGCTCTGCGCTTGGAGAGAGGACAGTCTTCGGAAAAGAGTTGAAAGTGGGTATGTTGCTGTCTGTTAATGTTTGTTTACAGTTTGAAATGTTTTTTTCTGACATCAGTAGGCTCAACACATTTTGTCTATCAACCTCATAATTCCGTGCGTATTTGTGCGCATTGTGCGTAAAACCCTTGGTTTCTTTCGCCATTCTCCTTGAAAACGGTTTGTATTTACAAACACAAAGCCAAAGTAAATTGAAGGATTGAAATATATTTAGGGTTTCAATAATTGAAGTTGAAATAGGACCTGATGCTCGAGAAAAATAAAACAAATACAAAGGATTTGTTTGTAAATACATACATTTTTCTCCAGTCTCACGAAACGAATTATATATCCGATCCCCCTCTGCAGTCAAGATCAGTCCTCAACTTCCTCTGCACATACACGATCATCTACTTTGTATCACTGCATCCCAGTATATAGGGACCATCCCATATAGAACCAGTGTCATTTACATCAGGCCTAGTTTTCCTCCTGACTTTTCTTTGAGCGGGGCTTTTCTGAGGATGTGTAAAAGGTATCTGAAGCCAGTGCTGTAACAGAGCTCTTGTGAATGTTGGCAGCCTTTCTTTTCAGCCCAACAGAGCCTCTGGAGACACATTTTCACTGGTCTTTATCCTGTCTAGTGATGGGTGCTGTGGCTCCCACTGTAGGGACGTCGATCTTACCACGGGTATAAGTTACAGTGAGGGGGAAAGACAAGGGGAGAGCACAACTTGAAAGTATAAAATTAAAGCAACAAATCAGTATTCCTGCTGAAACAAAAGTCTCATGACACGTGACAAACCAAACCTGAAATCGTGGCAGGAATTTTGCGGCTCATTTGTCTTCTACTCAGTGATAAGTTGGACGCAAGACTGTCAAATATTCAGGGTATAAGAATATTTTCTGCAATGACACCTGAAGGCTACATTATAGGGAGTTTTAATACTTTTTGTTATTGAAATATACCAAAACCTCCAAACAGGCTCTATTTACTCTATTACACAATGGTCAGTAGCTTGGACCAGATGTTTGGGATCTCGCACGCCGCTATTGGGAAGAAAGGATTATCTCCTCATAGTGTTGAAATGAAAACAGTGGTGTTCGACAATCTGTTCCTTTATGAATGAGTAGTTCTAACCCATCAAGAGACTGTGTTTCCAAGAGGGGAGTTTAAGTCTATGGCCTGGACAGCCATACCGAATAGATTGGTTTCACCGCTCAGATTAGCGTAGAGGGCTAAAAGGTTGTAAATGAATGCCATTGTTGATGCCCATTCTGCATCAGCTGCTGCTTGTGATTGTTCTCGGAGCAAAGCGAGGGATGACCAGTGAACTGACATAATGCTTATGAGCAACGCGAGGTGCGTTGGCGCTGAGCCGTTTTTGGATTTTAGGCTTCAGCTGAGTTTGCACTTGAGCGTTGCGGTTGCACTAAGCTGCGAGACGGACCAGGTCCATATAAAGATCGTGCGTATAGCGAGGTCCCTGACACTGTGGAGATGAAGGAGAAGCAGACGTGGCAGAAGAACAGTGAACCGGCACTCCCAGTTCAACTTATACATGCTTCTGACTCTCTCTCTCTTTTTAATATCGTACACCTCTCGTTAAGGTTGTGAAGAATTCACACCGTCTCTTGCAGTGAACTCATGCACTCAGAACTGAAAGGGAAAAATTAACAACGGTGCAGTCAGAACGGACACACCTTCTTTTTTGGCTCGGAGCCCATTGACTCTATAAAAACGTCCACATAATTGATGCCTCAATATGAGTAGATTTTTTTTTCAATGGCAAGGGCACAGATCCAAGATGTTTATTAAAAACACGATAGCTTGACATCGTGAAGCACGGTTGGCACGAGGAAGCACGAAGAAGACACGATGTTTGTTTTGAACAAACAGGGACAAGAGGAGTTTGTTTACACGTAAATACAGCGTGATTTCCTGTTTGTGCGATAAAGACTCACAGATCAGAGAATGAAAACATGCTACTTGGTGATTATGTTCGTGAACACGCACATTTATTTGGCCGTGGGCTGTTTTGACAGAGTATTAGAAGGAAAAAGTGTTGCCTTGTTTACATAGGATCTGTCTATGAGTCTTGGCAGATTAACCATTACTCATTTGTCGATATTTCCGCATGTGTGTAAATGATTTATGAGCCGGACTTGGGTGAGATAACGGCAGAATGAAGATTCTGATGTCAGTGCCTTATGCGTTTACACAGAATGGGACAGTTTTCTGAGCGGATCAATAGCCCTTCCTTGCCGACAACCCTCGTATTCATGCCGCTTTGTTGACTGTACCGCCAGCAGCCATTTTAGTTCACGGGCAGGACAGTTTCCAGGTCAGGTTTCAAAACACTGCAGGCCTTGAGTGAAGTGTCAGTGAGGCCGTGATGTAAGCACATATACTATTAATAATTAAACAACTTTTCCTATTTGAAAATCCTCTTGTATTTTCCTCATACTGGACATTCACAAAATCGAAATCTAAACATGCTACTTTTTATTCATCACCCCTTTTTTTTTTCCTGCTCCCCTACAGGAAGCAAAGAGGCTGCGTTCACCTACGCCATCATCGCAGCAGGAGTGGCCCATGCCATCACTGCGGCCTGCACACAGGGTAACCTGAGTGACTGCAGCTGTGACAAGGAGAAGCAGGGTTTCTACAGCAAAGACCAGGGCTGGAAGTGGGGAGGCTGCTCGGCGGACATCAGCTACGGCCTGGGCTTCTCCAAAGTGTTTATCGATGCTCGGGAGGTCAAACAGAACGCAAGGACGCTCATGAACCTCCACAATAATGAGGTTGGACGCAAGGTAAGTGATGAACAACAGGGTTATGTGTCTTTATTCAGGATATTAACTTTAAAAAAGTTGTGAATGTGTTGTCTTATCCAGTCTCAAGAAAAAAAGGGACGTTGAACCACGGGTTAACTAGTCTGTGGCTGATCTAAGCTCCTGTTAACGGCCTCTACCGGGCCGTGGCGTGGGTGAACCTTGCCAAGGATCTGGGCAAAGGGGCCGAGATGAAACAAGCAGCGGAATAAAGGGCTGCTTTTAGGCGAAGAGCTGTCTAAGTGGCAGGGTTTGATTACAACCCAGATCTCTGGTCTGAAAACAGATTGACGCTGCACAAAAAGGCATTAGCCCCGTCCCCCACATGCTTTGCACCACTGCGACAGCACACAGTTTCCTTTATACCGATCCCCACCCACAATTTCTCTAATATCATAAACCCACATCAGGTGCAATGTGCTTGTACATGCACCTGATGGCCGTTTGCTGTTTGGATACTGGGTTGGATCGTCATTGAGAAGGCTAGTGTGTGTCTTCTGCTGTTGTAGAGGAGTTCAGTTACCTGCAGTCAACCATAACAGCTCTAATAAATAGGTTTAATGAAATCATTAGCAATAAGTTCCAAATAGGATCTTTACAAAGTATAAATTTGGTATTTTATATATCATGTTATTGTGAATGCTCACTGACAGCCTGTAATAAAGTAAAACGTTTTAAGGAAAAGTTACAAAGGGCATCACAACATACATCAAAAACAAAATATAAAGACGTCAAATAGACCCAACAGTCCCTTTATGAACACTTAAATTCACCAGATCAAAAAAATGTTGGGATCCACCCCAAATTACACACACTCATGAACATCACTCCCCTAAGTATCCCTGATTTATTTCAGGATCAAAGAATGGTTCTCTGAGAAGTCAACTAAAATGGTGGAAAACGCCCTATTCCACTCGTGATGCGAATCTGCTCCAAAATTAAATGAATTCTTCCCTGACCCATACCGCAGCCTTCCACCAAGTTTCATGCTAATCCAACCTGTAGTTTTTGCGTAATCCTGATAAATAACAGACAAAAACATAACCTCCTTAGTGGAGGTAGGAAACAGTTTGAATTAAATCGTCAGAAATAAACTAAAAACTGGATCTTTATCATGTTTTACTTTGGTATTGTATACACCATGTTATTCTCACTGCCTGACATAAATAAAAGAGACATTACAACATAAAACAGTAAGAAAACACCTGTATAAATATGTCTAATTCATCAGGAAATTATATTTTCATGATTTGCTCCTGGCCTGCTCATTCGATTGCATCCCTGCCTGCAGAAGACTGCAAAGTGACAAAGAGACTCCAGTGAGTCTAGAGGTTAGAGATCGAAGGGGGTAATGTGCCAAAACAGCTAAAGTGAGGCCGGAGTTAGTGAAGAATAAAGAAGCAGCTTTGCCCGTGTTAACTCATATCCCCTCTCTCCACCGCGCCGTGCCAAAACAGCCTCATTCACAAAACCAACATGTCCAGCAGTGGCTGAAAAGCCCCCTCGCACACAATTGTGCAGAGAAGATCATTTTCTGTGAGCATTTCAGGCCCATGAATTCAAATTGGCTTATCTGGACAGCTAAATTGCCTCTCAGGGAAAAGTGTATACTTGTGGATTCAAACTTTTGAGCACTTCTTCCCTCTGTCCCCTTTCTCTCTGCTGATAAATAGACTCTCTGTTTTGATAGTCAGCCCCCTCTCCGCCTTTATTTATGCTAATCAAAAGCAGTGACACTGAGCAGGAGCGCCGTTCACAGCTCCCCGGTCGAAGACGTCGGGACAAAGGCTGTCACAAGTGTTGGTCACAGAACAACTGATGGATTAGGGAGTAGCAGCCAGGAGGTTTTATGAAGTGGTTTGCTTTGGGAAAAGTTGTTTTTCGCTCCTTGTTCTCATGTCTGCATTTGGGTTTATAGTTACAGTTTACTTGCCAAGAACTCGGGGGCATAAATCTCCTGTCGGTGGCCGTAGGAGAACATATCGCATACCAAACGCCGAGAGTTTTAGCGAAAGGAAATCGCAATTGACCTTGTTGCTAACGAAAAATTCCAGTTTCAGTCAGTGGCACTTCTCATTGTCATCAGTTCAGGGTTTAACAGTAATCCCAGTCACTCGACGCCTTGTACAATCGCTCTTGACATTTGTGTGTTGTGTGTGGTAACTACACACACAGAGCCTGAAATCCGATACATTATTTTGGCTTCTGTGTGTACGGTATCACACTGCTATATAGTGGCGCTGTGTTTAATCCACGACCGCAGCGTGTTTGTCAGTCACGTTGTTATTAAGCTACACGTCTGTCACTTACCTTGAAGTGCACGGGTTGAAATGTGGATTCAGGTTGTAGAAACACGTACAGAAACAAAATAAATATTAATTATCTTCCTTTGAGGGAGGAAGCAGTGAAATCATAACCTACATAATACTTGGTTTTAATAGTATGGCTGCTATTATCCCTTCATGAGAGAGTGACTATCACTCATCACTGTAATGTGTTTTTACAGTTGCCAGTTGTTACTACACCTCTAAGTTGTTTTCTGTTTGTCTAGGTCCTGGAGAAGAACATGCGACTGGAATGCAAGTGTCATGGTGTCTCAGGCTCCTGCACCACCAAAACCTGCTGGACTACACTTCCCAAGTTCCGCGAGCTTGGCTACATTCTCAAGGAGAAGTATGCCCACGCCGTGCACGTGGAGACGGTGAAAGCCAGCCGCAACAAGCGCCCTAAATTCCTGAAGATCAAGAAGCCTTACTCTTACCGGAAGCCCATGGATTCAGACCTGGTGTACATAGACAGGTCGCCCAACTACTGTGAGGCGGACCCCGTCACGGGGAGCCTGGGCACGCAGGGCCGGGTGTGCAACAAGACTATGATGCAGCACATCAGCGGCTGCGACCTCATGTGCTGCGGGCGGGGATACAACACACACCAGTACTCGCGCGTGTGGCAGTGCAACTGCAAGTTCCTGTGGTGCTGCTACGTCAAGTGCAACACCTGCAGCGAGAGGACAGAGGTGTACACGTGCAAATGAGAATATTTATCGGAAAGGTGTGTCTGTGGGTGTTGTGTGTGTGCGTGTGTGTGTTTGGGAGCGTGCGTGTTCATGTCTTTGTGATGTCACGGACAAACTGGAACTGTCGAACTTAACGAGGAGGCTGTGATCGCAGCCTGTTCGTACGTCACGAGGAACTACTGCACCGTGCAGGCAGTAAGCGGAGGAAGGGGGGCGTCGCGATTCTTTTGCACACAAAGCTCTTCACCCCTCTTCTTGGATTGTTGTCGGTCGGAGGGGGGGGGGTGACTGTTAAAGGACAGAAACTGAACTGTGACATACGGGACCGGGTGACCACAGCGTGAGTCAAAAGGTCAAGACTTTAAGCTATGTGGACGTGTACTGACATTTCGACTTGGCCGATGCAAATGAATTACGGCGGATGTGATTGCTGGGCGGAGCACGTCGCTGTAGTTCTCGCTCCCTGTGCACGGGTGAAATGACACAGCCATTTGGAATATTTAACATACTGTATTTAGAGAATGAAAATGATTAATATTAATTTATTCTATAAAGAAAACTACTGATTTTTTTTTGTGTCCATTTTGGATCAAAAGTAACTAAATGTTGGGAGGTTTTAGTTTATTAAAGCAATCGACCCCTTTGTCTGCGGTTGATACACTGGATTGGAATCTGCCTGGAATAACTTGTAGAATAACGTTGTTCCACATGAAACTGCTGTAGGCTGCTCACACTGACCCTCTGACCTTCTCATGAGTTTGTCTTCCCTCTGTTTGCTGCTAGTCTAGAGAATCCCACTTGTCGAGGTAGAAGGCCGCATACGCTCTACTGACCGTCTTCAATGGCATTGCTCACTTCAAGCTGATTTAGCTTAACTGGACTTATTCACTGATCAAAAAGATGGGCACATTCTCCACTTTTGGTAAATATTGGTTAATAGAGTTTATTTTGTAAAAGCCTATTTTTATATGAATGTCTTATTTATATCTTTTTTGCATATTCAATGTCGAGCTCTGATTCCCGACACCTGTTTTGAAACCTTTGTGAGAAAAAAAGCTGATGTATGTAAGTTGGCCCCTTGCTGTCACTGCCATAGTTGTGTATTGTAAGTGATAGAAACTGATTATATGTGTCTGTGTTCAACATGTCTGTGTTTACTGCATTTCATGACTACTACTGATGGAATACAGGAGCAGAATAACACTAACAAGACGTGGATTCCATTATTGCTTCTGCATACATCCACATCACGAACAAAAGCACAAGTGGCGATGACTTATTCCATTATTAGAAAGATTTAAAAAAAAACGAAAACCCATGGAGAGTATTTAGTTTTGTGAGAGCTCTGCAAGAATAATGCAAGAATGCTGGTATTTTCTTTCTTTATTTTATTATTTCTTTATATAATCAACCACTGCAGTGGAGTTATTAAACATTTATGACATAAATGACCTAAATTGCCCTTTAAATACGAATTTGTGATTATCAGGCACCTGTGAAGTGTCATAAATGAAAGATAAATGTTATTTAGTATTAAATGGTCATCGTGAAGATAAATCACGTCTCAATGGGTTTATCCCACACGTACAATGTGTCTCGTACCCGGCCACAGAAAGAGGTCCGTTCTTTGGGAAGGGGAAAGTTATTCAGGCTTAATTGAGGCCCGTCTCGCAGACTGGGGAGCAGTTGAATGTGTCCGAGGAGAAATAGTGTTTGTGGTCTAATGGTAGGGTACCAGTGTAATTGATGAGACTGGCCGGGCAGACTGTCACGGTGATGACTTGCTCAGTCGGGGGAGTGGGAGCTGTCAGCTGATAGATGACTCGCACATCTGCTTCATTCACTCCTGGGCCACTAGTTGCTACAACAACTCCAGCGCAGCAGAGAAAATGCGGGGCAGTCTCCAAGAGAGGCCGGCCAACGTGTCAGGGAAATGTTAACGATGCTGAAGCCCACGGTCGTTACGGATTCCGCTCTCATCGGCCTGGAAGTGCAGTCAGGAGACGGGCCCGGAGGTGTTGACGGAAAACCTGCTCCCAATAATCTCCTGGGATTGACAAATGTGGCCTGTAAAGTTTTCACCTGTGCTGCACTTTACAACATTTCCATGCTGGGTTTTTCCTGGTAAAAGACCTTTTTTTAAAAGAACGACCTATTGAAGAAGCTGAATCACACGAGAATTCAGGTTTAATTTACAGTAGATTAGCCGTATCATGTGTCATTGGCTGAGATAATCTGCCCAGAATAAAGAGAAAAGGGCGTGAGGGGGATAATAATAGAGGCTTGTCTCTGTCTGACAAAAGCTTTCAGCTTTCATAATATTGATACAAAAGACTCTCACATAAGAAAAGGCAGCTGCTCCAAAAGCTCGGGTTAAACCTAAACTAGGGTTTTGTGTGTGAGAAACACACCACAGTGTCTCGTGAACAAAACACATTCACTTCAGAGTCACTCATTTTGTGTGTGTTACCTTGTTTTCACTTGAAACATGTGAATGACAAAATACCAGGGTTGTGTGGACGCCTTTAGCATTGTGTTGTTAAGTAACAAGGATTCACAAGGTGGATCAATCACCAATACTTACACCATTAAACTTCTGATACTGATATTTATATGATAACATGTTTAAAACTATAACGACACTCAGTAAAGCACATTGTCTGGATCCGATATTTAATAGGTCCTTTCTTGGACCCTGTACCATTCTTCCATCGGGTTTCGTGGAAATCTGTTCTGTAGTCTTTGCGTAATCCTGCTGGCAAATAAATTAACAAACCAAACAACCTCCGCCAAAGATATCAGTTCCCTCAATAAAAACAACAACCAACCAACCAACTCAACCCAACCGTCACCTTAAATCAATCAAGCTGCACCAAATTGAACACACTCGTAAATATCAGTTACCGTAATATCCATGAAATATTCCCTGGGAAATCTCAATAACAAACGTCTCGCATTGTTTGTGCCAGAATTGAATTGGTTCTCTCTTGGCCGATTTCCCATCCTTCCACCGAGTTTCATGGGAAACCATTCTGTAGTTCTTGCGTAATCCTACTGGCAAATAAATTAACAAGTACGCAAACCAACCAACCAACAAACAAACTAGATACTCATGGAGCAAACACCTCCACCAAAGATACCAGAATCCTATTCTGCCCAGTTTTTTTCACCACGATTAACAAATTATTCAGTTGGGAATTGTTGGAAATGTCAAAAATGCCCTGAAAAATCCAGAAAAAAAAGTCTTGTGCAAATCCATTCAGTAGATTTTGCATAAAACCTACTGACAAACCAGAATATCAAGTGGTAGAGTGGATTCCCTCTAAATCAATCAAGCTGCCCCATAGTGCAAACACTCATAGATGTCAGTTCACTCAATTTGCTTTTGACTTTTTTTTTACAATATCTATGAATTATTTCCTGGGATATCAGTGACAATTTCAGATCTGAATCCTCTTCTGGAGCCGCACTGAGATTTGATGGATTCTCCCCTGACCCATAACCACATCCTTCTCTCAGGTTTCGTAAAAAAGTTTCGTGTTCAATTGTTTTTGCATAATCCTGCGTACAAACCAACCAACCGACAAACCAACAAACAAACAAACAAACAGACAGACAGGAGCGAAACAAAATCTTCTGTGGGGGTTTAAATCAAATCCGCAGATTGGCCGCTGTCTCAGGATAATCCACCTGCAGTGTTCTCCAGTCAGGTGCAGAAAACACCTCCCCACACAAAGGCCACAGTCACTTCATCTCCATTGAGTCACAAGCACAAAATACCACCTTCTTTGATATCGCAGCCTAAGTCAGACACCCTGCAGGATCACTGCAGTGCTAATTATACTCTTAGCCGTGTTTCTCCGTAAACAGGAGCAGGCCCATGCCAAGATGTACAGGGGTGTAATATCCATGTTGCTCTGAAGTGGGGTTGCAGTGCCCTTTGGAGTTTTGTTTATAAACACACACACACACACACACACATGCACACACACACACACGTACACACGTACACACACGCACGCACGCACGCACGCACGCGCTCTCACCCATCACCCGTGGTGGTTGGAAATTGATGGTAGCTGCAGCAGATTTATGGTTGGTAGTCTGGCTCCCTCCCTCTGTTATTGCTGGAGGCCTGCCACAGCTTCCCTATCTGCGCTCATGACCTGTTACATCAGGGCAGCCCAGCAGTGAGCCCCAGCCAGCAATTAGTGTCACAGCCGGCAACGAGTCTTTTAAAACATATTTAAGCAAGACCCATCCTGCTTTCTGTTTTATCATTAGATTGGCCTGTCAGTGGCCAGATTTATGGACGGAATTAAAAGTCTACCCGGTGATCCCGAAGTTTGTCAAGACCAGAGATTTACGTCAACCTAATTTTAAGATCGTCTAACTAGAAACACCTTAGAGGTGCAGTAACTAGAAAATAGGCCACCAATGAAGAGGGAAATGACTCATAATTTCAGAGTTAAGAGTTGATAAATCATATCTTTTACGGGGCCGTCATGAGCACAATGCTCCGCGTGTGTGGACGATTGCGTTTCAAGCGCTTCCAACGTTTCACTCAAACAAGTGGACGGCACTTAAGACAATAATTTGAAGGAGGAGGATTGAGAAAATGTGCTCTCCAGGTTTTCTCTACCGTTCGCTCCCTTCTGACCATAAATCTTCTGACACATGATTATGTCAGTCATACTTTTGTTTTTCCTCTGGTTGGGACATGCACAAGCACCTGAGCACTGCGCAGTAAATTGCAGAGCACAAGGTTGTCTTTATGTGATTCCAGAGATACTGTATGGGCGCAGAGCTCATTCATGCACTCTCTTAACCGCACGCCGCTTGAGATGGAAGCCAGAGATAGCCGACAACATCCACTCCCCGCAAGAGAGAGAGAGATCCACGACTGGTTGGCCCTCACAGGGTCTATCTGACTTCCCATGGTCTATCTGATTTTGCAGGTAAACACAGTGGTCAAATAGCTTCCAGGCATTGTCAGGGGGCATTAAGTTAAGAACCCAGGCTCTCTGGGGGTATTTTGAAGGAGCCATTTACCGTGGTTTGAATGAACATACCCGTCCACTTAACCTGCCTTTGAAAGCTCTGGAAATATGTAATCATGGCGACGGCATCTGGGAAATGGGGTAAAGAGAGCTTTGAGTGAGTCAGTTAAAAGCGGCTTTTGATGGCGCGTAGTGTACTTCAAATGATCTGAGAAGCACATATGATACTTTTCCCTGTTTTTGGAGTGGTTTGGAACAGGGCTATGGAGGGCCCTCATACCTGTCCCCCCCCCCATACATACACACACACACACACACACACACCAGCCCTTCCACAGTAGACGTCACCTGAGCTAAGCTTACTGTAATCCTCCGACGTCTCGGGCGTCCTGACACGGGATGTTTTGAACAAAAACACCAAACTCACTACAACCCCGTAAGACTCCGAGACGCTTTGGAAACATTGATCTTCCTCCTCCAGTGTCGTCACAGACAGTTTTTTTTAATCTGTCACAGCTTCTCCTCGATCCTATGAGGAGTTGACATCTTCCCTCCTCGAATCGATCGCTCCTCGTTGGTTTGACACACGAGCGCAGGTTCATTATAAACCAGAGTCTCGTTTTTTAAAGCTGCACTCCTTGACTCCTTTTTCCTGATTACGAAACCTTTTCCCTTGCTCAGAGAATACTTAGAAGGAAACAGGGAACTGTGCCAAGTGTGTTTTTTTTCTTTCTATCCGTAGATTAGGCAATCAATTAATCAGTCAATGCCGACGCCTCACTTTTTAATTTCTGAGCCTGTCAACAGAGAAGGTGCACAAACAGGTTGGCGGGAAGTAAACATTCTGCGTGTACTTTACTGATGGTGTCATAGCTTCCAAGCTCCTGTCTCTTGGCTGAACAGTTCAGAGGGAGTTGCAATGAGTTCTCTCCTCTAGCATCTTGTAACCTGTCCAGACACGCTCCTAAATGTATCATTGCAGAAAGCCATGAAACAATTTGAGCTGATGCTGCCAGTTTAAATATCTAAACCGTGTGGTCAGAGCTATTATATCATTAATCTTCTCCCTCGCTCCGCTCATGCATTGACAAGATATGGAAACACCCTCACCTTCACCCCAGCGAGGTAAAAAGATACCTGAAAGTACCTTCTTTTGATATGTATCCCTCAGTGCTGGTGACAAAAGTGTTTTGAAGTCAGTGCCACATGCCTTTTCAATCATGCTATCTTCGTTTCATTTCCTGCTGCTGGACTGAAATGCATATTCCAGAAAGTAAAAGAAAGAAACAGACGCTTCTGTGACACCCGGTGAACGTGTTCTGCACATACACCGGAGTCTGGGCCACAAACGGGCCTTTGTATGCGGTTAATTGCGCACACACTTCATGACAATGATGTCATGAACTGTAATAACCACTTGTTTGAAGTTTTTATGTCTGTGGCTCCCTGTAAATAATAGCCAGTGTTGGCTGTAAACAAGGTAGCGGCCTCTGTGGAGATGTCTGACAGGTGGTATCTCAGGTCATTCTGTTCATTCCTCTCAACATATTTCATGTTTTCCATTCATTACTTTTTTCCCTGACAATGAATGCGCGTACACTATTAAATTCCTAAACCACATAAAAAGAAAGAAAGAAACTAAAAATGGAAACGGGCTGTGCACCGAATGACCTCGGAGTCCCGGAGGTCATTGAGTGACAGTGGTGGATGATCCTGCGGTTCAGCGCAGGGTCAGAGGTTTGTCTGTAGGGCAGGGGAGCACAGCTGGATGCCGAGCTTCAGTGATGGTAATGAGATAAAGAATAGGACAAAAGGGAAAGTGCATAAAGAGAGTGATGAAAGGCCAGAGAATCTCACTTTCACTCGCCTTTAATGATTTTACAGAGGCTTTCTACCTACAGTATACGTTGATTTATGGTTATTGTAATGTTATAGTGCTGTTGTTGTATTCACAATAGTGAAAACAGGCAATACAAATGACATTTTCTTTAGGGCTGGCCATTCATTAGTGATTGTCTTCCCCTGGCAGAGTTGAATCCAGAAAGAATGCCGAGTGGGCAGTGACTCCCGACACTGTGCCAGACAGTGACACACCCCCTGAAGGGTTTCGGGCTTTCTGGTTTCTTTGCTCTCTTGCAGGTTAATAACTACCCATCCGTGCACTGACAGTAGTTTCAGTAACACGGATCACAGAGCGTCGAGTTGTATCTTCCACAGGTGTCACGAGGGGCAGAGAGTAAACATGATCTGGACTATGATGTCACCTGTGAAGAGAGAACAAAAGCAGTTGGAGCATTGTCAGCTGGCACTGAAACCACAGTGATCGCTTCCATCATAAATCACCGCCCCTCCAAAGGATGGGTGTCTAGTGACGGGACGAGTCGACCGAACGGAGCAGCGTCTGCTCCGACAGAAACAGCACGGTGCTGAGAGGACACGGAGTGGAAGAATGAGGATGTTGACTCTTCCCAAATGTGTCAAATGACTTTTCCTCTTCTACAGGCAGCCTGATATTATTTGAGGCTGAAAAATGCAACTGGTGGATTCCAACGACGTCTGCTTTGTAATTTATTTGATGGAAAGGGGCAGACCGTGAATGTCTTTGTAGGTGATTTCCATTTATTCAGAAAAAAATGAGCCAAAGAACAAAATCCTCCAGTCCCCCCCCCCCTTTGACTTTAGCAGGTAAACATAACATAAAATACAAAATAACTAACATACGTGAAGTTGTAGGACCAAAATGTCACGTTCCTCTCTCATGCAGTACGAAAGGGGAGAGATGAACCCTTATAAAGACGGGTCCCCCAAACGAACTTTATCAAACCTTTCACATATTGACAATGGAAGCCAATAATTTTCAGGGTAATAGACTGATAATAATAAATATGACAAGGGAAGACTCAGTTACACATTAATGCTGTAGAATTGGCAAGGATGTACGCTGTGGTGGATACTGGGAGTGATTTTTAAAAGCTTTGGATGCGTATTGCGGAATTTTAGACCAAATACAGTGTACATTTTGCAGATAGCTCCTTAATGTAGTTAGTAGTTCCTAAATGTCACTAGCTGTGTCTGCTGTTTGTACGCAGGTATCACAGACTGTGGCATTCTGCTGTGACAGTAAACTGATGCTGTGAGAGCAGTTCACGTGAAAGAAAAAAAACTTTATAGCTGCAGGTAAAAACAAAACAATGAGCTGAAAGAAGACAAATGGCTCTTTTGTAGATTCATCGCTGCAAGAAACACCGTTCAAATTATGTGATTCTTTGTTCGTTGATGTTAAATATGAAATATTCAAACTGTCTAAAAGAAAACATGAATCAAAGTATTGGCCCAAATTACAGACATATTGGCAGGAGAGCTGCAGCTCTCACAAGATGAGTCTTGGGAGGCGATACCGTCCACAAGCACTGCAGCAGTCTTCAACAGGTGGCAAGCTTTCATAGGCCCCATTGGAAACGTGTTAGGACATCGAACAACGGCACTGCTGCACATGGCGGATGTACGCTGCCAGACTGTGAGGTCGTGAGGACTCTCAAGTTCAATGAGGTTCAGAGAATAATAATATCTTAGTTTTACATATATAAATCTGAGGTGCAGACAACCTGAGGGCACACGCATGCTAAAACAGACAGGACTCAATTATTTAACAAAGGCAAAGATAGTGTTTCTTGATGGATTTACGCATAAGATGAGCTGAGGGAGACTTATCATTACAGGGAACCTGTGCCGCAGGATATATGATCAAATGTGAGGGATGTTTGGTGAGTTGCAGTGGATATAAGGCCACTTCTGACTGTGTCCGTTTTCCAGTGAAAATGTTATTGATATTCAGGTGAGAGAATAATGGTCCAATGTTTTATAAGAGAGAATCAAATGCAACAGTCGCCCCCTACAGACAGAGAACAGAATGAAAAAGAGTCTCCTCTGCAGCCCCTGATGAGTGTATCACTGGATCACAACATTCATGTGTTCTCATAAAGTCAGACACCATTTCTCTGAGAAGACAGTCGCACAATGTGACACGTTCCTCAGGGCTGTAATGACAGGTTTATCTCGAAGAGAGACAGAGACAAACATTACCTCAGAGCTGCCTCCTCTGCTGCCGCTGCAGACTCGTACACCCCAAAGACAGCGTTCAGTTCATCGAGTCTGTCCCAGGGGAAATTCCTTCCTACCACTGTCCCTCTCTGAGCAGACTGGAGTTGTCAGTGTTGGGTCATACCATGATATATTCGTGTGTTTCAATAATGGAAAAATTCCACTATTGTGAACACATGCTCGAACAGCGAGGCTCAGAGCGGAGACACGTGCAGGTTTAAGCAGGGGACCAGACAAAGTGTAGATAAAGTCAAGAAAGACAAAACAAGTCGGTGGATCATCGAAGCCAAATAAAAAAAAATAAAAAACAGTAGCAGGAGATGATGGATGGAAGCAGTTTACGTCACACTGGTGCTGCTCAACCTGCCAATTTACTGTGGCGCGCCTATAAGAGCTCTTGGATGTGCCGACGAATTTGGCACAATGACTGAAAGTGAAACAAGTAAAATTACCCATTTGCTAATAGCAGCTGGTTATATGTACAGTACAATGTACGAGACTCGGTCCCTCCTTTCACAAGCTGCCTCAAAGCCAGTCAGGCAGGTTTTCTGTAATTACATGAAAAATGGCTTTGGTCCCTGCGGGGTTTTGGCCACATTTAAGAGACAGAAGAAATGTCTATACATATGTGTGTGTGTGTGTGTCTGAGTGTGTGTGTGTGTGTGTGTGTGTGTGTGTGTGTGTTTGTGTAAAATGTAAAAACACTGACACATAAGAGACAGTGAGGGGTTAGTGTGTACATGTGTGTGAATGATCAGCTCTCATGTGATCGTACCGGTTTCTGGTGCTGTGAGTTTTTACAGATAAGTAACAACAACAAAAAAACTAAAATGTTTAAAAACAACTACACCTGAGTTGTATACGTTGACTCGTATCCACTTTAAACCGTACGTGGCTTTGCTCATCTCTGCTTTAACGTCCAGGGCAAACGACTTATGCCAAAGGAAAAACTCACTGCTCGCCACCTAGCCAGTTTCCCTCATCTATTTGGTCAGGTCACTCTTAACGAATCACAATTACTCGTTGGCGTTTGCTTGCGTAACATCACTAAAACTTAAAAACATTACCTAATACGTGAAAATGATTTACGCTGCTTCAAACTTTGTTATTGTTTTGATCGAGAGACCCCCTGACGACCGAAGTTACCCATTGTTCGTTTAAAATTAATCCAACAAAGCCGTCCAATTGGCCGTCAGCGTTTCTTTGATATCAAGTACGCCACAGTCATCGAGTTTATAAAAATGACATCAGTGAAATCTCAATCAACAGATCTGTCAGCATGGATAAGACCAGCTGCACTCTTATACTAAGACTGTGTAAAAGGCTAAATGCCACTGCCTTTGAGCATCCTTGTGGTTTACTCTCAAAGTCTTTCATGATTGTGTTAAATTGTGTGAGATTCCTCACTAAATCCTGGTAATCAATCACAACCTTTCCAAAGCAGGCCTTGGGCGGCATCTTCAGGAAAAACCCTGCTGTTTGAAAGCCGTGGAGGAGATGTGGAAGATGACTGTGCACCCTCCTCTCCCGGATGGATTTATGATTCGCCTAAGTTGCATCAACAAAAATCAATATTTTTTGCCCCCGCACAAGCAACAGGCTAATTGAACTTCACAATGTGAGCTAACTAGGCTGATCCCCGGCCCCAAACAGATGCTGTCTGTGGTTTGATAGATTCGGGTGAGTGTGGGTGAAAGCCAGAATCTGTCTGGAGCTCAGAAGCCTGCCAGATGCTTCTATATCAACACCTCTTTTATCACCTGAAGAGAGTCCTCCTGCCAACTATGACAGTAATTCCATCTGAGAGGGCCACACTGACAGAGGTATCATCCCATCACGGATGAGTGGGATTGACTGAGCGCACGTTTACATTTTGTAACGTGCTCGCTGAGAACTCTCCCGGGGTAAGCGAGCACTGTCGGCCGATGTTTGGACTTCCTGAATTTATGCATTCAATAAAAAGAAGAGCAGCGCATTCCTCCAGAGTTCTGTGCCAACCTGCATAACTGTATTTGCACATGGAAGCTTCATTTCATGTGGAGGACAGCAGCAATAAATGGGCTGCCGTGATGGCAGGTTGATCCTCCCACGTCACACTCAGGAACACAATGATTTAAAATCAAAACTGCAGATGTGTGCTCCTAGAAGCAAAGGAAACAGCCAACAAACAAACGCCCTGGTGACTTTCCAGCATATAAACAGTTTATTTTTCTCGTCAACCGATCCTATAGCCACACTCAGAAGGTATAAGGTGCAAGGAACATGTAGCAGTGTGCTTTTAATAGCCTCAGGTGTTTGGGTTAGTTGTAAGGATGTGTCGAGTTGCAGGGATAAATGCCCATGCACACGGTCGATGGATTTGGCAGCAATTAATCTCACGCTAATAAAAATTCGATCCACACATTTATTTATTCCTCATTGTTTGTCCTCGTCTTCACCGGGGAAAGCAGCAGTGTTTGCAAGTGTCTTCAAGGCATTTCTCTTGACGTGTGCGTGTCATAACTTCCCCACACCAGGGGATTCCTGTCTGTTCTTGTGTGTTGGAAAATCTTTATTTTTAAAGGAGTTGACGATCTGGAGCAGGAAATGCTCGACTCGGCCCTGGAAACAGACCAAGTGGTGTTCTGAGTGAGATTGAGTCCATCGACGATGTAAGAAAACCAAACAGAGAAAAGACGTTTTAAAAAACCAATTGTGCCAAATTTTGTCTCTGGTTTTGAAAACTAAAAACAACTGAACTTTTTGAACTCTGCTGTTGCTCGGCTGAATCTATCATTATTCATTATGTTGGAGGAATTTCAACAATAACAGCTGGAAGGTTAATTTAATCCAGATCAGTTGAGTTTTAGTAGAAGGCTAATTCACACAAATCCGACCATGTTCACATTCACTTATACTATTTTTGGACTGTGTGTTTTTTTTACCGACAGTATTTTTGGGAACACACCTAAAACAAATCTGTCTCTCCCTTTTTTCCTCTTTCTTCTGAGCGCAACATGCCACAGCAGAGTCCACATCTGTATGACGATTGCACCTTGAAGAGGAAAAATGTCTTTTAAAATAACAAACACTTGAAGCCGGCTCATTACTGGGGTGACACCGTTTCTTTCCAAAGGCAAGCCTCGACTCTTCATCATCATTCTCCTCTGCCCGTTGCTCACTCGCAGAATATTTATTACCCTCACTGAAATCCACTTAACAGTGGACTGTATGCATTCCATTGTTGGTTGGCTGTGAGCGGTTCGAGAGGAATGCCTTGTGCCAGCTGAGGAGATGTCAGGTATGAAGCCAAGCCTCCACAGCTTTGGATCACGGATAGATGATGCCGATTAATTTGTGTTGTCCGTCCTCCCAAAAAGTGTAGCCAAAGAGTCTCAATTGCCCCCTGGTGGCCGGCTGCAGTACAGGTCGTAAATCCTGCATCCTCCATGTTGGTGCATGGGACATGGACAAAAGACAAAACTCAATAACTGTTTTTAATTTGAGGTATCATGCTTATGTTTATCCAAGTGAAGGTTTGCTTTTTATTAGTTATTAGATGTCATAAAAACAGGGTGAAATGTTGTAATTGACAGCTGAGATCAACTTACAATGGGGAAGATGGCAGCGTCCGTGTCCAGGATGTTTTGGCTTCATTTCTGGATAGTGGGAGGAAGTGGAGAAACATCTTTTATATACAAAAATGGACGACATTACTGCTCAGCAAATGGGAAGCCAAAGTGTCTCAATCGCCTCCTGGTGGCTGACTGCGGTTTTAGTTATAAGCTCTGCCTTCTCCATGTTATTGGATTGGACATACACCAAACTAAAAGTGATGAATGAATGTCCAAGTGCTTTTTTGTCTAGTAAGTTTTTTTTGTAGTTTCAGTTTTTTTGTTGATAGGGTTAGGGTTAGGGTTACCGTGGCTCTACACCAAGATAACTGTGGCTGCAACATTTTAGACGCAAGCCGGTGGCATCTATGTCCATGATACTTAAGTAACATTTTTGTGCGACTGAAGGAAGTAGAAGTACGACATCCACAGTTGTTAGAAGGCACCAATCTGTTTTCCAAAGTTCATCGTCCGTGTAATAGTTGTTGAGACTTTTCAACAACGTTAATCTTACGTTGAAGCTGGAGGAAAAGTCTTGATCCTCTGGTAACCATGAAAGTTTCAGATTTCTTGGCCTTCTTGAAAAAATTCTGTCAAGATATTTGGTCCAAAGCGCATCTACAGTATATAACTGAACAATCCATATTTGGTCAATACAGCAGTTTTTTTTCTCAACTTGCATTGTTGGTATAACCAGTCTGGGTGTGGACAGGGGGAACGCTACTTGCCTCAGGACCCCCGGGCTTCTAATCTGCCATCAAGTACAGGAGAGAGAAACGCAGCTGTCCTGACACTTTCTGTTCGCCTGTGTGCTCCGGGTTTAACGTTTAACTGCCTTTGAAGTTTTGATTAGGGTTTGGAGGATAAATAGCAACAAATCCAGTTGTTTCAGACCACAGAGATCTGCATTCTCATCATGCATCTTTGATATCATTTGAGTCATCAGCTCCTGTGGGAACAAGTCTGAAGATAACCCATTCAGGAAGCCCATATTAGAGTCAATGAGGCAGAGTAGAACAAAAACACAGAAAACACAGCCCTGCAGGTAAAAATACTCGTGTAAAGAGGAAGCTCGAAACTGGTTGAATAGACTGTCGTGCAAACGGGGAAAAGGCAGCGTCGACGAATTACACACATAATTGTATGCCATTGCACACAGAGCACAACTCAGCCAGAAGATTAGGCCCAAACTTTGGAAGATGAGAGATATTGATACTGTATTTCATCACCCAGACAGAACAGAGCTCCTTGTATCAGAGGTGACATACCTGACCGAGGTGTTGAGGGGGGTGGAAGATCCATTACCTCACACACAACAAGGTCACTTGATTTGAAAGGCGAGGACTAACACAGGATAACAAACAAAATGTCTGCGGAGCTGAAACTTCAAAGCTTGACTGAGATTGACGTACAGCAGATAGTCACAGTTGTATATCCAGGTTAAGACTCTCAGGAACCTTTTGGGGCCACCCAGAACTGTGTGTTTCCCCAAACAAATGTCATCAAGCTAGATAAGCACCAAGCCAAAATAAATACGACTGCGTCACCATGTTTTTCTTTTCTTGTTTCTTTTTTGATACAGAGCACCTCACGAAAACTCACTCAAAAGTCACAAAGCCTCTGTTGGTTTTTGTTTCAGCCCTTACCTTTCCATCCATCCATCGGGTTGTGGGAGGGGGGTGGAGCATATGTCAGCTGACATTGGGCGAGAGGAAGGGTACACACAGGCCAGGTCATCTGCATATCACAGGCCCAGTTAACACATAGACACAAACAATCATTGACTCATACATTCACAAACGATTTAGACTCATAGGGGAAAACCGGAGACATGAGAGGAACCCACGCACACACAATGAGACACTAACTCCACACAGGTAGACTGCTGCCAGGAAGGGATTCAAACTGGGCACCTTGTTACTGTGAAGTGACAGTGCTAAACACTGTACCACTGTGCCACATATTTACCTGTATCAACACTTTGTGTCAGGAACTGCACCACAGTTCTTTTGTCTCAAATAAAAACACTGATTCATTCATACCCATCAATGTCACGTATAGGAAAGGTGCTTACCTGAGTTTACCTTAGCTTAGCATAGCTTAGCACAAAGACTGGAAACAGTCTGGAACAGCTAGCCAGGGAAAGGTAAAGGTCTATCTGCACAGCTATAAACATGCACACACACACACACACACACACACACACACACACACACACGCAGTCACACAAATTACCTTACTTCTATCTTCTATCTAACCCTAACCCTAACCCCACCCCACCCCCTAACACTAACTCCTTACTGAGGACACTCATCGGCATAATGCATTTGCCAGCCCCTTACCCGAACCTTACCAATCACAACTAAATGCCTAACCCTAACCTAAACCTAACTCTAACCCTAAAACCAAGTCTTATTCATCAAACAAGCCTTTGAAAAAGTGAGGACAATGTCCTCATGTTCTCACTTTTCAAATATGTACCTCACTCCGTAAGGTCTATGCTCAAAATGATCCTCACTAATATATAAGTACAAGTAGACACACACACACACACACACACACACACTCTGCCTGCAGGTGGCAGAAGTCTGACAACTGTAGATGCTGTTACCTGGAGATGTTGGACACTGGCTCAGGTGTAAACGTTCCTTATCTCAGGTGAGCCAGGTTTGAGTGGAGCTGCAGGCCCAGAGCTGCAGGTCTGAAACTGCTCGCAGGGCAGCTCAGCAACTGGATGATACCGGTTTCCCATGCAGCTGTTTCACGTGTTTTGCATCAGTGAGACTATGTCCTATTTTCAGTTTGAGCCAAAACAACACTAAAGCAGTTTTTAACACTAACCTGCTTAAACCATCCTTAAAGTACGTGAACTGCAGCTTATTTCAGGTTTTATAAAAAACAACGTGATCGATGCTGAATAAGAAAGTCAAACGTTCCTGTGTGTTTCTGCTCGTCTAAGCCATCTGTTCTCTGGTCACTCACGATGTTCAGCATGTGAATATCGGTGCAATCAGGTGTTGTCAGGGTTCTGAGTATAGATATGCATCTGCAGGCTCAGGCCACAGTGCAGGGCTTCATTTCCACTGAATTGTTGGCTCAGAGCTGCCCTCTGTGTGCATACCTCTGCTTGTGCATGAGTCTCTGCACGTGTGTGTGTGTGTGGGGGGGTTCTTTGTGTTTGTGCGTGTTTTGCTTGCACCTTGCCTGCATTAAAACAGTTGCTGAATTTGAGAAGTTCAAGCAGAGAAACGATAGAAACGTCATAGTTCTCAACATTTCTACATTTTCCCTTGAGCAGCAGAAACTGTGTGAACTCAGCGTTGAAGGTAACTTTCCAGAAAGGTTTTTTTTTTTATAGTCAGGATTCTGATGGAGGAATGCCTCCTGTTCATCTCCGATTCAACTAAGTGCATAAAAAAGACGAGACCTCTCTTTTAAATCAGGCAGAAAGGAATGCACATGTACCCTCAGCTCGCCTTGGGCCCTTAGCTTGCACCAAACATGTTTTTGGAGAGCAGGGAAGGAGACGAATAGCACCTACTAGGGGCTCCCACATGCACGCAACTGTATCTCCATGGCCCACCTCCAAGTTCTTTGAGATTTTCATGATATCATCAACAAATGATCAACAACTTGCAAATAGCCTCGCTGGAAATGTGATAATCATAGGGTAATTTTAATTGACTGTGTAATTGCTGTAATGTTATTGTCATGCATTACCCCGTCATTAGTTATTCTCTTCGAAGATTCAATACTAATCTCACCAAGCGCTGATTCTCTTTTTCCCTGAGCTGACTTTATGATCCTATAATGAATCTGTCCTTTAATTTTAAAGTCAAAAGAAGAACTCCCTCTCCCAAGTGTTGTGTGTGGGAACACATGCAACGCAAGTGGAGGCACGAGAGTGACTCTGTGTTTCTGACATGTCAGCTCACCGCTTGTGCTTCGGCTGCGTTTGTCCGCACCCAAATCCTGACCTACCAAGACGATGCCCGCAAATGACACTTAACGCCGCCTTTTCTGGTGAACTCAGCCCGAACCGAAGCCTCCGCAGCTCGACAGACCCTCCTGCGAGAGCTGTAAGTGAGATAGAGGAGGCACTGTCACAGCTTTTAATGAGCCTTCACTCCTTAAGCTTTGCAGAGAGAAGAAAACAGACCTAATGAAAGACTATAATGAAATAAAGACTCAGGATTTCCAATTGAGAATTCCCTCTCTCATTAAAGACTCTCACACAAGATCCATTTTCCAAGCAACCTGATTCATCAAGGGGCATTCCACATTATCACTCAATTAAAAAGACTATTCATGTGAGTAGCGGTAATATTGAAAATAACAGGGATACAACTTTATACATCACGTCTTTTCTTGTGTTCTTAGCGCCAGATCGATGCTGCTGCCTCTTAACGAGCCCAGATTAAAGCCCAGATGACAAAGGTTGAAAAGCCTCTGCAGATTAGACCTAACCTCGATAGTGGCACCGTGGGGACAGCTAACGTAGAATTAAATGCAATTATGAAAAAATGCTTCCAACCCCGAGAGGTGTCTGCGAGCGAGGGAAACCAGAGAGGCTGTATTCATTTCACACAGCCCGGGGGCGCTGAGAGGATATGGCAGTCCTTTTCATATTGGCAGCTGTGTGATCAGACTAACAGCGCTCTTACAGCCGCACCGTGGCTGCAGGTCTGATCTAAACACCTCGCCAGATTCAAAGGCGACGCCGCGTCTCCAGTGCACTCGGGGCTCTTTCCACAAACACGGCTGAATTAGTGCTTCCATCAACCTCCCTCAGCACCGGCCTCCATTTTTCTGTCGGAAGACAAAAGATATGAAATTATGTTTTTCTGCTGTATCTTCCAGTAAAGGTGTGACATTTTACCGTGAGGACATCTGGTCGCTTTTAGATCGATAGTCTCCTCTATGCATTGTGGGAAATAACGTGACCACAGACACTGACAGTGAAAGGAGGTGCTTGCACGGCTGTAGCTTGAATCGCTCTGTGTCTTGTTGTGTTGATCACGGTTATCAGATGCATAGTAGATGACTGATAAGTGAGGTGTGGTGTTGTGTAAGTGTGTGTGTGTGTGTGTGTGTTTGTGTGTGTGTGTGTGTGTGTGTGTGTGTACGATCTGAATGACTGCACAACAAAGAGTCTGAATGGATTTAGTCAAAGCTCAAACGCTGATGCAGCTGCATTCCGGGAGGTTTATGATGTGAAACACCAAAGGAAAGGAAACAATGATCACATTCATGAGATGTCATTTTCTTCTAGTTTTATCTCAGGAATTTTTTCTGCGGTTTTTTTTCTTCTTCTTCATAACGTAATGTGTCCACCTTTATCCAGAGTAGAGCTTTGTTAGAAAGGCTTGGTTTGAAAACTTGACCTCATTCTCACTAATAAGGTGCAGGCAGGTTACCTGTGTGTGTATACTGTAGATATATAAATGTACTTGGTTGATTTCTCCCTCTGTTTTGCTTATTGTCACTTCACTTAAATTTTTAACCTCCCGTACGTACAGATTTGGATATAAATATTTGTTACCGTACAGTATATTCAAGGTCAACCCCAAAAAATATATATTTTGATCCGCAAAAATAAAATAACATTATCCAGATCTGCACCGAATCTTACCTGATCATAGACATTATTACTCTGCGCATGCCTGATTTTTTTCATAACGATCTCTGTATTAAATCTTGAGAAATTTACCAAGATCCGCACCAAAATCTGATCCATTCCACATGCTTCCACCAGGTTTCATCGAAATCTGTTTTGTGGTTTTTGCGTAATCTTTAAATCAAATAAACAAACAAAACGGCAAACAAATGGACAGGCGTGACAACGTAACTCCTTCACTGAGGTAATGTTCTCTCTGTCCTCACCTCGAGTTTTAAGACGTGTCGGTACGAGCTGATTTGGTGACATCAGAGGTTTGGAGGCCTATCGTGGTCAAGCGTGCAACTCACGCAAGTGTGATGTGGAAACGTCCTGTGTGAGTAAACTAAAAACGGACGCTCCAGTGAAGATGGAGACATGTAGCGTGCGGCAGTTAGATTTTTTAAATGGATTATGTTTCGTGGTCAGATTCCGTGTTCACCATCACCCTCCATCTGCAGCTCCTGTGCCAAGCTCTCAGCGGCCGTCACCCTGTAACAAGAGCTCTCATGTAAGCTCAGGTGAATGTAATTGTCATAAAGTGAGTCATCATTACACATGTTGGGTGCATCCACTCATCTCCTGGCTCCACTAGGGCTCTCAGATAAAGCACAGTCCATATTTGACCTAAACTCTCTCAACTCCTCTTCACCTCCCTCAGTCTCTCCGAGTCGCAGCCATCTCCTCCTCCACTTACACATTAGGAGCTCGAAACAAGGTCACATCATTACCCTAAAAAGATAGGTTGACATCAACACCAATAAGACCAAGAAAGTCCTCATTTGGAAATGTCTTGTCCCTGTGTCTGACGCAGCTGTGTGACATCAGGGCCAGATGTGTCAGGTGCACAGCGAGGTGGTGAGGAGAGACACCTGTGCTTAGAGAGCAGGTTAAAGATGGTGACTCATTGGTTTTACACACAGATGGTGAGTGGGTGGAGAATTAATTCCATCTTTCCACATGCCCAGTAAATTATAGTTTTTATTCCTATTATTTTAAATTCATTGTTGTTGTTGTTGTTGAGTCCAGCTGAGGGGAAAAAGCACACGAATAAATGTAACCAGGCAATATAACAACGCTATAAACATTTTTAATGTAAAAATTGTGTCTCACCTGTTTTGTTGGATCACCTTAAATTGTGCGGTTGTACCAGGGAATGTATTTTCTCACCTGTCTAAATATCTTGCCAGGCAGATTTCAGGGTTTTGAGAAATCAGTCAGTCAGATCGCTGCTGCCTCAAGAGAATAATAAAAGTAAATGACATCAGCAGATGGAAATTAGCTGACAGCTAAATCTGGCATAAATCATCTCCTGTCATTTTGAGATGAATGTTTTTGTGCATTGTCCTTGTTTAATAAAGAATAATAAAGGAAAAAAAATGGAAGGACTTTGTACTGAGTTCCATTCATCGTGGTGAGCCTAACCGAGAACTTCCCTGACCATAACATCACCAATTCATGCCAGGCAGCTCAGAAATGACGTTTTGCCTCATGAGGACCAGACTTCGTTGCCCACGTGGTCAACAGGTCAGTGTTTTTGCTGGAAAAGGTCGTGAAGAAGAAACAAAAACAGTACACGCACACACACACGCACACACACACACACACAGAGAACATTTGATGTTGACTGTCCACTCTGCGTCAGTGAGGGAAACTGATCTGACAGGACTCCAAACTTTTTCCTCTTTCATGCGTTCGCAGTGACATTGTTTCAACATGATGAGAATTTCCACCGGTGCTCTGTCTTCTTTTTTTTTTCTTCTGTCAGTCAGAAAAACGACTTTATGTCAGGTGAAGTCTTTTTTTTCTTCCCCCCCTCAGTTGTTTGTGACAAGATATTGTGAAGAGTTTGGGGAAATTTCCCACTGCAACGAGACCATTATGTGGGCGTGTTACTTGCGAGTCATAAGCGTGTGCATCATTGACAAGTAAGACAATTAGAAAGAAATAACAACAAATCAAGCCGTCGTTAAAAAGAAGTATTTCTCCGAGCGAATAAAGTGCAGTGAATGATTTATGCTGATTGCTGCTTGTGTTTGTGAATAAGAATATTGAGCCGTGAGTCAGGGTGAAGATGCTTTGAGCCACGTACAGCAGGAAACAACACAGTCGTCAATCTTTCCAGGCCCGTGTTCAGGCGGCGGGCAACCGAGGCAGAATGTTGTCTTTACAGATATCGGGAACAGCGTCACATCTAATCAAGAACAGTCGAGATTGAATCCTGTATTATCTTTGCTTTCTACAAATGAAAGACCTGTCATAAAAAAAGACTTTGCTGCGGGGGTAAACACAAACAAATGTACATATCCCACGGAAGATTTAAAGAAGGGTTCTTTTGGAAGGGGAACAGAGGGTTTTCTACCCTGGTGCCGGAGGGGGCAGAGATAAAGAGAGTAATAGTTAGACTGCGGTCACATTGGTATGCAGACAGCCATGAAAGCAGCGCAGTACCTGTTGCATCTTGCAAATTCATTTGCTGAATATTGTGAAATTTCTCCACTTAAATTGGGGAGGCCCTTTTTTTCAGCACAACTCAAGGGTTCGGATGATACGGTTAGATAAACAGAAGTGATTTGGATTCGAGATGATCTACGGAGATACACTGGTCTATTGACGCATCCTCACCCTGGTTATCAGCGTCATCATCTGCAGAGAGGTATTTAATTATAACTTTTAGGTAAATGTAGTCTGAGCCGTAAAATGGCAACAATGATAAATATCAGTTTGAATAGAAAAGCAAACATTGCATAAGCTTTACAGTGTTTGTTTTCTTCATTTTTTTATTTTTTAGGATTGTGATCAGTCAAAGAAACTCAAGCCTGGTCTCATATCAGGTTGTTAAAGAGTCTACAGCCAGATTGTGATCATGGTGAGAGGTGCTGACATCTAGAGGGTAAGGTTTACCATGTTAGCACTAAATACAAAGTATAAAATAGCATTTAAGAAACCAAAATGTTGATAATGCTTGTTGAAACGCTGGGGGCATCCTCAGTGTGACATGAATGTCTATATGGATAAAATCCATCCAATAGTTGTTGAGACATTTCATCCATCCATCAATCAATCCATCAATCCGCCCATCCATCCATCCATTCATCCATCCAACCACTTGGGTCTCAGAGGTAACCGACCAAGTAGGGTATTGGTACAGACCTCCATTTTCCTTAGCCGAGTTCTGGGTCTACCCTGGGGTTGGAACTAAACCGGTAAATTCAAAGTTTTGTCCTGTGGCTCAGGTTCTTCATCACAACAATGGTCCAATGCAACACCTGCATTACTGTCTGCCCCTCCAGCCCATTTCCCACTCTGCTGCAAACCGCCCCAGTGCACAATGGAGGTCACGGACTGATGAAACCAAACAGAACCACAACATCCGCTAAAAAGCAAGACATGCACTTTTTTGGGTTGCCAAGTTAATGTTCATTTCATCAGTTTAAACATCTCTGAAAACAACATCTCAAAAACCTGGACTAACAAAACAAAAACCATCTGCGTGGCTACAGGCCGCAAGCGAGAAAATATGTCTCTGTAATTAGGATGAACTGACCCTTTAACGATACAGTTCACACAGTCCGACAAGTGCAATCCTAATTCTGAGGGAGTCAATACAGTAGATCCAGAAAGCAGAAAACATGGTTAGTGGTGTCAAAAGTCACGCATGCCAAAGATGTCTGGCATTACATTCTGTCAAAAATGGCAGTTAACAAGGCAACGCATCATCTGCCGTTCCTCTCCCGTTGGCCTGAGAACCTGTTGCCAAGGTGTCGACCTGTGATTAAGACTCCAGTAAATCTTCCCACCCAGGGAGCCTCGGAGAGGAGTTACGCCTCAGGTCAATCCACTCCTGCAGGGATGAGCCTCGCTTTCCTCTCCCTGTGGCCCGAGGGTGAAATCTCATACCCTAACCTGGATCTCTATCCTGGCCTCTTCTCACAGGTCACACTGGTTTGAGTTTTTTATGCACACTTTGATCAAGTGCTTTTTAAAAAACGGTGGAATATCAGGGATATGGTGCAATGTGCGCTCGAGTGCGATAAGATGACACCGAGGTTGAGCTATCACGCTCCTCAAAGTGACAGGCAACCTCACATACCTTCCTTCATTCACCTCTCAGGCAAATTCCTCTCTCTCCCTCTCTTCCTTTCTTTCTTTCTTTCTCTCTCTCATCTGTCGTTCTTTCTAAGTTTCTCAGCTCACCTCTGTTTTCTCCTTTTCCATGTGTGTGAAGACAAAGATAAATATTCTTGTCTTCTTCTTCTCTTTCTTCTCTAGTGTTTTGGTTATATTTTAATAGTGTCGAGGCAACATATCAGCACTATTAAAGTGCTGATATGTTGCCTGTGCTCACCCCTGTGTCTTATCGCACTCGTTCCAAATTAGCGTGACACGCCCGTCGAGATCACATTAGCTGCAGGGTTGTTTTTACCTTTTATCAAACGCTCCTGTTGGTTTTCCACGAACTGAGCTCTCATAGGAAACTCTATTGTCTCCCATATGTACTAAGAAATTCACTGTCACAGGATAAACCCCTTGAGATGTTTCAACAGGCTTCAGAACACTTAGAAAGAGAACAAAGTAAACGAGAAAGAACGAAATACAAAACTACAACATTAGAACATCATTACTATGACTTAAGTTTTATTACTTTTCATATTTCTGCAACGTAAAAACACATAAAGAAACAGATGTACCAACTCCGCACACACGACAAAACAAAACCCACAACCTTTTTTGTCTGGATATCAGCCTGAAAATTTGTCCAGTAGAACCAGTCCAACGTCCACTGTTCCACTAAGTAGGACTTGCAGAATAAACCTTAAAACGGCACAATCAACACATCCGTCCCTCCGCATTCATAACTGCCACCAGCAGGTTTAGTGAATGAAAACAAAGGCAATATGTTCAAAGATGTAGAAACAAATCGTTTTTGAATAAGTCAAATGACGACAGAGGACAGATATTGGAAGTTAACTTATTCCAAATAAGGATATTCCTCAGCCATAAGGGGGGGGGTGGGGGGGTCTGATCAGAGCTTCTTCATTTGGTTTTTAAGAAACAAAGAAATGTTTCCGAATAATGTGGAAAGTTACGGTTAATGCATTTAAAACCAATGAAATTGATGTCTAATGTCTTGAGGGAGCCACGTGATTCACCTGATTGAGTCAACAATTAATGATGTTAAAAGAAAGAGCAACCAAGTATAAATCTGCAGAATTTGTTCGGAATACTTTAGAATACTTTGTTGTATATGGAGGAGATGAAGAGTAGTTTAAGAAGTAAAATGGGCCTTGTCTCCTAATGTCAGTACAACTATAGATCAAACACAATAGATATGTTGACACAGCTTCAATTAAAACACTTCCTGATCCCTCCACAACTGACCAATCACACCGGAGTGCTCTGAGACCCCCGTCCGGCCCGAGCCAATGGTCAGTGGGAGTTCGGAGGTTGACTTTGTGCACTTTGCTCCTGCAGCTACTGTATGAAGAGGGCGAGCTCCAGCCTTTATCTAATGATGCATACTTCCCCCTGTTTATGGCAGCCGGGGAGAGAGGGAGCGCTAGCCTGTGCTTGTCTGCTGCTGAGAATGCCCATTAACGCTCCTGTTCCCCCTCGGGTGATGACCACCTGAGCTATCAAAGACAAGTGTGTCTGCAACACCACCCTCCTCCTCCTCCTCCTCCTCCTCCTCCTCCTCCCTCCACGTCCTCCCCCTCTCATCACACTCCATCCCTAACCTGCCTTCGCTCCCTCCGACCTCCACATGCTGTACAGTCAATGTTGGATAGTGATTCGATTATATATAACAGCATCATCATCATCATCATCATCATCATCATCATCATCATCATCATCATGGTAATATCGACTTTGTTTAATCACATATAGATTCACACTTAGACAAAGCTACTTGATACAGTCCAGTAAAGCTGAAGTTCCCTGTTTCTATTTTAAAGTGTATTTCAAAGTGTGTCGTATTTTTACAGATTGTAAATCCCCTTGAGGTAAATTTGTGATTTATGTTATTGGGATATGTACATAAAACTGTGTAACTATAATTTTGGGTCATTTGATGTGTTATCAAAGAGTTTAGACTTATTCTAAATTGATGCAGTTTGACTCATGCAATAAAACCATCGATAAAACAATCACAAATGCAAATAAATATATATAAAAGAGCTTGTTTGCAAACTTTGGGTGAAATATATTTATGGTAATATTAAAAATGACATTAACAAAAGGTGAAAACAACTTATAGACTTAGGTTATATATTTTTATTACATTGCTTGTGGGTGTAAATTAACTTTTTTGACTTTATTGACCTTGTGATGTTTGTTCTGCTCAGTCTCGTGTTTCCAGGTACAAAGGATCTCCAACGTGCCTTGCTCAAGGCCATGTCATCATTTACTACAAAATGAAGGGAGACCATTCCCCCTTCGTTTTCCTAGCCCAGATTTTCCCAGAACGTCTCTCACTTGCCCTCCAGGCCGAGGATGAATGATTTTTAACAGCATCAGCAATAATGACAATAATCAGCTTGTTTACAAAGTGATTTACGTGGGAAGATCAAGCACCATAATTAAATAAACGCTGGCCATTTAAGTACAGAGTTTAAAACTGAATTAAAAAAGATATAAGATGTAATATAAACAGAGTGCCTCAAACATATTAGAATTTAAAAAGGAACACGTACAGGTAACGTACAAGTAAAGATTTATTCTTATTGAGCTTTATGTAATTCACCCTATTTCAGTGGATGAATATGTCATTTGTCAGCACTTTATCTGTCTCTTCTCTTACTGTCCAGTCTGATGATTCTCTTACAGTCCCTCTTCCTCCGTCCAGGTCGAAACTTCCTGTCAATGTCCCCATAACCCATAATAGATGTGTGTATCTTCCCCTGTCCCTGATGCGTGATTCACTGCCCCTGAAACACAGCACCACCCAATCTAGAAGAGCAGATAAAGCTAATTAGGGGGAAGAGACATCAATCACAGCTCCGGGGCCTCGTTCTGCATCGTACATACCGAGAGTGGCATCTCAGTCCCTGGGTGTGTTTGAGAGACTGAGTCACTCATACACACATAGCTATTATTATGTCAGATGGAAAGTCTCAGAGGAAAGAGAAATCTGTACTGATTGTTTCTGGGACTAACCAGCTGGTATGATTTTCACCAAGTCAGAAGCTGTTGAAGTCAGTGTCGTCCGTTGAAACGACCTTTGACAGAATAACTCACACGAGGGAGCAGAAAACTGGCGAGCAGGATGCGCAACGTGCATTAATACAGCTGTCACAGACACACTCACGCCCTTTCCGATGATTAGAGCAGGTCCAGGCCGCCAAGATAACATATGTGCATGTGCGTCGCTTCAGGCAATGATGAGCCACTTCTGGCCCACACAAAATGGAGGTCAGCCTAAAGTTGCCCTCTTGTAAGATAGCAAATGTGGCCCAAATATCACAAAACAAATGTGGGCCTTTTTTTTGGCAAACATGCAGCTTTAGACAAAGTGTAATCCGGATGTGAACCATGTGGTAAATGGTGAATTTGGCCCAACTAGCACAAAACTAATTCAGACCACCTCTGGAACCTTTGGTTGATATTCAGTATTGCTCTGGCTTCGGGCCAGGATCTGGCAAACAGGAGCAGATCACCCCAGTGACATCATTCCAAAATCAAAACAACTTTGCTGTGTGGGGGAGGATCACTGAACCCTGAGCAGGTCAATTTAGAGCTCCAGGTAAAACTGGTTGGAAAGGAAATCATCTAAACTCATTTGATAATCAAGTTTTTATACTTTGAAAAGTCTTCACAACCAATGAGAAGTCACTGTAGCCCCCTTTAAGTGTTTGGAGGGTGTTGTGTTGTTTATGGCACTACTGTTGCCAACATTTTAAGGTGCAGGGCTGCATTCATCCTCTAGGTGGGAGTGTAACTCTTCCTATGTTACAAACCGCAGCAAATGGGAGTTCAACTTTGCAGTTTACACACAACCATTAGAAGATTATTATAATTTTACTGCAGATATCTCTGCATCATAATCGCTTTTATTATCCGTAATAAAATGTGCATGCGTCAAACCGGGGCTAATTTCATGAGCAAGGTGCGAAGAGGTATGTAAAGTTCTGGATATTTACTGTCTGACGTGTCCCGACAAGAGTGGATTATTGGATTACATACTTTAATAACTTCGCTTATTAATGTTCACTTCCCCATCTACTGTGTATTAACGAGAACTGGCGCACAACAAGTTTGACAGGGGAAACTTGCAGGTAAATGATTATAAAACAAAAGCACACACACCCACACACACACACATTAGCCAATACTTACAAAACCACAGTGGTGTTTTTTTTATATATATTTTACTAAAATACTTTTCACCTTACAAATCAAGCATAAAAATATGATACATCCATCTATTACGTGTGTGATTACAGGATATATATATATAAAAATACAACATGTAGAGTAATGTTAAATTAGTTTTTTTTCGAAGACAAAACAAAAACAGCAGCGCAGGATAAAATCAGACAACGTCATTCAGACACTGTTATTGAAACTCTAACAAAACTATTTCTCTTGGTTTCAGGATAGTTTTTAAATTACTCATCTGATAACAGGACGACGGAAGCAGAAAAATACTTTTTTATATTTTACTCACATTTGGGTGAGATCATCAGTACAATGGCAACAAATGTCATTCTTGCAGTGTCATAAATATCCTTGTATCTCTATACGTGTTATTTTGTATTACAGTTTTGATAAAGCTGATAAAAGGAATGTCTTTTCTTAGGAAAGTAAATTAGTTGAATGTTTCTTCTAGTTCAAGTGTGAAATACAAGGTATTTATGCAGCGGAAACAGAAACGGACACATACATTCACATCACTACTCTACAGCAAAGTTTCAACTGGACATAAGAAGGATTAAACTAATCTGGACAGACAGGGGCATATCTTAGGACATTGTCAAACAGTGATATGAAAAGTCCTCGTGAGCTGTAAGGTCCATGTTCAGCTCCAGCTGTTAGAGCGGGTTGGCAGTGATGAAAACGTAGATCTTGGCCTGGAAAGTGGTGAAGGTCCCCTGTCTCCACAGCTTCATCTCCACGTTCAGCAGGAAGTCCCTGGGACCCTCGACCTGCCGGTGCAAGTACACGGTCCCCGTGTAGGCGTTCAGCTTCCTGGTGCTGAAGTAGTTCTCCTCGTTCCCCTGCGTGATGGTGACGATGACGTTGTCTCCGGAGTAGGCGGGCGAGGGTCCGATGCGGAAGATCTGCGCGGGGATGATGATGTTGGACTGGAAGCTGAGGTAGTAGTAGGTGATTCTCAGAGGCGAGTTCTGACAGTCCAGGTAGTTGGGACAGCTGATCCGCTCACAGCGCCTACGTGTTACAGACATAAAGAGAAGAAACTATTATAACCCTGAATATAGCCATACTTTGAGATATTTATCCTTACAGCTACAAAGACAGCTGCTTCTACATGGTATTTAAAACATGTATGAATCAAATATCTCCAAATACAGTGATAACTACATTGGTAGCATGCATACCTTCAGCATGGCTCAACAGTCCCCTTATGAAACCACATTTAAAAAGCAAAATCTCAAAAAATGAATTCTTCATAAAATCATCCATCGCATATTAATCACAAAGACACAACACGAAAGTCAATGAGTTATCATATTGTGCAATCGGTGCAGGTTTTAATCTGGAGCCTGAACTTACGTGTCAGACACTTTGCGGTAGTTGGCTGGACAGCTGAGGGCGAGGCAGCGGTATCCTCCTTGGATGTTGTAGCAGGTCTCAGCCAGCGAGCAGTTATTGGCCCCCGTGGCGCACTCATCGATATCTAAAACACACAGTTAATTCACAAGCACTGCTTAACCGCCCGGAGACAAGGGAATGTGTGTCACTCGCGGGACAATTGAACTTTGAGGAAAAGCCCCGCTGTTGAAACATGTACGACAGAAAGTGGTCCTTGCGGGGAGCAAAACTGCCCAAGTAAAAAATTAAAAATTAGTGAGACAAGATTTTTAGGCCAATAAAGTTTTATAGACTGTGTTATTACTGAGCCACTGTGAAAGAACCGATTATATTTATCTGAGCGCAACAATTACCATACACACTGCGTACAGTTAAACGGCTGCAGAGCCATTCTTTAAAATCTATTTCATAGCAGAACTCGCTGAGGAATATTCTCTATACAGCAATGAGAGTGCAGAGTGTGATAGGTTTTATTTCTTTGTTTTGCGAGGGGGGGGGTTCACCTCGGCAGGAGCGTCCATTTGGAGACATGGTGTAGCCGTATTCTGGACAAGCACACTGGTAACTGCCGGGAACGTTCACGCACTTGTAGGTGCAGAGGTGTCCGATGCTCTGGGAGCACTCGTCGATGTCTGAGAGGCAAGAAGGAAATAAATCACCGTGAGACTGATTCATGAACTGGCCCAAACACCAGCGTGGTACAGATCTGAGGTTAGTGATGTATAAACAGAGCGAACAGCACCTTCGCAGCTGTGTCCATCCTCCCTGAGGTGGTAGCCTTGACTGCAGTAGCAATGGTAGGAGCCGTAGATGTTGGCACAGTTCTGGCTGCACGGGTTGGACAAACACTCATTGACATCTGGAGATGAGACGAGAGGTTAGAGCTCATCACTGTCACAACCCATTTGATCGAGGGGTTTTCAATGGTTTTAACACAACGTATAAACAAGATGTCGTTATTAAGCCAATTACGTTTTTTTACTGGTTTGTGCTTGAGGGCACAGCATCATGATAAACAATATAATACAGTTACACCTCTAACAACCAGGCCTCTTCAGCAATAAGCTGTACAGTGGTCAGCTTTAATATGAGCCCAGTGTAAGAACCTCACACACACACACACACACACACACACCCCCACAGGCATATTTTCACGTGCAAATTCACAAAAAAATACAATGACATGCATCAACATGCTCACATGGATGTACACACACCCACAGACACGGACATTAACACACACAGACACACAAAGACACACACACCTTCACAGCTCTTGCCATCGCCGGATAAGCGGAAGCCAGAGGTACATGAGCATTCATAGGAGCCTGGGGTGTTCTCACAGGTCTGAGCACACAGACGGCTCGGGTAGCGCCAACACTCGTTTACATCTGAGAGGAAGAAGCAGCATCATTACACATCTGTATAGTGTCTATTGCATTTTGTGTTCGTCTGCACCCATGTGCGCGAGTGCATGTGTGTAGCCAAGCATGTGTGGGTTTGTATACGTGTGCGTGCCTGTGCATGTTTGTGTGCCGATGTGAGTCGATGAGAGTGCGATGTGAGCACACCAGCTGCCTGCTGATAGTCTAAACACTTGAGCAGAGTCCATTATTATGAGAGTCACAACACAGTGAATCACAAACAGAGGGAGAAGCAGCAGCAGCAGCAGCAGCAGGGGCAGAACAGAGTTCTCTGCGGCAGGAGACGTGATTGGTAGCCCTGTAGCTCCTGCAGGAGCCAGCAGCCGAGGCTGAGAAACAGCAGCAGCACTGCCACCGCAGAATAATAAACAGGAGCAGCAGAGTGGGCAGACAAAGAAGAGGTAGCTGTACAGTAAGTGTGAGAAAAAGGACGAAGAGGAAGGAGAGAACAGAATGAGCAGGAGAGTGGGACGAAGAAAAAGAACAGAAAAAAGCTCCAGTTTTGTTCTTTTGAAACTTTGCTGCTGAGCCACGTGGGATGACGTGTGTGTCGGCCAACATACCTACACACGTCCTCCTGAATGAGTCATACTGGTAGCCTGTTTGACATTCACAGCGATAGGAACCAGGCAGATTGAGGCACAGCTGGCCCTCTCCACATCGATGCAGGCTGCTCTGACACTCATCCAAGTCTATGAGACACACGTGAATGTGAAGAGAAAGGGGGAAAAAACACTATCATTTATAATATTTGTTGTTTTTATATCGGGGCATGAGAAAAATAAACTGCTGGCAGTGTCCAAAAGTATGTTTCGTGTATGGTCTCACCAACACATCGCGATCCATCAGGACTGGCGTGATAACCACGGCTACATATGATCTTCCTCTGGCACGTGTAGGATCCTGCTGTGTTGATGCAGTTAAACGCTGGGCTGCACGGCCGGGCCACAGCAGCACACTCATCAATGTCTGGTACAGAGAGAGAGAGAAAGAGAGAGAGAGAGACACACACAGGCAGTGAGATAAAGGTGAAGAAAGATGGAAGAGGAGGAAAGACCCAACGGCACAGAGGCAGGGTATGAGAGACCAGGGGGGGGGGGGGGGGGGCAGCTCTTCTTCTGCCACACATTTCAAAGCGAACACACATCACACAGTTGCGCTCCCCTGGATAACTTTGTTGTGTGTGTGTGTGTGTGTGTGTCTGTGACATTTTCTCCATTTTCTCATTTCTCAGAGCATTTCTTCTACACTCCTCTTACAGTGGTGTCGGCTGCCTCGACATGCCCCAGTTCCTGCCCCTGGGGGCTAATTCCACAGCATCAGTTTGTACTGGAGGAGGACAGAGGATTGGCTTTTATCCACCCCTCTGCAGCCCCTAACAGCAACCGCTCTGATCTCCTGTCTGTGTGGCATTTAACCCCTGTGTCCCTGCAGCCGATTCACCTGCACGCTGCAGAACAGATAGGGAATCTACACAACCCAACACAACACTGACTGTAATGCAAACACAGCTGCTTTAATGCTTTTGTATGCCCCTTATTACCTCTGTATTTTAATAGTGTTTGTGTGCTTGTTTGTTCGTAAAAAACAACTAAACAGATTTCCACAAAACTTGGAAGGATGTGACATGGATCAGAGAAGAACCTGGTACATTTCGGAGTGGATCCATATCAGGGAGCAGATCCAGGAACTTTCTTTCAAGTTCTTTAACAGGCGAGTTTTTCAAAGTTTTCACAATCTCCCCTGGAAACAATTCATGAACATTTACAGAACTGATATCTATGCATGTATGAAATTTGGTGCAGCTTGATTGAATTTGATGGGACCGCCGGGCCCTGCTGGGGGTTAGCGCTCTACTGAGTGCCATTCCAGTTGTTTATGTATTTATATATTTACTAGCAATAACACATTTAGTGGTTTATTAAGTTTATAGGTTTTAAAAGTGTCTAGGTTTGTGATTAGCGGCACTTTTTTTTATCTGTTGTGTGTGTACATGTTGATATAGGTGGTAGGATGAAGAGTTTTCTTTACAGCCAGTTGTTTTTTATACCAAACAAACATCTTATGAGTTTATTTCCTGTATCAGTGAGAAGAAATTATGCAATCCATGAGGGAACAAATTGATGCATTCTGTTCTCCAGCTCTTGCCAAAGACTGAGAAACTTTGCAAACAGTGCTAAAGGGAAATTATGAATAATATAAACATCTCATTTAGACAGTAATTCCTCTTACCTATACAGCTGCCCTGTGCATCATGGGTAAAGCCCACAGGACAGTGAGGTTTGGGGTTGCACCTGAACGAGCCCTCCGTGTTCACACACTCAAATCCGAACCCACAGTTGTGGCTCCTCTGCTCGCACTCGTTGATATCTGTGGTAGAAGACAAATAAATGATCTGTTGAGGAACGAGGAAGTGTTTAAACTGCAAAACAGGCTGTTGAATATTTATCAAAACAGTTTAATAATCTACTGCAGGTTAACTCAACGCATGCATGTGATATCACAGTTCACCACTGGATGGCACTGTGGTTAAATGGCAGATTGTGCAGTGATTCACTTTCTCTGCTTCTTATCTTGACGCTGTCCTCGTCAATACTCCAGAGGTTTATCAAGACTGAAATAATTGCATTAGAACTTATCTGTGTTAATCACTCTTGGTATAAATTAAAGGTCTGAACAACAGTTCATTTCAAGATTAAGAGATGGATTTATCTCAACCTGCAGGGACATAAATTACCTTCAGCCAAAATGGGGCCTACTGTTTTCTTTCCTTATTCAGCTTCATTTACATTACATTACATGTATTATAATGCAAACTCTTGAAGTCTATATTTTGTATTTCTGTTATTTGTATTGTCTTGGTCTCTATATATTTCTACTTGTGGTTGGAGCAACGGTAACAAAACCCAATTGACCAACCTTGTATAATAATAACAATAACAATAATAAATGTATTTGTATAGCACTTATCTAAACAAGGTTACAAAGTGCTTCTCAAAATCCTTGGCAAAAAATGTACGAACTAAAATAAAAGGTATACAATTCAGTTCAGTTTTAAGGGTTAAATCATAACATAAAAGGTTGAGACCTTCAAATTATGATTCTGATCTGATTCAGATTAATGAGTGAAACCAGCAGGAATCGCGTCGTGTGCAAACTCTCCAGTCCACTCCCCCAGAGTCCTCTACACCTGTCTGTTGAGGGATTTACATCCTTTCCATCAGTATGAACCAACGCAGGAGGGACATCGCAGTATTGAAAGAACACAAAGTAATGTGCATATTTGTGTGTGTTTGTGTGTGTGCATAATGCATGAGTATCTTATGTTTTCAAGCAGGTTTGCAGGTTTTCACCAGCATAATTGCTGCGTAGAGGCCATAACCAGCTCTGGCAGAGAGCCCCGCGGATACAGTAGTCTCTAAACAGCACACAGTGATTGAGCATCTTGCTCCTCACACAAGCCTGGCAGAGTCGGCAGGAGCTGAGTGAGCCTGACACCTGACTGAGAGAGACTGAGAGAGAAAAGCCAGGAAGCAGAAGAAATGTGTGGGAGACTGGCAGTGAGCTTCCAGTGAGGGGGAAGGAGCTCAAGGAACCAGGGAAGGTCAAAGAGTTAACACACAGGGAGAACTTAACCCCGTGAACTCAGGCCTGTCTTTTATTTCCATGATTCCACTGCCTTTATTTAAAGGCTTATCACTTTACCTCCTTATCCATACGTTTATTATATATACATATGTATATAGAGTAGATGAAAGATTTACAGGGATTTCATTTGTTCTGCAAATTGACTCCTGTGAAATTTACAATCTGGATCGAGTGAATTTAAATGTGGTTTAATAAGGGGACTGTTGGGCCTGGGTAGAGATATACACTGTCTAAATGCCATTGTTAATAGTCTTTAATGTGCTTTTGATGAGGAACAGGAAGTGTAATGCTGCCATGAGTTATTGAGTTAGCTGTTGACTATATCTTTTTCAGCAAATATTTTGTATATGTTGCCTTTACTCTGATGAAGGGACTGTATTTATAACGTTGTGTCTTATCCACCGCTCAAAGTGCTTTATAGTACAAGTCACATATACACAGCGCTTCTATACACGACAGTTTTTCTAACAAACACCATTGATACACTGTCAGTACATCAGTCAGGGGTAATTTGGGGTTCAGCATGTTGCCCGGGGACACTTCTGCGACTGAACTACCGACCTTCTGCTTAGTGGACAACCCACTTTACCTCCTGGGCCACAGCCGCTCTACTACCAGTTATTTTTATTTACTGTAATCGTGAATTGAAAGACAATCAACTGGACTAGCTTGCACAGATTTTGCGAGTATATGCACTATCGTGTTAAGGAGGACACTGAATATCGAGTTAAGGTTGCACAATAAACTCCTGCTCTTAACTGAGGCATTTTATTTAGACAAGGGAGAGGAAGACAATTCAGTTCTTCCCGGCGTGGTGATTTAATTTCATTTGTGAGAGGAGGCGATGGGAGAGTTTCATTACAGTCTCTTAGAAGTCCACGAACAGGGATAGGTAGCACAGCACAAAGATGTATTTTTCTCTCACTGTGCTGATCTCCTGAAGTGGCAGCTGCTCGGAGGCGTCCCGCTAAACATACGCCCTTGTTAAGTTCTCATTTTGCCTGATTGAACATTCTTTACGTGTCACAAGGAGCCGTAAATGAGCCAAATCTCAAAGAAAACGCTGCCACTGCTGCTTCGTGAATGAGACTTCTAGAAAGGAACAATTTATGGTGCATGGAAATAATGAGATGTATCGGGAGGTTTACTATTGCATCTGAAAGTTGGGCACCACCCGTAAGGACGCGCCAGGCAGCTCTGCAGACTGAGAGTTAATGGCGAGCAAACACCATGGAAGTCACTCTCTGGAGTCACATTTCTCATTATTCCCTCTTGTCAGTGTGCTCGCATGTAAAATTACATAATCACTGGATGTGGGAAAAAAAATCATTTTCAATACTTAGAAGTAAAAGCGATTGTTTGCCTGCACAACCTGGTTTCCTTGCATTGTGAGCGCGAAATAACACAAACACTCTTCTACTGGTATTTACGCTGTGGCTGAAAGTGAACACTTGGATGCTGCTTAGTGCTGAGGAGGTGAGGTGTACCTTCACATATGTCATTGTTGATGTGGTATCCCGGGGGACAGGTGATCAGTCTCTGACAGATGTAACTCCCAGCAGTATTCACGCAGAGCTCATCCAGTTGGCAGGCGTGCACGGACAAACACTCGTTTATATCTGGATGTTTTAAAAAAAAAGAAGAAGAAAAGACAAATGTGTGAGTGAGAAGAAAGAGAATTAAAGGGAGCAGAGGATGCTGGATGAATGAAGAGCAGACAAGGACATGTGAGTGTGAGTGTAACAGTCAGCAGCAAGGAGCAGATTAAAGGGGGACAGGTCACACCTTCCTCTGGGGGAGAGTTAAAGGGGCAGAGCCACTGGGTATAACTTCCACACAATGAGAAATTTGTCACCACACTCGACTGCTCCTTGAGTCACAGTTGGCTACTGTCAAGCAGGAGACAGACCAGCGGTTATGGCTCAACTTAAAGATAAATCCCCGGCGAGACAGCAAAATAGAGCAAAATAGTTGATCAGCCTCATGATAACCACACAGCCATTGTGAGTGGCGTTGAAATAAAGGAGCACATGTGGTACGCAGACGGTGACAATGCATGGATAGTTGGGATAATCCCTCTGATAGAAAACAGCGTATTCCAGTTGTGTTTTCTTTCTTGTGTGCAACTCGGCGTGCTGCTGAGAGTCAAGGGGATTAGGGCTGTATCTCCTCTGCAAATCTAGAGGCGCTGATCAGAGAAAGAGACAGATCAGGAGCAGACAGTCTCGCCAAGAAACTCTCCTCGACTGGAACCAAACTCCTTTTGGCTGAAAATGAATACGGAGATGAGGGCCGGGATTGTCAAGCCCTCCATCACATGCACAAAATGTCCAGGTGCTACCCGGCACGGTTGCATTATAACAGGGTTTCTTACCTTCACAGGAGCGTCCATCGGCCCTGAGGGAGAATCCTGGCGAGCAGGAGCACTGTGGCCGTCCACCCACTGGGGTGCACTGTTGCTCACAGGGGCTGTTTCCTGGAAATAATACTGTATAGTGAGGTCAGAGAAAATATATAAATTCGATATATGGTCAAACAGAGAGAGCTTTGTTGTTCTGCGCGGGACACGGAAAACACTTGTTACTGCATTGCCATTAGCTCATTTTCCATTTTCCAGGTCGATCCCCTGACCTGCTCACAGTATTTCCTACTTTTGGCCCACAGTGAGCTGGACCTCCACCCCGGTGTCATGGAAACCAAACAAGAGAAACTAAATGTGTCCGTGCGCTGATTATTTAAGACGTGAAGTGGACAATGCTGAAATCAAACCAGCCTTTGATACCATCTCCCCGCTTGTGTTTGACATTTGCAGCACAATTACGTTTTATGGAAATGGTAAGTTTGAAATAATAACATGTCAATCCGTATCAGCCCGCGCCTGCTTCTCCTCTAAACATCGAGATGAGCGCTCCCGTTTGATTAAGCTGTGCGGATGAATGAAAGTGCTCATCGGGAGCTGACGGCCCTGCGGCGTGTGTCTAACCTTCACAGGGGTCGACTGGGACAGTGGCGTGGGAGGGAGGCGAGGGAAGTGGCGAGGTGGGCTCCTTTGCTGCTCTGTCATCCTCCTTCAGTCTGTTCTCCTCGTCCACCGATTCTGCAGAAACATGAACAAGTTCATCAGGGGAGCGATGTATGACAGCGTAGATCCAGGATTCAAGCTCCACATCTGCTGCGGCCTCAGTTGGAGAATGTGCAGCTCCTGCATCTTCCTCCAGTGACATAAGGCTCATAGATAACATTTGTGATAGCAGTGAAGGTGAGACAGGAAAAAACATTGCCTGCAGACAAACATTGGGTTTTTTATTCGCGAGCCCCATCACTGTAATTTGCTGAGAGCTCTGACATTAGTATCCTGTTGAAACAGGCTCGTGTTGGTGAAAGCCACCGTCGATTAAAACCTGGTGCACGGCGTCACCTGAAAACACATCTGGGCAAACCTTCAGCTTTTAGTTTGGGTGGAGAAAAACTTTCAAATGGAGGGAGAAGACATTTTTTCTTTGACTACAAAAGAGAAGTGATTTTAGGAGCAGGGCTGTCACTCCAGGAAAGGGATGTTAGCGTTAACTATTATTAGGCAGTATCAGGCCTTGCAGACAGGAAGGAACTCAAACAGACCAGGAAAATAATACACTGTGAATGTGTAGAGAAATTACGACAAAATGGGGTCTTCCTGACGGGACCGCAGACTGTAAATCACGTTTCAAAGAGCAAAATGGCACAGAGGGTTGCTTTCCTGTGCAAGGCCATCTCTGGAAATACCTGCTGGCAGAACTGCGTCATGAAATAATTCCGGCGGGGCTCCACCTTACCTTGTGCACAAGTGAACGCGTCCTCTTGCAGCACGTATCCAGGGAAGCACTCGCAGCGGAAGGAGCCGGGCGTGTTGACACATCTGTGGTGGCAGATGTTGCCTTCGTATATCAGGCACTCGTCCATGTCCTCCACCTCAACAGGACCCTCCACTGCGTTCTCCACATCCCTCTCCTCGCCGATGGAGAAGGCCTCCTTGGGGTACGGGCTGTCAGATACTGCAGCGCATGGAGAGAGTGGCTGATGATATGGATAACTGCATAAAATAGCTTTATCAATGTCCCTAAAGGAAAAACTGCTTTTGCAGTTACAGGGAAGACCCAATGGCAGAAATGATACATAGGACTTCTCTTTTATTGTCATATTTTTACTTAGATAAGTACATAGCATCCACCATTGACACACACTAAAATACTATCATATAATATCATATACTAAATAAGTTTGCAATGCACTTCCCTTGATGGGAACACAAGGAATAACAAAATAGTATTGTGATGATTATTTTTGCCTTTGTATTTCTGTTACTGGTAATTTCTGATGTGTCATTTTGAGCAGTATAAAACCTCATGGGAAGGGATGGTGATGGTTAAACCAAGTTACCGCAAAAGTATAAAACATTTTGATGCAAGGTTCCAGATCACTCGTGACTCCACGGCTGATCACTAACAAAACTGTTGCAAGGTGAATTAAGAGCAGAAAAAAGCAGCCACACTGAATCACTACAAGAGCACTTCACATAATAAAGTGGTTTCCTGAAACAGAAGTGAATGTAACTCCATGCGGGCAAACATGAGTACGATTTCCTAGAGTTACAGTCGAAGGGTGAACTTTGCTTCCTCTTAACAGCTACTATAAAGAAAATTGATTGCCTTTGTTATAAATCAGTTCTCTCCCCTGGCAGTTCACCGGTGTGCATTACATCCCCCTCCTCGGCTTGAAACGTACATTTCAAGATTGTCTGTCCATGAGTGCGAGTGTTTATTGAGTGTACCTTTTTTGGGTGGCGGACTGGAAACTTGGGTGGGCCTCTCACGGACAGTGTGCCGGCCATCTTGATTCCCGGCCGTGTGCTCCTCCCCCTTGCAGCAGTTCAGAAAGACGTGTCTGCAGTGGTAACCCAGGTAGTGGTGGGCTTCACAGTGATGTCCCTCTCTGCGAAACTGCAGCCCCAGTGAACAGCAGCCACAGCACTCCTGTCGGACACACGGTTACAGTCTTAACACGTATTCCTGGATCGTGCACGTCTATAGAGTGGCTAGGATACTTTAAAAAAAACTTTTATCCCAACGCTTTGGCCTGCAGAGGAAGGAGATAGCTGCCTTCAGTGACTCCCTTGTCGCCCTCTAGTGCCACCCTGAGGCTGACATTGTCTTGCATTGAGATGTCTCTCTATCGGATGGATTGCTGAGAAATTTGATTCGACTCATGACAACAAACAACATCTATGAGACGGACTGACACATGGTTCCCAGAGGATGAACCGTAACGACCTTGCTGATCCTTTTGGTGACTTCTCCTCTCGCGGCACCATGAGGTTGACTTTTGAGGTTTTGACTCAAATCAAAGCAACTATGAAATTTGTTTTCCATTCATGTTTCCTTCAGGATGAACGGTAAAAACTTTGGTGATCACGTGACTTCTCATCAAACGGCATCATTACTTCAATAATTTGCTGAGCTATACTTTGTTCTCGGTGCTAATTGGCAGGTGTTAGCATTGGTAACACACCAAACTAAACATTACTTACATCCACATGTTATTATTGTCTCGTTGGCTCCATCTTTAGTTACAAGGCTTGATATAAGACAAGTGTCCTCTTGCTCACAGGCTCTCGCTCTGTTTCCCTGTAGCTCTCAGCGAGATCACCTCTGAGAGAACATGGGGCACGGTGAAACATAAAACTGTAGTAATGGCCGCTGTGATGTGGCGTGGTTATAGATGGCATAATGTTACTAAATCTACAGGGGTCCCACAGAAAGGTGGTGAAAGCCAATATTTAACAGCTGCACTGCGGCATAAAGTCAATATGACCCCATACCGCTAAAGGGCCTCGGAGTGGGTGAGTAAGTATCCTGCAACACACAGGTCAAGACGGCAAACGAGTGGTTTTCAGATTCATGACGAACGCAGCAGAGTCACGCATGATAGAGTTACATGTCACTACAACTTGAACAGTAAAAAAAAAAATACTCCCACTGCTACTGTTTTACCACATTACTTATTCGTTCATGTTTCCACGGCTTCAGACAAGCCCGACATCTGACAGTTCAAACTGCTGAGGCCTGCTTTGAAGATACTGAAGCATCAGGACTGTGGGACTCTTCGGTTGTAATTGGACTTAAATCATTTTGTCTAAATTAAATAAGGTAATTAAATAACAGAGAACTGGCACTGCAGCAGTAATCCTCAGAGGAGAGTTAGTCAGACGGCTACAGAAAAATACCACCTACACATGTTTTCAATTCTTAACTGACTAATATAATTTCAACCGCTAACTGCGACCGTATTAGGCTTAGTTAGAAATGGTCATTAGGTTTGGCTGTGAACCCAGTGAACTCAGTTTGCCCTTTGCCGTGGCATCTCATCACAGATACTTGCTTTATAGGAATCGATCCTGCATTTATCGCCGGCATCCTCTTCACACGTACTCCCTCCTCGCGCTGCATTCATTCCAGCCAAACACCGGCTCTCTCCCAGGGAGCTGCGGCAGCATTGTTGTTGAGCAGTCCTGGCAGAGGGAGGGAAACATTAGAGAGAAGTGCAGAAGTGTTTGGATTACAGCTGTGGCCCTACAACTACAAGTGGGCTGACAGCTCTTCCCATGAGAGCTGATACTGACCCTGACTGAACTGCTTCAAGTTTCTATGAATTTAATTATAGAGGGGGAAATACGATTGAAATTTTAATAATTTATAAGTAGAACCTCTGGGGACCATTCAGTGTTTCCAGAGAAAAGAGAACTTAACTGTGAGTGAAGATGAACATTTAATGCACATTTAACATAGTGTAATATATCTTTAAATTTAGCTTGTTAAGTCCAGTTAGAAAGATCGACAGTAAATTACATTTTGACTGAAGATGATTTACAGTGTGTGTGATTAAATTACGAGAACTGAGATAAATGAAAAGCACCAGAAGGGCGACGCACTGTGCAATACCCCAGTCGGACAAGACTATCTTCTTTATATTGAAGTAATTCAAGACACACACACACACACACACACACACACACACACACACACACACACACACACACACACAAACACAAGTCCTAACAAGGTTGCGCAGCTATCCTTGTTACTTACCATTGACTTAAATCCATGTGGACACCCTAACCAAACTCTTATCCCTCAACTTAATCATGACCAATTTATGCTTAACCCAAACCTTAACCTAACCACAATTCACATCATATCCATAACTTTAACAAGGACCTCAGAAATATGGCCTCATTGGCACTGGGATTTGGTCCCCATGAGGTCTACTGGTCCTGACAAGGTCAGGTTTTATGCTGGAAAAGGGCTTAAAGAGATAACAAAAACAAGTACACACACGCACAGGGTCGAAAACAATACCCTGCTTTTTTAATAATGGCCTTACCAGCAGATGGAGTGTCTATCTCCTGCAGGTGGTTCCATGTTGTTGCAGTGACCATTAGCTGAAGCCCATTTCTCCCCTGTCTCACAGCAAGTCTTCACCATCTCTTTGGCAGACACTGCCATGAAACACAAAACACCCAGATCCAGATTTATCCCCACTCAGTAAAATGCCAGCGTTTCAGAGGAATCACATGAAATAATGGTTACAATGTGAATTGAACTGGAACAGGACAGTTACACCATCAGAAAATCACATCAGTGAGATGCTGTATAATGTGGCAACAGGATATTTGAAGAGCAACTAAATCTCATGTTCCCTGGAAGGCTTGTTTCACAGAAATAGACTTCGAGCTGATTTTGGTGACTGCATGTTGAGAATAGCAAGTACAACCTGTGTTTTTCTTCTCGGACTCCATGACTCTGCTCTCACTTTCATTGGCAGGCAGAGGTATGAAAGACCAGACTCTATTAACTTCAGAGTAAAATTGTCCCTTTTCGTTTCATGCTGGCTAATCAGAGCTGGAGCGGAGTGAAGGAGCAACACATTAGCACTTCATTTCAAACTGGGTCAAGGAGCAGACAAAGCAAAAACACACCATCCAGTGGAAAATACATGTGTTCCTTCAATAACAGGCCAGTGCATTCCGGCTTTGATTTGTGGCTCCTGTGCTACAGTAGAGAACACAACTCATGACAACTCATGACTTCTCAGAAAGTCACACCTCAAAGGACAATATGTTCTTACATCTACATGTACACAAAACAGAATATGTTTTTGTCATCGAGAACCATAAGTGTGTGTTGAGCTTTTTGACTTTAAATTAAATTATCCAATGTTTTTGTTTATATTTTGGGAGGCTATCTACTCGGAGGTGTGAGCGTGGCAGACAGTAAAAGCGTTATTTACCGAGTTTATACTGAATCCTGTCTGCCAACCGAGGACAGTAAAATCTTTATGGAACTTTTAACAGTCACCGACAGGGGAAGGCTTTCTCCCGGTGCTGCAGATGGTGTGCCTCTGATCACGTCTCTGGTCTAACCTCCTGTTTTGATTTGGGTCCTGACATTGCAAAGTGTTTTCAACTTTAACAATGAAACTATGGATCTTTAGGATGTCCACTTGCACACACAGGGGGCAGCAGGATTGGCAGGCCATCATGGGAATGGGTTTTTGGTCAATTTGGTTTCCAGGAGATGGCAATAACCTTTACCCCAAATCACCTGCTGGGTCTAGCACAGATGCATGATAGCAGCTTTGAACTGCTTGCTGACATTGCTAAATGCTAATGTCTTTATGCTAACAGACTTACAATTACAACTTTATCAAGCTAATCAAGTAATCTTGACCTTGTTTATATTCTTAGTTTAGTTTGGTAGCATGCTAACATTTTCTATTTAGCACTAAACACTAAAAGTGCAACTGACAGTGTTTTTGCGGTTGAATGTCTGCACCATTTCCATTCAGCATTTGCTCAGAACCAAAAATTTCAACCTCATGGTGGCAACAGAAAAAAAAGATCCTCCTAGTTAGTAGACTTCATATTGAGGACCAGGAATGACTGTATTCAATTTCATGTCAGTTCATTGTGTAGTTTTTGACATCCTGCAGTATGTCAGTCTGAACCAACTGACACTGCAACGCACTGTGTAATTCAAACAACCTTCTAAAAGCTTTGATTGATCTCTAGTGGGCTTTTCCAGCGTAAGCCTTAAGAGGGTGGAGGCTGCACAGAGGGAAGAACCAAGAAAATATCTTATTGGATTTCTAAATCAATGACACACAGCACAGAGAGTGAGAGTACCCAAGATCACGCTCACATTTTAACTTCCACATTTATTTTTGTTGAAATATCTCTCCTCGACTTACCTATACATACTGAGATCAAAGCCGTTACTCAGAGCCGAGCGCATGACGGCTGCAGTCTGCTTAATTGAAAGGTTTAGAAATGAGAAAGTCTAAACCTCGAAGAAGCACAATGACTCTTTCATACAGAACTACAGCATCTTTGCCAGCCATGCAGTTAAACAAGTCCCTTCCAGCCTGAGTGACTGTATATTAAAAGGCAGAGAGCACGATTATTCATCCTCCTTCCTTTGCTTCCTATTCATTTTCTCCAGGTGGTATCAGTTCACTTGTCATTATGAGGACACAAATTTGCTCCATGTGTCCGTCCAGAATGTGGAATGTATACAGAGGTAAAGTACATGCACTTCATGACTATGTTTATGAAGCATTTAGTGGACGAAATGACTTTGGAGAGAGACTATGTTTCACCAAATTATCTACTGGGGATGAAAACAATGATGAACCATCTTGGCCCCAGTTATACTTGAGTCTAACCAGATCGCCTTTATGGCATCAATTAGCCAAGTTGATTTATTGCGCATGGGGGATCTAAAATATACACTTTATGTGACTGAGGAGCATCTTTCTCTTCCAGACCTGTAATTATATCTGTCCATTAGACTAGCATTGACGCCAGATGCTTTTCTCTCGTCCAAATCCAAAACTGGTGACATCGCACCCTCTGAAAACATGGAACTAGAACAACAACAAAAAAGGGCAACTCTCAACATGCCTGGAGGTGTCATGAAGCAGTGTGCTGCCACTAATGAAGGCTCATGTATCTTTTCTTTTGTGGACTCGGCAGTGATTTACAATACAGGTGGGCTGGAGAGAACAGGACCGACAATGTGGATAACAGCACACGGCGAGGGTCCCCCGCATACAGACTCGTGTGGCTGAACATGATGATTGATGCTGAAAGCTTAAGAATGTGTGTGTGTGTGTGTGCAGGAGGGAGTGAAACCGTGTTCTTCTCACCTTCGACACGAGTACTTGCAGAGATATCGTGTCTTCTGAAACACATAATCACTGCCCGAGAACAGCTGGCTGTGACATAACAGGGAGGCCTCTCCTGCTATCACCATGACTTCATTTCCAAAACGGCTGATCCCGGGGTTCAATTATTGACAACTTTTGTCTTGATCTCACTGAGACTGTAAGCCGACAATCGTGTGATCCACATTTTTGCTGTCTTAGCTGGGGTTATAGTTGATGCAAGCCCCTGAAGGCTTGCCTGGGTCTTTTGATGGTTTTAAATGGTAACATCCATTTCAATTACACCTCTCTGTGGCTGGATCACCTGAAACACTAAAACACACTCTGTCCAGACTTGTCACTAATGGTGTATTGAATTATTGCAAGTTATAGTTTTTGTTTCCTAAAGATGCCGCATGTCCTTGACACACCCAGGCATGCACACCCTTGTGATGTGAAGTTTCTGCATTGCAACATCTGCATTACAGACTTGTTTTGCATATTAAACATGTTAGAGTGTATCCCACTGCACGCCTCGGACCAATTATTCTCCTCAGTCCTGTAATTTGAACCTGATTCCCGTTGCCTTATTAATCCTTATTTATTCCCGGGTTTGTTCACACACCAGAACACAGGAAATTTGCTCATTTCTTGCCAGGAGAAATACTGACTTTGGACCCGAGGAATGAAGTTACCTAAGTTTCATAAGTCCCATTAGAATGAATAGTTTTTCCGTATTAGAAATGATTTCAATGAAGCATAAATACGAGTATATTTCATAAAGGTTTCCAGTATTTCATTTTTAGAGCTAACATGAACGACTGCTTGTATCACAGATCTGAAAACATCTGTATACAGCTGGATTTTGCCTTAATGCTATTAGATGAGTGCAAGAGGCATATCTGTTTTTGTGTTACAGTTTATCACCAATCTCTACTTACACAGTTGGGTTTTTTACGAGCGTTTTCCTGCTTCTGGAGCAGATGTTTTTTTATTTATAAGTGCGGGTGACATGTGGATCAGGCGGTTTTTCACTAAGGACATGTTGCAGATGGGAGACGGGACACATTTCCTGGAAATGACCCGGAAGGCACCCTGGATTAACCAGAATGATCTATGCTCTTCAAACTAATCTTCACAGGAGTGGTGCACTGGAGTGAACTGTCACATGGCCCTCGCTGGGGAATTCACCCTGTGTTTCATCCTAAGGAAAATTATACATCTCCTACTTCCCACTCCCATATGCAGCATGTTGTAACAGTGCTGTTGGTAAAAAACAAGTGCTTGTGATGGTAATTATGCTTCAGCCGTGTGTTATATCGACTTATTCCCATCTAGTATCCTTCTGGTACAGTTCAACATTATGGTTGGTTAAGTAGGGAGGGAAGTTGCTGAGAATAGCATGCTTGGAGAGGTGTTTCTCAGATGAGGTGATTACCAGGAAGATTGGGGAGCCGGCGGCCTCACGGGAGACGGGTAATCACACCGGCTCGAGAGGGAGCAGTGAGTAGCGTCTGGCAATCAAGCCACAACAGTGGTCTCATTCATCACATGGGTATTATGCCGCTCACAGGTACAACCCCCACGAAATCCTATACCAGGTCCAGCCCGGCATGAGAAAGCCTAAACAGTCCCATCCCCCTCCTGAGCACGCACACACTGCATCTGCTTGGAAAGAGCGAGACCTAATGAGAAGTAGTTATTGACTTTGTTCCACAGCGAAGGCAACTCATTTATATTGGTGAAAATGGTTGTGTGCTTGATATTTTACATTTCTCTTTTCCTCTTCCAATAACTTTGGCGGACTCAGCTAATGGCGATAACAGGCATTAGTCAGGGGCCTTATCAGCTGGAGTTTTCCTGTCTGTGCTACAACATGTCATTTGCTTTGGAGAGCTTCACTTTGTCCAATGACCTTCACCAGTGAACCCTGCCAGTGTCATTCCAACCTTCAAACTGAGCAGCTCGACCAGATAGTCTGAGCTCATTATTCCTGGAGGAAAATCCATCCTCCTCAAACCTTCCACCGTGAAGCTATAACTTAGATTTGAATAGTTGGACTTCATCCTAATGCATTTATGGATCGTGTGGGGAAACCTTTGAGGATGTCTGTCAAAGCAAATCTGTTTTTTTTTTCTCCCTGAATAAATAATTTGAATTTCTAGAGCAGCTCACAGACGTCATCTTTGACAAAAGGTGTCGAGGCAAACCTTTTTAACTTTGCCAGTTTCTAACCTATATTCACGCTGGTGAATTAAATTGACGGGTGCCTCTGAAGTTCACTCCCACAGACATACCTCACGTATGCATTCAGCATGCATGTACTATACATACCTGTGGTGGCCAGTTGCTGAAAGGAGAGAAAAGTCCTGACAGGTCTCAACAACAATCAGAGTGTTGTAAAGTAGGTTAACTATACACTCTGCCAGATTGTGGTTTGCGGAAAACAAAATGCCACTAATTTTTTCTTCAGTAATTCAGTCTCTAAAGTGGTGACGAGGATGAAACGACAGGTTTAATACATTCACTCATTCATAATTTAGTTCACTTGGGGAAAAAAGTGAGACTACCTTGTGTCTTAGGGCTATAAATTAAGGCAAAAATAATGAGTTTTCCTTGGCAGGAAGTTTATAAATCATTAACACTTATTATAAATGCAAAAAAAATCACACTTTTCATTACAGCTTAAGCAACCAAAATTTGGATATGGCATTGTATGAGATTAATATAGGGAAGATTTTGTAAATTTAAAAATCTCATAGTTTCCTTTGCAGTGTAACTTATCTTAATAATCACCTCATCATCTGCTTTCTATCCCAGTGCCTGCAGTATATTGGCCTGTATATGCCATGAGTATTTATGGATGGACCTGTTCGAGAACATGCAGCTAATCACACGAAAAACATGGCAGGAGGTAAAACCCCAAATAACCTTGCTGGAGCAAAGTGGGGGAATAATTCGTAATTTCAGCTGCTCTTTCAGGATTTATTAGACATATTAGAAACACAATAATGTAAATGTGGGACCTGTCTCACCAGTATAACTTGCTATTGCACACCTCTGGAGAAATAAATATCGCATTCTCTCAAGTTGACTGCATGAAAATGAATCCACACTAAGTATAGTCATTTTCTCTTCAGTAAGGTGGATAAATGCTATCTGGGGAAAACAGACTTTCCACAGATAATTGTTTTTCCTGGACCACTGCCAGCAAGAATGGAGTAATTATGAATTCTTGCTCAAAAGACAGGATGTGAGAGGAGGGAAAGGAAGATGTCTTCTGAAAACGTAGCAGCCAAACACAAGCCATTACTCGGTCATATATCATACTCATTGTGACGTATTTTGATTTGGGCTCTGAATTAATCAAAAAGGTTTTATGTCTCAGATTTCATTTGAATCCACCCGCTTTCAGCTGATTCATGTCACTGCTGATCTTAAAAGGTCAGGATTTTGTAAAACTTACCTTGCGAGTCTCCAACATCCTGAGAGTGGTAGTTGTGGAGGGTCTGCGCCTGTCTCTGAGGCTGATCGTCATCCTCTCTCATCCGGACCGGGGCCCTGCTGGTGGGACTGAACTGGACTGTGGGGTATGAGCCCTGCTCCTCTCTGCTGAGTGTCTGCTGGTGTTCCACTGGGGCTTGTCCTTGGCCCTTATTACCGGCAGAAACGGGGCTGCCATGATTTGTGGTGTGACTGTCTTGACTACGTTTGTGATGGCCCAAGTGCCTGCCCGCCTTGTTAGCGGGGACAGTGTACGCTGTGTCTTTTAAAGTGTCCTGCACCACTCTGTTTTGTGTAATGGTCCTCTCTACAACCTCCTGTGGCAGCCTGTGGTTCACTGTGGTCACTCTCTGTGTGGTTGTAGCTGTTAGCAATGTTGATTTTTCGGTCGCGGTTGGATCAACGTTGTGTGTGACTTCATCCTCTCCGCTGCTCGCTGGAGTTGGGCTTTTCTGTTTTTCTCTCGTCTCATGTCTCCTGTCATCGTGCGAGCTGAAGGCAGTGGAGCTTGACTCTGGAGGAGTTGGTGGTACTGTAGGAGACTCCAGCGGTGGGGCCAGATCTTGGATTGTGGGAGATGTTGGCTCAACCAGTGTGTAGTCATAATCCTCTGTGCCAAAACTGGGTGGGTCCTGCTTATACAGTGGCAGAGTGTTTCCCATTTCCAGCTTGGAGAGAGGTTCCACAGCACTCGTTTGTTGGCCGTCATGACGACCGCTAATGTCTCTCACGGGGTTGTTGTTTTCAATGGTTGTACCCATGGGCTTATTAACCCTACGAAGGTCACAGCCAGGGATCGGTGAACACATTAACCTTCCACCGTCATTTGGACAGTGGCAAACCTGGCACTGATCTCTCTGAAAAGAGTGTCCTGCGTCGTATTTCTTGCTGCCGTGGGTGCAGCCAACCCGCCCACATTGCATGCATCCATCTGCAGGTTGTAAAATATCAATGCAGTTGGGGGGAATTTCTGGGCACGGGATAAAATGGCAGCTTATTCTCCCTCCTCCCTGGGGACAGGAGCATTCGGTGCTTCCAAAATCCACAAAGTAAGATTCCCCCTGTGGGACTTTCCCTTTCCGGAAGCCTGCTTGGATGCAGTCGTAGTACTGGTAACCCTCGCAGGTGCAGCCCGTCTGTGTGCAGGTGGGACAGCAGGCACCTTTCTCCAAAACCGTATCAAGGCAGTTCTGAAGAACAGGACAGTCCACTCCTGTGCAGTCTTTCTGGCTGAGACAGAAATCCATGCACAGAGTCACCCAACATAAAAACAACGTCGCCTTCTGAATGTTCATTTTGCATTTAAAAAAATACACACAAAAAGAAGAAGTATTCCAAGTTAGTTCCTCAAAGTAATCTTCGCTTCTGGCAAAGTTTTACTCCAGATGAGAAATAATTTAATCTTTCAGCCTGTGGAGGTAAACAGTGGTTAATGATGCAGTTTAATAACTGGTCATTATTTTAGCTTTTCAGAGCTAATATCAAAAATAAACATTTTTAACTCAATAACCTGTCTGCTTACATTTGACCACATTTCAACGCCCACTTGTTTGGCACTAAAGGGAATGAAAGCTGTGATTTATATTTGATTGCACATGGAAATTTACTGATAAGTCAGACTGGCTGATGGAAATATGCACAATAATAACCCAACAAAATCATCAGCTGTCGAAAAAAACAAAAACAGAGAAGAAATAACAAACCCTCCCTTTTACGACAATATTATACTTTGCCTTACAGAAACAGTGTGTTGATTGTGTTCTGCACAGAAAGGCTTATATGGGTTATCTATTTGCAGCATGTGTATTCTCATAGAATTGTCTACTTCCCCGGGAATCTGGTGGAGATGTTGTGCAATTACTGTTCATTCATTTGAGTCCAGTTTGAAGAAAAGCTGGTGAGGCAGAAACTGTTTCAGGTGCTCTCGCAGAAATAACATTTTGCATGAATTAACCGAGGTGTTATTGTAATCAACTCTGACACAGAATAATGTATAAAGTAAAACAAAGCATATATAGCTATAAATGCATTGGATGAATTGGATTTCTGTAGCTATTCTTTTCTTGTCACGCACAGTCATGAGGTGACAGACTTCATCCTGTGAGATTATGTGATGCGACTTCAAAACGGAGAGAATATTGAAAACCAGATGTTTTTTATTTCACTTTTCCTGTTTTTCTCACTGCTTCTATTTCTGCCAAGAGACTGTGAGATTTCATGCCAAAAAAAATTACAGATTAATTCAAAATCTGCATGACAAACTAGACATTTCCTTCTGAAATGTGTCTAAATATTTGCAGTGCTCTTTCCGCAGCCTCTTTTGTTATCACATTTCCCCAAACATTTCCTAAACTCCATGCCCTGGGAAAAATATTCCCACCAAAAGAAGAGCAGCTGTTTACAGATAACGTTTTCTTCAACAGAAACAGGAATTGTAGAGATCCTGCTTCAGTAGAGGTACTCAGGTACATGACTTATAACTAAGGTGGTTATTTTAAGTGAATCTGTCTGGGGAAATCTATTTCCACCATTCCTGCTTCTACTTGAAAGTCAAAATAAAAATCTAGAGGTCGCCAATATGGTCTAAAGCTCATCAAAATAAATGTAACATCTGTCGCCCTGTCTTCTTTCATAATCCAGGCGAAGCCACAGAACAACTCAAATTGCACCTCAGCTCCATTTAGAGAATCAATGATGTCTTTGTGTGCATGTGGGCACAAAATCATTATGCTAGATCTCGCTCCAGTCTTCTTTCTATGATGCATTAACAGTGTTAAAAAGCACAAAGTTCCCAAACTCTCTCTCTGTAACATCCAGAGCAAGTGAAAGGAACATTGAACACAGGAACGGAGCCAGTAGGTGATCAGGAACATGCATCTGGTCTGTGTGAGCTTTTCCCGAACTTGACAGGTCTGTTTTATGTGAATGAAAAAAAGAGTCTGTGGTGTTGTTTGTTCAGATCAGGTTATGACCTGCAAAGTATTTCCAACAGCCACTGTGTGCCTTCTTGTCAAAAACAAAAAAACTGACCTTTATCCTTTTTTACGCACGGTGGCACGCGCACGCACCTACATACACACGTGCAACTACTACCAATTACTTGTGGATCAACCCAAGAGTAGAACAAGTTGAACATTCAATTCCTGAATATTTGAATGACGAGTAATGAATTAAATAAAGACTTGAAAAGTGCGCACTTGTAAACTTCAGCTTCACTTGATGATCCAGCCAGTGAATTATTTCCCAGCGTGTTGGAAAAAAAGACGATGTGACTTCAGCGTGTGAACTTCGCATCAGACATGTAGGAATTAAGCTCATTTCATTCCCTGGGTTGTAACGTCACAACCTGACGCAGCATAATTAAAACACATCTCAAATAAATATGATCCAAAAATCTTAAATCCACATCACAGAGAGTGTAATCTAAATATTTGTCCCCCGAGCTGTCCCGTGGGACTCGTCAAGTGGATAACGAAATGCTCGGTGCGTTAACTCGTGCGATGACTTGTACAGTTTATGTTCATAAAAAGTTATGTTTCCTACCTTGGGTCGCTGATCTTTCAGTGCTGCTGCGCTCCGGGAGAAAACTCGTGCGTAAAGTTTGTGCCCTGACTCACTCGGACCTGGGAGGCTGCTGGGAGCGCCCTCATCCCCTCTTCTTTTCGGAGGAGGGGGAGGGCGGGACAAACTTCCATAGAATTACTTGCAACTCTTTCGAAATGACCTTTGTTCCCTTTTTCTGCATCGTAATGAGCCCAAATACGAGAAATGACTGAACACGCAGCGACGTCAGTGGAAACGAATGATGTCAGGCGCTTATCTGAGAAAATTAAAGTGATGGTCTCAACTTCTTCCAAGGAGCCTCTGGTCATACGATCTTTTAAGACTATTACAACAGAATGGAAATCACATTATTCAAACTGCAGTTATTGGATTTTCACAATTATTACTGTTTGAGTTCAGTATATTTACAGATTCACAGCTTCACACCAGGTGCCAATTGTTGTGGTTACTGCAGGAGATGCCAACAAGCCAGACTAATAAACCAAACTCATATCAGGCATCATTAAGCATCACACCATGTCTGTGATCAACTGAGCTTTCGGATGGGTTAATTACACTTGCCCAAGTGCCTCCTCAAAACAAACTGAATTTAATCTTTTCAAAAGCCCAAAGCTTATTTAATCTATCTTCATTGAGACGCCATAGTGAGGATAAATATAAACAACAGCTGCCTCAGTGGCTATTCATCCACTGATCAGACAGGCAGAAGGGGCAGTGGGGCCATTGGCCACTTTGTTTCAGGGGTCTCCCTTGACTAATCAATGACAGAGATGAGCCATTGAACCCATTATCAGCTCTGCCTGATCTCTATTATCAAATTCACGCACGACTGCACAAGTCACACGATGTGAATATCCTATTTTACATATGTGTGTGTCCAATCTAAATTAGATATCGGATCAGGGGGTGCAGATTCATACAGAAACAAAACTGCCATTCATACATACCTCCACCAAGGCCTCTTATGAAACCAAATTCAAATTCACGCCTTGATCTTTTATTTGAATCCGCACCAAATTGCACACACTCAAAAATATCTTGCCTTTTTTCCATCAAGATCCATGATCCAAGATCCGTGCTCAAATTTAATGAGTTTTTCCCTGATCCATACCACATCCTTCCATGTGTTTCGGGGGGAATCTGTCCTGTAGTTTTTGTGTAATCTTGATAACTAGACACAACTTCCTCTGCGAGACCACCTATCGACTTAGCATTGTCTATAATGTGTATGCAGAACTCCATGGCACAAATCAATTGAAAGCAAGTTCAGCATGCAGTTGAGTGACTCATAGGAAGAAACAACAGTCTCCCTATGAAACCACATTTAAATTCCCTACAACCAGATTTTTATTTGGATCGGCAACAAATTCCAAACACTCCAGTCCGCTAAACATGTCAGATTTTTTTAATCAAGATCCATGAATTATTCTCTGAGAAATCAATGTAAATGTTTTTAAAATGTTAGTGAAAAAAAACATTACTGTCTCCGTCCCCTGATCCAGATCTGCACCAAATTTTATGGAAATAGGTTGAGTAGTTTTTGCGTAACCCTGCTAACAAACAAACTGCAGACTTAACCATAACCTCCTTGGAGGCGGTACTAATAACCTTCACACATGAGCTAAGTGGCCCTGTAACTGACTAATCCTTGGAGAAGCTGTTGTCACTCTTCTGTGCTGCCCTGCCCTGCTATTCGGCACCTAATATCCACCCGTCAGCTGCTGACCCCCAGATTGGTAAGAAACTGAAATCACCATCCGAGGAATTCAAATATGACATGAGACTCTTTCCACAGATGTTGTACAGAGGACAGAGATTACGTAACACACAATTACCGTTGACCACCTGCAGTAACGTGTCGGTCCCAATGCTCTGGACAATTTGGCAACCGATCACTTCAGAGGTATCTCATCCCTTGTGCCATTTCAACACATATGGATGCTGTTTTCGTTTGTGAATTGTGTACTTTCAAAACACTTGTCTTACCACAAAGTCATCGCTGGAATAAAACTCAGAAATAAATCCTTAAGTGCCTCATGCCTCGTAGGTTTGGAGCCTTTGAGGCTGCGTGAGTCCAGAGAGATGTCCTAATGTAGCAGGCAGAGACCAAATGGCCGGTTCCCTCCACAGTAGTTGACCTCCTCTTACTCCTCTGGGGCGATAAAGCCTGAGTGCAGTAATGGCTCTCAGCCTGCGAGATAATGTCATCTGACACACACTGATTTGGGAGAGGTAATTGCACCCCACACTGTTGTAATTTCTCATTCATGCATGTTTGAATGGTGATTTATGCCACTAGTAATTGCCCAAGCCACTGACTGCAATCCTGTCCTGTGATAATCTACCTAATGGGCGCTTTCTCTATTTCACACAAGGAATATTGAATTAAAGTTTAAAGTTTAAACACGCAGTGTTTATTATTTGTTCCTCCGAGCAGGGTGAAGTCATTCTTGCCTCAGTTCTTTTGATGATGCCACAGATTTAACAGTCTTTCAGAGTTTTCATTAAAATTGATTGTGATCGTGACATCATTGTCTTCTTGGGACTCGTAATGTTATCTGTCCATTGTGTGATGCATTGTCCTGCTCCTCTGTCTTTGTTTAAACAGGTGGACACAGCGTCTGTTGTTGCCTTTGTTAGATCTCAGAGGTGGCATGTGAGGTGATCTACACTGACATATTGTGTATGTCAGTGCAGTATCTCTTTGTTCCAGGAGTAAATGTGGAATCATCCTGACACATCATGCAATTACACTGAGCTATTTCTGCAGGAATCCCATAAAAAGGCCAGACGAGTCTGTTGAAATCCCCTGATAATGGTGTTGTAATAAACCTCACATGTTGCTGATGCCCAACCCAAGTTGTGGACTTAATTTTTTTCTTTTGGATTCAAATTTCCTCTGTAATTGCATTGCTGCATTGCTATAAGAGAAAGTCTTTAAAGTAAACCAGCAAAGGCGAAGGCACTGCGGCTCCATGGGGGGGCCACACCGTAGGAAATAAGACCCCCAAATGAAATGTAGTAAAAGTGACTCCCCACCTGTGCCTTGTAAAGACTTTCCAGGCTGTAGTTAAATGGCATGTCTGCTGAGGGCTGCAGCTCCGTGGTGCAACTGCTTCAGGTTTAGCTGTGGGACAACAAAATGAGCACTTGTTCATTGAATATTCAACACATTTAAATAGCGTGTGATATAAATATAATGGTCAAGAGGGAGTTCTAATCATCATCTGTCACAAACCAGCCTAAAGAATGTGATTGTTAATTTAATTTTACATTATGTGCAAAGCTCTTTGAGTGCACAGAGCTGCACTTACAAACCCACCCAGCTCTGCCCACCTAATGCCTATGCCATGGAAATGGCAAGGGAATTTAAAGCATGTCGTAGAATGTGAAAAGGGATTTAATACTTAGAGCAGCTCTGTTGCCTTCCCCCTGTTCTCCCTGTTTTACTTCATGCAGACCAAGTTAATCTGTAATGGAAAATGTATATTACAGCTTAAGGGAAAAGATGAAATTTTAAGTGGATTGTTATTTCCTTATGTTTTAATTAATAAGTGAAAACCCTCTGGACACCTGCAGTGTCATCACAGAGTTGTACCACAGTTATCATCCCAGCCAGTCTAACCTCCTGCTCCTCCTTTACATTTCTTGGAACACATAAGGTAGCTCCCTGAGGCAAGCGCTGATTCCACTGGATAGTAACACCTTTTATTATAGCTACCTACAACAGCTTTTAGTGTGCCTGACACCTAGAGGGGGGGGGGGGGGGGGGGGGGGGGGGGTTAAGCTGTGTACCTCACAAACTATTTGAAGCAGTGACCCCTCTAAAGCCTATTAGACTTTTGGTGAAAGCTGACCTATACCAGCTGAGAACATTGCCGCTGAGTAAGCGTATAAGTTAAGTGCTACAACCCTGTGCACCCTCTTGTTTGGACCAAGCCAAGCATGGTGGCCAAGAAAAGTTCCCCATTTCGCACCAGGAAGGATGTGACTGCTGATGCATACCAGATGAGGAGACACTGGATGGAATTGCAAAGCAGCTGTAGCCATTTGTGATATAGGAAAATATTTTATGTGCAACACATGTGGTGCTGGTGCCGCATATGTTGTTTTCAGCATAACAGGAAAGTAGAAATGCTCTGATGGTTTCAGGTGTGTGCAGAATACATAATATAGTAGCACAGTATTTCCTGCAGTATATTGCTTAACACTGCACTATTGCCTAATATCGGAGTGGGTATCCATTATAAAAAACACACTGGAATCTGACAGGACAAAATAGATGTACTGCAACCAGAACCTTTCAGTGGTGGAGGAAGTACTAAAATATTTTACTAAAAAGGTAAAAGTACAATTAAGTAGACAAAAACTCAAGTAAAAGTAACAGTACCACATTTACTTGAGTAAAAGTAATTAAGTGCTTGCTTTTGAATATACTTAGAAGTACTTTAAAGTATTAAAAGTAAAAAATACTTGCCAAGAGTAACCTATTCCCTTATGCAACAGTCAGCTATATCAACTGTGCCAACAGCATTGATACAATGATAATACATATCATGTTAATAAAGAATGCTGCAGATGATGCCAATGAAAACACTTGTATTGTCATAATAATTAATGGCTGAGTCTCAGCAGTGGCCTCTGCCAAATCCATTTCAGGTGTTTTCTTCACCAGTAATGCTGCTGCTGCGGGAGTTCTGATTGGATCAATGAACCACTCTAATCATTGTTTACTTTTAAAAAACTACATTGTGAAAATGTAGTCGAGTATAAAGTACAGATATTTGCTAATATGTGTAGCAGAGGAAAAGTGAAAAGTACCTACGACACAGCCAGTTCTGGACTGAGGAAATCCATAAAACCGACTCTTCTCTTTGACTGAGTTCATTCTGGTGCTGTACTGTGTTTCCTCGACTCGAGCCTCAATGGAATCAGGTATTGTTTTCCATGCTCTCAGACGTGACATCATTCACTCATAACATCAATTGTACGCACACTGCCCATGGATTGCGTACGAAGGTGAAAATAAATGTAGGACTGAAAATTGGCCTGTTCAAAATAAATGAAAGTTGTACGGTCTCGTCAGGTTTTATTCTCACCTGCCGTCATTGCACCAAAGAAAGAGATGTTATCTCATTTTAACCCAAAATAACTTGAAAAAGACGAAGATTTCATATGTGTGAAATGCTGTAGTCACAATGGTTGTTATTAAAACCAGCCTATTGGAACAAGCAGCAGTCAGTGATGGGCTTTTATCCCTTATGCTCTCTGACTCAAACAATATGTCACGTTTGGCAGCATAGCAGCATTATGTAAAAGCCTTCACAAGCACATTGTATCTGCTAATCAAGCTGTGGATCTCTCTGTGTCCAGGAGGAGCAGTGCTGCCATGACTTCAAAGCGGACAAGAGGACGGATCAGAAATAATGCCGCCAACAGATTTCAGAATGCACGATCATCATTCTGCACACAATCCATGCTTTATCTCACAACTCATTCAAATGCTAGAAAGCAATCTCCCTCGTAAACAGACAAAGGGGAAATTAGATTTCAGATGCTTTTAGGGTTTTGCTTGTGCTTTAATTTTGCATTACTCCTTCAAACATGTTGCCCTTCAGCTCAGTCTCAGCCACGACCTTTTCAAACCTTTTTTGTTTTACACTGCACTGTTTATTGTTTAAAGGGCACTGATGACATTTCCCTTCTTTACCCAGTCATAAGATAAACACGACCCCAACCACTAATAATTACTCCACTCAATGCCTGGGTGAGAATAATGTAAAAGTAGCTGTCAGTGACACCTAGGGGTGAAAAGTTGTGCATTGCATTTTATAAATAAAATGCTGAGGATCCAGAAAGTCAAACTATGGATGCATCCAAAACATCCAATAATGGCAGCAAGGCATTTGTGAAAGTTGCCTTTATAAGAGCGATTAGACTTTATTTTCCCAAAGGAAATTTGTGTACACAAACAGCATCTGCTGTCAAAAAGGCAGTAACATGTGGCATATATACTGGCTTTCACCTGTTCACATACACAGCACACATACTGTTCTCAAATAACAGCACACTGCACACTGCCCACTGTACAACACATACTGTTAAAATATGCATAGTGTTTTTAGTCCTTAGGTAGGAGGTTATGTTCTCATCTCTATTTGTTTGTTTGTTTGCTAGCAGAATTACGCAAAAACTACTCAAACGATCTCCATTACATTTGTGGAGGGACGACTCGAGGAAGAGCCCATTTAATTTTGGTGCAGATACAGACCAGGGGGAGGATCTAGGGAGTTTCCCCCATTCGTTAACATTTTAATTGATTTCTCAGAGAATAATTCATGGACTGTTGGGCCTTGGTGGAGGTATGTGCTCTCTGAGTGCCATTCTAGTTGACACATACTGTTTTCTGGTTATCCAGGTTAATTTCATGGCTTAATATAAAGCAAATTCACACATGGTTCATATTTTCTTCAGTTACCAACATTAACCAGCTTCCCAATATGCCCTGTATGTTATATTCAGTCACTCTTCTCACGCAGCAGAAATGTCTTGACAGGCTAATGTTTGCTTTCATTTCTCACAAATGGCTGGAGTCCATGGTCAGGTAGTCATCTATTAGCTACAAGTGTCAAGGATTACTCAAACACTTAATAGGCTGCCACTAGAGCAAGAATTTACAAAAAAGTTACCTGTGCAAACTACATTCTAATCAACTGTGACAGCTCTGAAATTACATAGTGCCAGAGGTGTGTTGGTTTACCTTGACAGTGATTTTTGAGGCCTTACTTGGTGACAGTGTTGAATTACAATGCATAACGTATGACACTACAGATATAAGTTGGATGAGTACCTGAAATAATTCTTAATAGACAACCCAATACCACAGCAGGGTCTTAAAATCTACAGTAAAGAACAATGTTCACCACAGCGTCAATAAAAACAGCACATTCTGAAAGATAGGGTGAGTTTAAGATATTTTGGTTTGGAATAAATTGCATTTGTGAACCTTAAAAAAAAATCTCAAATAGAATAAAGACCTAAAGACTCAATGGCACCAATTCACCAGAGCTATAATTGGCCTTTAAACCACAACCGAATCACCCTTTTTCCTAGAACAGAATTTCACACACATCAAAAACTATCACACTGTTGAACATACCCACAACATATGGGCCCCAGACAGTGCTGAGCAACGCCAAGAGGCAAGCAACAGTGAAGAGATTGAATTATTAAAATAAAGGTTTAGAGAATAACCCTGCCCTCCAGCTGCTGAAAACTACAAGGCTGTCCAAAATGTAAACTGTCTTCAAATAAAGACAGCAAATAAAGCTAAATTAAAATTACGTACAGTTCAAACTAAAGAAAATTGACAAAAAACAATGTTGACAAAGATTGTTAAAACCTGAGAAAAGTATTTCAAAAATCATCCTGCATTAAAAATACAGTGGAAACCAAAGAGATAAACAGCACTCAGAATCAATACTGGCTACTTGAAGAGAGTGTATAATCTAACCCTGGGACCAGCAGAACTCTGTCTCTATTAAGCCAACAAGCGCTAACTCATAAGTACTTTAAACACTGCAAAATATGGAATTGATTGTGGGATATTTTAAAGTCTGGATAATGGTCTCATTACACCAAGATTTAAAATATGCGTTACCAGCTGTATGGGAAGGAGCTCTGCAGCATCATTAGCTGGTGTACAGTCAAATTCCTCAGAAACCACAATATGATACATAAAAGTCAGGTTGGATTTATGCCAAACCATCACACATCTTACCATAACTTTACCCTCACCACTCTCATTAACAAACATAATAATGTTTGATGTTTAATAGATTTCATAAAGGCCTTTGAATACAGTATTTTTATTATGAGGGAGTGGCATAGGGACTAAAATATATGATTTAGTCAGAACACATGAGGATTTAAAATTGGAAAAATAACTGTTTACTTCAAATATTATTGTGGAGTGAAATGGAGCTGCAATATGAGCCGAACCTTCTTTGACATATAATTCCTGTTCAACTGTTGGCATCTTCAGCGTCAAGGCTTTAGCAAAGAGTTTGTTCTGCCAACTGGTCCTGAAGCTCTGGTGTGTGTGTGGGCCGATACCAAACAACTTGCCGCAACCAAATATCCTTTAAAAAGCAACACAACTGAAGTAAATGGTGAACACCTCTTCAAACATATCTGATATCTTTGATAGTTAACGAACTATAACAAGTTTGGGGAAGCAGCTTTCTCTTGCTATGCACTAAACTCCCAACACACATCAGGCAAGCTTCTTCTGTTGATAGTTTTAAGAAACAACTCAAGAACTATTTATATGATCTTGCTTGAATTTAATTTTATCTTCTTCTTTTGACACCATTGTCTTTATTCACTTTTAACCTATTTTTTATACCTTTTGCTAGTGTTGTGTTTTTTATCCTGTCTTGTTTTATTGCTAACGTGTTCTTATTGATCTCTAATTTCATGTCTTTGATTTTATAGTAAAGCACTTTGAGCTGCATTTTATGTATGAAAGGTGCTGTATAAATAAAATGTATTATCATGATTATTATCCTCCTTCAGAGCTGCGTTTGCGCGTGGATCATAGCTGACACCGTTTTCAAGTAGAATTTGAATGTCGGGGCTTACGGACACTTGGATGACACCACAGGAGCAGTATGGAGGCATTTTATGTTGTTTTGGGGGTTGTTTATATACATTTGAAGAATTGATCCCAAGTTGTATTAGATCTGGCTGCAACACTTTTTACCCCTGAAACTCCAAAAGTGTTTTGTGGACTCAAACACTTCACCCACCCCTCCATCGGCATAGTGGTGGGTATATAATGAGGTGATTTTCATCTTTGGGTGAACTATCCCTTTAAGATTAACTTTCATAAAACAATTAGGGTTATTAATTTGACCATTATTTATATATTGGTTGTCCTCTTTGGTGTCCCCGCCAGGAATTGCTCTTGAGAAATGTCCCCCCCCCGAACAGTAAAATGAAAGATCCGCCCCTGCTCACCTCTCATGACACCCCATGTCAAAACACCATGTGCGTGTTGTTTCTTTAAGAAACCGCGTCATCCTCGCAGCGGCCGCAGCCTGCTCGATGACGTCTCATCTCTCCCGGCATGCTCACTCCAGTCCAATTATCGCTAATGGCGGGTATTTGTACCAAACATGCTTCTGTGTAGCCTTAGCCTGCTAACGTGCTAACTGCTAGCCCGCGCACAGTGACGCAGAAACCAGCGGCTGTCAGGCTCCTACTCACCGCGTGTGTTGAAGCCGCCCGGAGGAGGAGGGGGGGCTGCAACAAGCGGAGCAAAGGACAAGTGAGGACACGGCGCCCGTTTTCATCATGTGGCCGCTCGCAGGAAGTCACCGAGCTGAGAAGTAGCGGTGTTAGCTCACCTGAGACTTCGGACCTGCTGCTAACTTCATGTGACGGAGGAAGTTTTGGCTAGCTCGCTAATTGTTTTCTTTATCGCCTCCATTCATTCATTCATTCATTCATTCACCCGACGTCGGTCTCTCAGCCAATAAATCAGCGCAGCCTCGAGAAGCGGAAATGACTCGCTTGTGTGTGTCGCTGCTGTCCTTCTCCTTCTCCTTCTTATTATTATTAATAATAAGTGTGTGTGAAGTGAACGGTAGCTCCAAGTTGAACATCCCCAAAGTGCTGCTGCCGCTCACCAGGAGCACGAGAATCAACTTCACCCTGGAAACCACTGAAGGCTGCTACAGATGGTGAGTGGACGGAGTTTGGCGCGTTAGAGTGAAGCAGCGGGGTTTTCATGTCTGCTGCAGCAGTGTCACATGTCCCTGTTATTCTGTAGTGTGTGTGTGTGTGTGTGTGTAGTGACCTCATGGCTGATGTGTGGGGCCTAAGACCACCACACAACAACGTTAGACTCACAGGTCCCTTCTGAGGTCCCCTGTACAGGGAGGGTATTTCCTGGAAGGTGTGGGTGTTTATTACATTTCCAATAAAGTAATAAACCTCATGGAAACTTCACATCAATATTTAGTTATCTTAATTAATTAGGGCACAGAGATTATGGCTGAAAAGTAGATCCTGATTATATTTTTGTTATAAGGTCATATCGATAATCACAAAGCAGCAAATGGGAAAGCAAGAATACGAAACATGCAATATCTACATAGGGAAATATAAAAATGAAAGGGCAACTAGATAAATGCAACATAGACTGGAATTGTTTCTCTTTTTCATTACATTGTATCTTTATCTGATATTTATTTTAAGTCTGCAGTAAAGCTGCAACTCAATGTTTTTAGGATGAACAGTTAAAACTACATAGTTGTTGTGTCAAAAGAAGAACTGTATAGCTTCTGCAATTTCTGTATGCTCATGACCTTTTCCTTTTTTTTGGTCATGTTCTTCCAGGTCATCTACGAGACCAGAGGTGGCCAGTATCCAGGCCGTGGATGAGGTGAGCGGCAGCGGCTGCTCCAGGAGAGCTGTTCTCCAGGCTCTCTCCACGCAGCCCTCCAGACTGACCAGCATCATTCTGGCTGAAGATGTCGGTAAGTACAGTGATGACATATCCAACAATGAGTCTACTCAAGTAGCTCATACAGGAATAGATGATTAGGAAATCAAACCCAAAATTTTGGGGACTACTTATTATTATTATTATTATTATTATTATTATTATATACTTTGATAATTACAGATAATTAATGTACCTGGGAATTATTTTGTTATTGGAATACATTTTTATGTATTGTTTTTTTTGTTGCTGAGAATCAACTGCAACTGAGGCAATAATGTTGTAATTACCTCTGAGACTGTTTATATAATTAACTTTAATCGGATATGATGTCCTTGGGTCGCATGCACATCATATTATTGAATAAGGGCACTGGTCGGTAGGTTTGATGCTGCCGGTGGCTAGTTTTGCATATCAGCCTGTGCTCTTATCAGTTATAGTAAGACACTTAATTTGAATTTAACTTGCTTCCGGTCATTACCACAAAAGGTTTGGATTTATTTTTTCTCACCATGTGTTCATTTTGTAGTTGCCAGAACCTCCAGGAGCTTTTTCTTTCAGTTTCAGAATCACTGAATTGTTTGAAGGCCACTTTCTTTTTAATGTCCTATAATATAATGCAGACTAAAACCCCCTGGTTTTACATAGATTTATAGCAAAATACTATCACTAAACACATTTTAATAATTAAAATAACTAATAAACACAACAATGGAGTTCTAAAAGCTAATAGTATGTACAGCCACAACAGGGTATAACTGTATAGAGCAGCCATTCTCAAACTTAAGAATGCCGCCGCCCAATTTAAAAACTGAAAAATGTGTGCGGCCCACCCACACCTTTAATCACAACTATATGATCCACACACAGGACTAGAATCATACATATTATAAATTTTATAGCAAAAATAATTGTATATGAACGCAAGCATATGCAGTGCAAATCCAATAACATCCACATTTAAGCGTAACAATTTGCAAAGCAACCAATGTAAAAAAACATGAAGTGCAAATAGTGTATTGTTAAAAATATATTCTTACTGTTTGTATAACAGAGCACAGCAAGAATATCAGGGAGAAGAAAAACACATTTGAGGCGTAACCAAATATACTTACGGCGTATAAATATTGTCCGTTTAGTTTCTAAATGGCGGCGGCGCACTTTACATGGTCCCAGGGTCTTGTTAGCTAGCATCTCAGCGCACAGCACACACACAGGCTTGGGGGTTGTCCTCTGGGCCAGCGACAGGTCCTCACTTGAGTCCTTTCTGCGAGTCCTCTTTTTAGTTTTGAATCATTCAGTTTGACGTTCTGATTCCCCTTCGTCATTAGCAGCTTTCCTCTGCTCCATCTTGCTCGACCCAGCACACAACAAAGTTCTCCCTCACCTATGATTCCCCCGAAGGATGCGTTCAAGTGTTAATGTGACGGTCAGCAAATACAATGACACCTGCTATATAGGTCAGATAAAATAAGAACAACGTGGAATTTAAATCTCTTGTCTTTGTTTCATTACCTGTGATGATTACTTTTTTTTAAATCAATCATAAATGTTTGGTGGTAATCGACGCTTACTTACAAATCTGAAACTTTTTTATCTATTTATTTTCTGATGACCGCTCACGGCCCACCTGCAGTGGCTTCACGGCCCACCAGGGGGCCGCGGCCCACACTTTGGGAATGACTGGTATAGAGTATACAGTATGAGTATAGTCATATCTGGCCTGTTATACCAACTGTGATCAAAATCTGCTGCTGAATAATCTCAAAGAATGGAAAATCTGAAAAGTGCACTATAACATATTCAAATGGTTTTAGATGAAATTATACATGAGAATTTCAAGAAAATACAATTCGATAGTATAGTGCCAAATAATCACAGACACAAAAATATACACATATATTTGTGCAACAGAATGCTTTGTCATCTGCTGCCCGTGGCCCAGTAGGCCTGTCATGGACGAAGTTGTGAGCAATTGCTTTGTAATCAGGATAATCAGACTCATCATTCCTTCCAGATCCGTCTCAAATGGCTTTTTGTTATAATAAAGACAAATCTTTTCAGTCCACTGTCACTGACTTTGAATGAGGGTGAACTCGTTCCAGCTGTTATAGGTTTATCAAAACATAATCTCATATAATCTGTCTTTCATGCAACAGCCCTCTTAGCGGACCAGGAAAGACACATTTGACTTGATTGAGCACAGAGTACAGTCTACTAAGAGCAGAGGAAGCTTTGGAGCTTTTAATCTCCACTGCCATTTCCGTATACTCATAATAAAGTGGTTTTAACAGGAAGTAGATTTCTGCGCCTCAATAAACATTATTGTTCCTTTTAGAATTTTTTTTCTTAGCCTTTTCTTCTTAAAGGTTCAGTGTGTAAGATAGGGGTATTAAGCTGCAACATGCAACTTCACCTCTAGATGTCACTAAATTCTACACACTGAACCTTTTAAGAGAAAGTGCAGCATTTATCGTGTACATGTATATTAATGTTTTGTTCTTTCTTCCACTTGCAGTTACAGGACAAGTACTGCGCTGTGATGCTATCGTCGACATCATCAGTGAGATCCAAATAGTATCGACCACCCGAGAACTCCATCTCGAGGACTCACCACTGGCTCTCAAAATACATGCACTGGACTCTGAAGGTGTCTTATACTAGCTTATTGGCTGCTTGTGTTAAATTTTCTCTTTTTTACTTGTGATATTACTCCATTCTGATTCTGTAAGCAGTCCACATCCTATTGTTTATTTGCTTCTCTAATGACTGATCTGGCTCTAGGCAGCATTTTCTTTTCCCTCCGGCTGCTACTGCGTGGTAGCTTTGTTTGTTCTGTTCGACTGGTTCCATTTAGGGCAAACACACTTAGTTTAATGAGCTGCAGCTACAGCCTGATTCTTTCTGATGATGGCTTCGGGGGCCTGGTGTTTTGTTTTTGTTTGCTTTGGCCTAAAAAGTGCATTTTAGATTTCTTGGATTAGATTGCAGATGGACGGCATGCATCCTTTAATGAAATGCCTATTGGTTTGGTTTTAGCTAATTTAACTCCCAGGAGCTTTGTGCTCAGCTTCCATTATACACTCCAACATGCAGTAGTGACCCTAGGCTTATATTACATGTTGAAACTTTTCGATGTAAATATTTAAGATTTCATGCTTAACTTGTTTTTGATTCAACAGGAAACACCTTCAGCACTCTCGCAGGTCTAGTATTTGACTGGAGCTTAGTGAAAGATGTAGATGTGAATGGATTCTCTGACTCTTACAATTCATTACGGTAAGATTTCTTGTCTGAATGCATCTTTTAAACTCTACTGACAAGCCTGGTTTAATGAAATATTCTATAGCAAACCAGAAGTTGACAATAAATGTTTCTCCCGACACTGATATACCCTCCACCTCTGGAAATAATCATTCTTAAGGTCAGATATACTGTCAAGGTTTGTAGTGTATTTTTTAATCTGTCTCTTTTTTTCTTCTCAAGGGTACTTAAATTCTCTGAGTCCACGTACAAGCCCCCTGGTTACATATCTGAAATGGAGCGTGTTGGGAAACAGGGCGATATTATTTTGGTGTCAGGAATGAAAACAGGACATGCTAAGTTGAAAGCCAAAATACAAGAGTCATTATACAAGGTAAGCCGCTAAGTGGTACAAACCATTATATTTATTTATTTCTTGACAGCTGACACTAAATATTACATGTTTTTTTTGGTCTATTTGTAAAAGAAAAATAATTCAGAATAAGTTCTGAATAAACCGGGCCCTCTTTGTGATGGCTCCTGAGATGCAGACTTAAAAAAGCAAAAGTCTGCTGCACAATAGTAATGGCTCCTTCCTGCCTTTTATGTAAGATGACACAGCAGTAATGACAGTTGAGTTGTATTTATGTCTTGTCAAGGAATTTGTTGCTCACATTTCTTTTCATCAGGAGAACCTTTTATCTTCTAACAAAATAAGCTAGTGAGAAATGTTATTTTAAGTAATCATATAGAATCTCTATTTATAAACAACAGTTTAGATTTGTTGGTTTGATTTCTGTTATCATTTTTGAGCACTCCAAACCTTGTCATCATGGTTTGTTTAGGCAGGAAGCTGAAGCTGTGTTGCTCTGTAACTATGGCTTCTGTTTCACAGGATGTGGGTGCTGCAGAGGTGCGACTGCTGATTTTAGAGAACATCCTGCTGAGCCCTGCACATGACGTCTACTTGTTGGCGGGAACTTCCATCCGATACAAAGTCTTGAAGATAAGACAGGGCTCCATCGCAGGTCTGACTCTAAAGTCTATCATTTTACATTAACTTTAACTGTTGTTATGCTGTGAATTACGCTGCATTAAGAAGCTTCCAGCACTAGCATGAGTTGACAGCCTTTAATATAATGTAACTGTAATGGCTTTCAGTAGAGGTCCTACCTACATTAAGGCCCAACACGTTCCCTAAATTCAATCAAGCGGCAACAAATTGCGCATACAATTACTCCTCTAATAATGGCATGTATATAAAAAAATCCTGGATCTGCACCAAAATTGAGTGTGTTCTTCCCTGACCACATTCTTTAAACAAGTTTTGTGGTTATCGGTCCAGTAGTTTTTGCGTAATCTTACTTACAATCAAACAGCACCGAAAACATCCTTGGTCGAGGTAAAGAATTTTATCATTGACGTCAATCGGTGTGACCAGCTGAGCGGAACAGCTGTCCTATTTCCTTTTCTATTTCAAATCTCTCCATAGTGCAGAAAGGCCATCTCTTAAGTTGATTGATGTTTGTGTTGTGTTTGTCCAGAGCTCTCCATGCCTTGTGATCAGTATGAGCTGCACCTGCAGAACAGTGTGGTCGGCCCTAATGGAAACCCAGATGTTGCTGTGTCCAGTCTGGATCAGAGCATCTCCACAGTCACAGCCATTCAGCTGGGGCACATCAACGTGGTGCTGGATCATAAGAGTATCCTTCTGACAAATCACACTTATCTGGTGGTTTAAGCTTATTGTAATGTTATGTTATGCACTTTGCCATGACATCTTCAGTTGACTAAATATGTGTTGATTTCATGTTTATTCACTGTAGTGATGAAAGTGACACTTTTAACTGTGAGTTGACTGATTAAAATACCAGGAGCAGCTTTTAAATTTTGATAAACATTTTGCTAAAAATAACAAACTTTGGAGGTGTCATTATCTCTGAATGTATCTGACCTAATTTTCCTAAGCGGCATTTGTTCAGGCCTTCGGATGCAAGGAGTGTCCCGCCTACCCAACAGCACTCTGTATGTGGTAGAACCAGGCTACCTAGGTTTGTTTTTGTTGTTGATAACATAATGAGAAGTATTTTAAAGTGACATTTCATAAAACACTCATCCAACTTCTTTCTCTTTTTAAATTATTTAGGTTTTAAAATTCATCCTGGAGACAGCTGGGTTCTGGAAACAGGCCGAATATATGATATCTCCATCGAAGTGTTTGATAAGTCTGGCAACAAAATTTACCTCTCTGATGTAAGTACGCTTCAGGAAAATCACCAAGTTAATTTAGAATAATGTGAGTTGTATGTCTGTGTGAATGTGTAACTAGAGAATGTGTATGACACGCACCCTGTGACCAGCATTGTGATAAAATCAAAAGTTTTACATTTCATAAGCACAAATTAGCTTCTGTTGTAGTTTTGTGAGGTGAATAATTTGTTTTTCTTGCTTGGTTTTCTCATACGCTGGTAGCCTGTCCAGACCTGACCTCTCACCCACTGTTAGCCACATTTTTATACCTATAAAATAACCTTACAGTTTGTAAAAGTTTGAAACCAGGCATCCATCTATAGTGATTCAACGCTTACGGCGTTAGTTTACACATCTTTGTGGTTTATTTTGATTTTGCAGAATGTCCGTATTGTCACTGGCTTTCCTTCGGAGTACTTTGAACTTCTGGACTCGTCTCTGAATGGATCATACCATCATGTCCGAGCGCTCAAAGAAGGCCTCACTATCATTGATGCAACCCTAAAATCTGTTGTGGATGAAGTGAGTCAAACTGCAATTTTATCTGGCTCTGTTTCATTTTGAGCATCATTACTGCATTTACCTTGTGCCCATTTCGTCCGCTTGAGCTTGATCAGTTCCTGTGGCTTCTGTTCTGTTTCAGAGTGGAAGTGTCCACGCTCTCGTCAACCCGGTCCACAACGAACAGGATGTGGAGATCTATGACCCTATAGTTCTGAGTCCCAGTATTCTCACATTTCCATGGCAGCCCAAGGTTGGAGCATACCAGTACACAATCAAGGTAGTAATTCCTTTTTCAGAACATACGGGAAACTTGGTTCTTGAATGGTTTTAATCTTCCAAAAGTGTCAATCATTGGACAATGTTTTCAGTAATTAGTACAAATTCAGTCTAAATTAAGTCTTTTGTCATTTTACCACTGGGTCTGAATGTGAGATCAAGAATGGTACACTTAATGATTCCTTTTCTCTGTTGCTTGTGACAGGCGACGGGAGGCAGTGGAAACTTTAGCTGGTCTTCCTCTAATAAAGCTGTCGCCACAGTGACCGTGAAAGGAGTGATGACAACAGTCAGTGACATTGGTGTGAGTGTAGTTTACGCTCATGATCTACGCAACCCACTACACTTTGGCCAAATGAAGGTAAGTTGACATGGATTCTATCACATTATAACACACAACGCACCTGTTAAATATGATTACGGAAGCTATAGTGATTATTCTTTATTGTTTTTATCTGTTTTGAAATCTTTATTATAAACCCGAGGAATGAAAGGAGGCTTAATTCATTTTTTTGTTCAGGCTAAAGCTAAATATGCTCCTAGTATGTATGTTAAGAGGCATTTTGTTGCATCTATTCTTTCTTTTAAAGCTCTCAAAAGCAATATTCCCAAGTGGTTTCTTATTATGAGTGATGGGACTCAACATGAAGAAATGCTTGACAACTGTCTGAACAGCTGTAATAACAGTGGGTTGCTATGTCATTATCAATATAATCTGATGAAACCACACCCCCACAGTGAAGAAGCAGGCAGAAGCAGAGTTTTAGCTAATTAATTCGTGGTTTGGAGTAATTTTCCCCTATTCTTTTTTCCCCTTTAGGTATTTGTTGTTGACCCTTTGGCCATGGACTTCGCTCCCTGCCGAGTCGAGGCCACAGTGGGTCTGGTTCTGGATCTGCCTCTCAGAATTTTCGGGCTGCTGGAGGAGGCCGAGAAAGAGCGGGTTATGTTGAGCGACTGCTCCCACTTTGACCTGCAGGTTGAGGAGGAGAGCCAGGGAGTCTTTGAGCTGATGGAGGGTGAGTTCATTCATTCATGCACCCCACGTTGAAGAGCTTTCAGTGAGGGTCATAACTCAAAGGACTCATTCATTAATCAGTGTGTTTAGTGTCAGTTAGGGTGATGACTCCCGGCCAGGGGATGGTTGTTTGAACCATAGACTGACAGGAAAATAATTTGTTGGACTGGTTTATTTAACAATTGCTGGAGTGATGCTGGGAGATATTAGGAGGTCAATTAGATAATTAATTAATAATATATGTAGTCTACTTACAGTGGTACAGGCCTTTTGTTAAGTGTTAGCTGTTACAGTTGTAACTCTTTGTAAAAACATAAATTATTAGTCGTTTTACACTTTCTCTTGCAGTTTCACATTACAGAAAGAATATTAAAGATATAACAAATACTGTAATCTGTATTAGTAATTCAAAGGGTAACACAGATGACTGTGCTTGACAAACCTTTTGGGCAAAATCCTCTAACACTGAAACATTTTCAATTATTTAAGGCTTTCAGACTGTCTTTACAAAGTTTATCTCTTTGAAAGTTATTTTGTTAGTGGCCTTCATTGTGAAATATATTATTATTAATCAGAAGATTTGATCGGGACAAATGAGTATTTTCTGTGGGGTTTAGGACAGGAAGTGAAAATAGGATGTCTCTGGTTATTCAGGGTTTCCCACAGAATTGATTCAATCTGTGGTGGTAGCACGGCTGCAGCTCGCTCTGAGTGACACTTACACAGACAAGAGAGTTAATTGAAAGATAAGTTCTCGTGTGTGAGAACTGCATTTAATTCCACTCACGGCCATGCACACATCTGCAGGTGGTACAAGGAGGTCTGGCTGTCTGCGTGGACATTAAAATGCTAAATGAGGTTGAGACTGAGCGAGCATGAGGCAAATAGAAGACAGCTGTGCAAGGAATAAAAAGAGCAAAACAATAACTTAAAGATCTATTTTGTTATTATGTGAACTGCATTTGTTTTGGTTCATTATGAAACTTGGAATATATTGGGCCACCATGATGTAGATAATTAATGGAAAATTGTAATATCACATGCTAAGTGTTTGACTTCCTCCTTCACCTGATCCAGGGAGGTTGGCCCCAGGCGAGGGCCACTGCAGTGGGGTGAGAGCCAAGGCCCTGGCCCCTGGGTATACCATGCTTACTGTCAGCTACACCCATGGCAACGTTCACCTCAGTGCCAAGATCACCATTGCTGCCTATCTTCCTCTCAAAGTGAGTCCACAGGTCTTGTCTTTCCAGGATCTTGCTCACCATTAACTTTGAGGATAATTTTTCCATCTTTTGTACATAATGGATATTTCTCTAGGCCTCTACAATTCATGTCCAACTGCTAATTTCCTTTTGGGATTTCTTGTTGTATATTTAATCGTCGACCTCAGATTTTTTATGCCGTTGGGGCAGCTGTAAAGTGTAATAGTCTTGAAGTCTTTGTTTTGCGATTTGCTTTTAATCTTTCAACTAGTCTCAAAGCACCAATTAGCCTTTGTCTTCTATAAGGAAACAAACTCACTCGTGCACACACTTACAATTCATACACACAGTCTCCCCTTACAGTCGAAGCTGAATTGCAATGATCAGTGAGTGTTCAAATGTTCTCCCACTGGGTTTTCTCTGTGCTCCATGCATTTAATTATGCATTATACACTTGCCACACTGATTTGCTTTCTATGCTTGGGTGATAATACTGCAGAGGATTTAATTTGACTTCAACTGTCGTGGTAGAGTATTAAATTCAACAGTATGATGAGGTGATCAAATCTCCTGTCATTAATTTTTTTTTAATCTTTCTTGAACCACAGATAACAGTAGCTTTGGTTTACCTGCATATGATATTTAGTATAAAGTAAGGTGCTGTTTGATGCCCCTTCTTGGGCTTTGTATCTAAATCATTTGATTGTGTTTTATAGGGATAGAAATGCTATCATAGTGTGATGTTTCTGGCGGCTACAGGGTGACCCATTTTTGTTTCTCAGCTGTGTATAACCTTAACGTTCCCTCAGCTAAGTTCCTCTTGACGCTAGAATAACCATTATGTGCTTTCATTTATATTTGAAATATCTTTTGTGTTATTACATTTTGGTCACTCAAAGCTGTCTCTAAAAGCATTTCTTCCTGAAGTGTCTCTGTGTGTCTGACTGTAACTGCATTAAGTATTGCATTTTCTAAAAAAAATGAAATCTTATTTGGCAGGCTATTGACCCTGTATCTGTTGCTGTGGTGACTCTGGGATCATCTAAAGACATGTTGTTCGAGGGCGGGCCACGCCCTTGGGTTTTAGAGCCCTCAAAGTTCTTCTGCAACTTGGCTGCTGAGGATGAGGCCAGTGTGACCCTGACTCTGACCAGTCCTTCATCTCACAACTATAACCAGCACTGGGTCAGAGCAACATGCAGGGTCCTGGGAGAGCAGGTGGGGTCCCCTAAAATCATGCTGTTTCTATTCATCAAATAGAGAATTGCTTGGTTAGATTCAATAACTTATTTTCTTGTACTTTAAGATTAAATGCAATATCTAATCTTTAATGCATATGGCTGCATCCTTGTCACCAGCTCTCAACTGATTTGTCATTCTGTATGTTTCAGGTGCTGGAGGTGATGGTCGGGAACAAGGCCAGTGTAACCAATCCTTATCCCGCTGTGGAGCCGGCAAAGGTCAAGTTTGTATGTGCTCCTCCGTCTCGCCTCACCTTGGTCCCGGTGTATACCAGCCCCCAGCTGGACCTGACCTGCCCGCTGCTGCAGCAGAACAAACAAGTGGTATGAATGTGATGTGATTTAACAAGGGTCACCAACCTGTGTACAGTTAGCTTCGTTTTTTATACTGGTATTTGTTCTATTGTGATTATTTAAGTTTATCCATAGCTGTTGACACTGGAATTTTGTTTTGAAAGAGGGGAGCCAGTTTTGTTTTAATTAGACACCTGCCATTTGAAGAAAGCAACAGCTACCCTTAAAGAAATGTATAGTTACATTTTATTTGTTATTGTATTAAAACAAATTAGTTATTGAAAGTTGCCATAGCTTAGTCTTGATCCTCATAATTTTAGTCAAATGTTTACTTCTTCATATAACTTTTTTTTTTTTTTCTAGGTCCCTGTGTCAAATTACCGTAACCCCATTTTGGACTTGGCTGCTTTTGATCAACAAGGAAGGAAGTTCGACAACTTCAGCTCTCTGAGCGTGTTGTGGGAATCGTCGAAGGTGTCGCTGGCCAGCATTGAACCCACCAAGCCTATGGAGCTTCAGCTGTTCAAGGATGGCAACACACAGATGAAACTTCATGGTAAAGCATCACCACCGGGCACAAACCTGTTTGGCTTGCATATCTTTTATCTTTAAGAGAAAGTGGGTTGTTTAATTAACGGTTTTCTGTAGACATTTGGAAACTATTGAAGCAAAAACAGGAGAAAAAAAGCTGTGACTGGATTTGATTCTGAGACGGTGGCAGCAGATGGAGAGTTATACATGACCTGTCACTGGGAATACATTTCCATTGTGGTTCTTGTGTATTTTTATAGATTGGTGATAGCAAAAAGGTTGGTTGATGTAATTATTATTTTTGTTGTCATCTTTGACAGGACGTCAGACAGTTCTTGTCCATCAGCAGACCGGCATTGCTGCTATTACAGTGACAGCTCTGGGTTACCAGGTTTCACATCTTGCTGCAGCCAATGTTCCCAGTCAAGTAAGTGAAAATAATGGCTCAACCACTAAAAACACATTTTCACTTCCTCTTTAAAAGCAGAAGCAGCTAAATGAAACATTTTTCAAAACAGTCAAAGTTTTAACCCTAACCCTAACCCATGGGCACAATGAGATAACCTGATTAAATAAAGGTTATTTATATATGTGGTTCACATACAGATAAGCTCCTTCTGTTTGTTGTAATGATTTCTTTCTAGTTTCAACTTGCTTTGCATTTCCATTCATGTATATTCAGTTGACATAATAATTACACATGCAGCCATAGCACTAATCCTGACTCAACCCCTCTTCCTTCTCTGCACAGTATGACCCCTTGACCCCTGTCTCTGCCACTTTGGAGCTCCTGTTAGTTGAAGATGTGAAAGTTTCTCCAGATGCAGTGACGATATACAACCACCCGGATGTGCGGGTAAGAGACCAATTCATCAGTGTTGTGGTCTTGCATACATGCGCCTGCATTATTGCAAGTGTGAGCACTGACACAAACTGTTGTTTTACCAAAAGTATACCTGTATTTTACAAATTAAGTTTTAGTATTCAGAATACTCTGCTGGGAAACTTTTACCTTTTAAATTTTACCTCATTTATAACAAGAATTCAAATCCCAATAATCATTGCACCAGACACAGTGGAAACTCTGCTCTGTGGGCCTCCCTCTGCTAATCCTATGTGATATAGGAGCAGTGTTTGGCAGGTGGGGGGGTTAAATAACAGCTAGTGACAATAACAGAGTGTGGGCAGAGGGCCTCTTTGATGTCACACAAACATGCCCATGAACTGGAACAGTTTTTCCTCAGATATGGGATATGCAGTTATTTGAGTCATTCCATTCATGTTCAGCACTTTCACAATGCAGTGATGTATTTTGTCTTGTAGGCGAGTCTTGCCCTGCGAGAGGGTTCAGGACACTTTTTTGTCAATACCAGTGTTAATGGTATTGTGGATGTGGTCTTCCAAGAAGCCCAAGGAGCAGCTCAGGTAAGAAGAAACATCTGGACTGTGATTTGTGAGGGATTAGTTCTGGGGAATACACAATGGGACTAAAACAAACTGTAATTTTCAAGAAAACTTAATGATTGTTTTCCTTAGGTGGATAATATAAATGTACATCAGTGCTCAAAATCATCCTGTTGAATGCAGAGAATTGAGATTTCCTTTTGATTTTCTGTGTCTGCTCAGGTCTCTCCCGATCACCCAGGTGTGGTGAAGGTGATGGTTCACGACCTTTGTCTGGCTTTTCCAGCACCTGCCGAAGCCACAGTACACGTTTCTGACATCCTGGAGGTTTATGTGAGAGTGGTTGACAAGGTCAGTTTTTATCCCCCTGATCCCTAATCTTTGTAGGTCAAGGCACTGCTTGACTAGTTGATCCCTATTATCAGTACCACACATTTCTGAAATGCCTCAGTGACATTGAACCGCCGAATATGGGTGTCCTCTTCTCATATTCCCCTTCTCAATTTTCATGAAGGATGGTCTGTCTTGAATTGGTATCACAAGGTTTACCCTGCTTGTGAACCAAAACGATTATTTACCTAATGATGGGTGTCATTTATTTCCATCACAGGTGGAGATTAGCAAATCTGTGAGAGCGTATGTCAGAGTCTTGGACGATAACAAGAAGCCCTTCCCGGCCAGCTATTTCCATTTCATGAATCTAAAACTCAAGGCTGCTTCTGCGATAGTTTCTTTAACGTGAGTAATGAGACATTTCGGAAAGATTGAAGAACTTAACTCGATTTAATTAAGTTTCTGAATGTCTTTTTTATTTATTATTTTTTTGCAGTCCATTAGCAGAGTCTGCAGAGAACGATACAGCCGTCTTCCTGGTGAAAGGTGTTTCTATTGGTCAGACTACTCTGTCGGCTGTTGTCATGGATAAAAATGGGAGAAAAATATCATCCCTGCCTCAGCAAATTGAGGTATGCACTTGTGTGACTTTCTAAAACAGTTCAAATTGGGACTCTTGCATATGCTGCAGGTATTGAAACTTTGTTTTTTAACTTGTAGGTATTCCCACCATTCAAACTCATCCCAAGGAAAATCACTCTGCTAATTGGAGCAATGATGCAGGTTTGTGTAACATTGACACTGAGGCTCTGTTTTGAAACAGCTGGCCTCTGTTTATCTTTCAAAAGAGCATCTGCCAGGATTTTTCTGGAAGATGACATTAGCCTAATTGCTCCTGGTTTTAACATCCAGCTTTCCTTTCATTTGCTTCAACTCTTGCCCTAATTACAAAGCATTTACCATCTATCCAAGAAGCATCCTAATTGCTGAACATTAAACTTAATAACACACATACACTGCACATTATTTCTGTTGAATTTCCAATTTCATTATCTTGAGTAGTAAGTATAATCGCTTACAGCAAATGGTTATTGAACAGTTCATTGATGAATGCAACTGACTAGACTGTCGCTGTCTCTCTCCTGTGTCTCTGTTTTCTCAATCAATCCCTTCCCTTTTCATTCCTCCTTTCATTTACAGATCACATCTGAGGGAGGCCCTCAGCCTCAGTCCAATATCCTCTTCTCAATTTCCAATGAAGAGATAGCTTCTGTTAACGGCATGGGCCATGTCAGGGGAGTTGCCATTGGTAACGTCACTGTGACTGGACTGGTCCAAGCTGTTGATGCCGAAAGTGGGAAGCTAGTTGTTGTGTCTCAGGTAAGTGTGTGTGTGTGTTGTGTGTGATGTGGACAAATGTTTGGCTGAATTTTACAGATAATGTGTTTATTGTTTTCTTCCAGGATCAAGTGGAAGTTGAGGTTGTGCTTCTGACAGGCATTCGAATCAGAACACCCATCACAAGAATGAAGACAGGAGCACAGGTATGATTTTAGATTTTTCCAATAATACTGCCGGGAAAAACAAATTCTCTCTGGGTGATATTGTCCTCACAGTTTGTTTCTTTTTCCAGATGCCTGTATATGTGATGGGTCTGACCAATAGTCTAACACCCTTCTCCTTCGGCAATGCTTTACCTGGGCTGACATTCCACTGGTCCACCACCAAGAGAGACATCCTGGATGTGCAGTCGAGACACATTGAGGTACCCTGCACTCATTCTATATTTGACGTCACATACATTTCCTGCCATTCCTATTTTTGGTTCCTGTTGTTCCCTTGATTCTTTTATCAAATTGACTTAAGATGTGCTGTCCCTGCATAACAGCATGATTAAGAACCAGCATCTGCCTTGTCTCCGCTTCCTTGTCAGCCTCTGCCTTGTCCCTGCTTCCTCATCACTCTTGTCTTTTTTATTTGATTTGCTGCTGCTATTTTTGCCATTCTCATATTGGTGCCTGTCTCCTTCAGGCTAACGTGGAGCTCCAGTCAGAACACAACTTTGGCATGAGGGTGACTGGAAGAACTAGAGGGAG